>NC_136837.1:3967686-4257686 GCF_951394365.1 Tetrao urogallus | reverse complement strand
TCCCAGCCTGTCTCAGCTGGTTGCTGCAGCCCTGAGCTCCCGGCTGTGCTGTGTGCCCTTGAGCTGGGGGGAAGATGGGGGGGGGAAGAACAGGGGGAGCTTTGCATGCTTTGTCCCTGTTTGTCACCCATCTGCCGTGAGCTGCATGCAGGCACCTTCACGCTCGGGCGCTGGCGGACAGACGGACGCTCTCCCCCTCTGCAGACAGATCTGCTTATTCATGCAGTGAACGTGGAATGAGCTCCAGCGCTGCGTGCTGGGGTTGGTGCTGCAGCCCTGCAGAGCCGTGCGATGGGACACGGCGCTGCTGTGCTGTGGAGCTGGCAGGAGGTGGGAGCAGGGGACCCCGAGCAGCCTCTGCTGCAGCTTTTTGCTGCTTGAGTGTTCCCTGACCTTGCTGCAGTCTGCTTCTGTGCTGGGCTTCAGCCCTGTTGCTCTCTGTCCTCACGTGTCTGTAATCCCTGCCGTGTGATGCTCAGGAACCCAGCACCCCCTCGGCATGTCCTGGGGACGGGGCTGCCCTTGTGCTGACACGGCTCCCAGGGCTGCTCATTTTTGCTCTGCCTTTAATTTCATCCCTCATCGTGGCTGCTGCTGAATCCTGCCTGCCTCTCTGTGCCTGTCCCCCACTGCGGCCACCTCCTCTGCTGGTTCTCAAAGCAGATGCTGTGTGCTCAGCTGCTTGCTTCCTTCCCCAGCCATCTGTTCTTCTATCATCTCCCTGCACTTTTCCCTTCCCATATCCAGTGTGTGTGTGTTTGGGGGAGCAGGGGGGGGGGTCCTCCTGCTCAGCACGGAGCCAATTTGGCCTTTGCTCAGAGTGGGGAGGCAGCTAACGCATTGCTGTGCCCTACAGTCGGGGCCCCTGACCCATGGCGAGGGCGAGCCATGCAGTGTTGTGAGCTGAGCTGCTTTGCTTGGGGCTGGGAGCAGGGATTGGTGGTGCTCTGTGAAGTGACAGCATCTGTAATTGGTTGTGTGAAAGCCGCTCTTGGGTCGTTTTCATCGCTCTCCATTCTCCCCCTCCTGCAGCACGCCAGGTCGGCTGTTTCCACTGCGCTTGCTGACCTTCAGGGGTAGGAAGGGGCCTGGATGTCCGTTCCCAGCACTCCTCAGGAGCAGCTCTGGCCTTCTGGTGGTGCAAACTGTGCACAGATGGGCTCTGGGGCTCCTGGCCCTGGTGGGAGCCCCGATGGGAGCACGGGAGGAATACTGGCAGCAAGGCCCTGTTTTCTTTAGGCCTTTCCCAAAATGCACAATCGGGCTGGGTCCAGCCCTACACCAATGCTTTCTTTGGGACCCTGACAGTTTTCCCTGTGTGTTGTTCCCTGCCCAAGCTGGATCCTGTTCGTGCTGCCCCTGCTCGGGGCTGTGGCTGGGCGTCCTTCTCTAACAGCCAGCAAGCCTGGCAGTGAGCCTTGCCAATAAGCAGCCGGTTCAGCCCAGGCTTTTGCAGGTGAGGACGGTGCCCTGCTCCTCCCAGCAATCTCTGAGCACCACATCCCTGCTGTTTGAGCAGCACTTTAGTCCAGGAGATTTGCTTCTGGCTGCCTGGACTCGTTATTATCATCGCGAGCTTCCTGTGGGCAACGCTGCTGTTTGCAGAGGGCTTTGCTTCACTTCCTGCTGAGCCCTTTGATCGACGCCTGCTTATCTGGGGACTCTGCCTCACGTCGGCCTGGAGCATCGTGGTGACGTTCCTGCCCGTCCCACGGAGCGCTGCCCACAGGGGACCTTGTGCCAATGCTTCGGCAGCACGTGATCACCCCCCTTCTCAATGACTTTGGGAGCGTGGGTCGATTTCAGAGGTTCGGGGCCACTGTAGGAGGCTCAGAAAGTCCCCAGCATCACGGCGGGGCCCCCTGTCACAGCTGCAGGTGGGGGCTGCCTTTGGGAGACCGCCTCAGTTGCCCCGCGGCGTGCTTGAACGGCGCCTTTTAATTCCACTTGGGGATCAATACGGTGGCCTTGGTAACGAGCTTATTGCTGCTGCAGAATCTGTTTACTTCAGGTTGGTGACGGCCAAAGAACTTCAATGGCTGGGGACATGACGTTCCAGCTAGTTAAACAGGCTGTGCTGTCATTCGGGTGAGGCTCCTGCTGCCTTTGGAGGTGGGTACAGCTTCTCCTGCAGAGCTCGCGCTGCCCAACTTGGCTGGCTGGGGTTTGTGCAGGTGGCAGCAGCCTGGGCTGCGGGCAGGACGTGAGGATCGTTCACTTCTTCCCCCTCCTGCTGCCCATGATGGAACTGAATCAATCCTGCTGCCAGGGAGGGCTCAGCTCTGCTCCTGCGTGATGCTGATTCCCTTACAGCCATGGCGTTGGGATGCAGCATCTTCCGACCACGGTTGGGTCTGGGGGTTGAGGTGCTCGGTCTGTTGAAAGACCAAAAGAAGTCTTGAAGTGCTCCTGGGCTTCTGCAGGCTGTGTCTGGGGAGGAAGCAGAGGCAGGTGGGGCAGCCTGGGTGTTGGGCTGCCTCGCTGCTCGTGGCTTTGGGTTAGGAGAGGTTTGGGGTTTTCTGCCAGCTTGCACAGCAGGGCTGGCCGAGCCCCTGACAGCACTCCTGCGTGTTCCTGCGTCCTTTCCAGGCTGGAAGAAGTTGGGTTTCATTTAAAAATGGCCCTTAATTGAAGTTGATTCCCTGTCAGCTGTGATGCACAGATTTCTGTGGCCCTCGAGCTCCAAAGTGTTCTGCTGGGGCTCTTAGTGGTGGCTGATGGGTGAGTTTGTGCCCTCTCCAAACCCATCAGAGCCCTGAGCCCACAAAAGGCTCCTCCTGAGTGATGCTTTCCCTGTTCCCAAGCCTTATCCGCCCTCCACAAACCTTGCTATCTCTGCTGGGGGATGCGTGGGCTGACCCGACAATCTCTGTTTGCACTGCAGGAGGTGTGCAGGTAACCCCAGCTGGTTTGGAAGGGTTGAACCCTGCAACCTGATGGGCGTTCACTGCCCGTGCAGATTCTGGTATCAGACTGCTCCAGGAACTCTCCCATAGGGAGCAATGCTCTGCCTGGAAGCCTGGAGTCCAAGGACCAGGTGCCTTATCTGCTGCTGGAGAGCTTTCCTCTGCCGCTGCTGGAGGCAGCACACCTTTGACCTGAAGGTGTTTATAAGGCAGCAATTATTCCCAGTTACTCTTTAACAGTCGGCCGCTTAAAATCGCATTGATTTTATTTAATCCCGTGCTCTGTTTAATTTTCCCCTCACCAGCATTCGGTGATTCGTGGGGTGGCCGAGACCTCGCGGCGCTTTGCAGCCTTGTAAACCTTTGGGGTGAACCCGCTCCTTTCCTGCTGTTCCTTCACCTCTCCCGTGCGTTGAAAGCCTGTAATCCTTCCCCTGTGCTCATGGAAACTTTCTGGTTTTGTTTTTCATCCCCCAGCACTTTCCTCTGCCAGCAAAGGATGGAGGATGGTGTTAGGGCTCGGCCAGCTCGTTTGGCCAGGACCTCAGTGCCCTTTATTTCCTTGTTGGGAACTGTAGAGCGTTTCAGGCTGAGGTTTGGCTGTGATTCCTGCTCAGCTCTGCCTTGCTGGCAGCAGCTCCTGCCTTCCTGAGCTGCAGGTATGGATGGAAGCAGCGCTCTGTGGAGATGATCCCTCTTTGATCCGTGAAGCTGAACCGAATCACACCCCCCGAAGCACATGGGGATGGCTTCAAAGGGTTGGGAAGCTGCTGTGTCACCAGGGAGAAAGTCCTCGAGCTGTGACTGCCGCGTGGGGCAGGGCTGGCTCCTGCTTGTTCATGTGATGGCTGCTGCTCTGCGGATCATCAGAAGATGCTGATGTTGCTGCTGTGGCCAAAGCTGTGGGTGTTGCTCATGCCAGCCCCCTGCCCATAGCATTATGGAATCCTAGAATCATGGAGCTGGAAGGGAGCATCAGAGGTCATCTCGTCCCAAATCTGCCCTGGCTCTGGCTGGGGTTTTTCTTTGCTGCTGAGTGGATTTGGGCTGGAAATCTGGTTGTGCCTCCAGCTTGGCCACGGCCTCCTGCCAGCTTGTGCAGTCTCACATCTTGTAGCTTGGTTCTGGTTCACCTGGCAGGCAGGAGGAGGTAGAATGGGGTGGCTGGATGAAACCACAGGGCCAAATGTGCACCTGAAGCCTTTCTCCAAACCTCCCCTGGGTGCTGGTTTGGAGCTTGGGGTGGTGAGAGGTCAGGCTGGCAGCTGACCCCTGTGTCCCCATGTGCCTCATTCCTTGGGCAATGCAGGCTAGAAATGCCCCTGGGGTTGGGTAACCTGGCAGAGTAGGTGCCCAAAAACACCCATAGCTGCCTTCGTGACTTCTATCCCAAAACCGCACACGTTTGGTTGAGTCCTGAGCAGCATCTTTGCCCCTGGATGGGTCCCTGCTCCCACTGTGGATGCTGCTGTCCTCGGGGAGGCTGCGGGAGCTGCATTTGGTCAGCTTGCAAGTAGGGCAGAGTGGGGCTGAGGACAGCACTGCCTGCCTGGGGCTGCTGCCAGCAACTGTGGCTGTGCTCCCCAGCAGCATCTCCAGGGCCTCTCTGGACGGGTGGCTGCAGGATCAGAGCCCAGAAGGAGTTGTCCCCTCTCCGGGGGGCTGTCCTGAGCAAACCTGCTGCTCTGCTCTTCTTTTTGACCTAGAAAATAAGAAAAGCCTCACGCTGTGTTGGTTGTGGTTGTGTTTTTCCCTCTTTTTTCGTCTTTTTTTTTTTTTTCTTCCCCTTGGCTGCTGTGTGACTGGAGAGGCCTCAGCCCCTGGGGTGCCTTTTCCCTTCCTTCCTGCCACATTGAACTGAACGCCGCTGAAAAGAAATGAATTAGAACAATTGTCGTTTAGAAATGTCCAAACTCAGCAGCACGGCGGGGCGAAGCTGTGCATGAGAACACAGCCACGGCTTCCCCAGAGCAAACTGCACAGTGGGATTTCTGCACAGGTAACTGCCTGGGCATCGGAAGCTGCCCACCTCCAGGCCTGCAGAGCTCTGCGTGCCCTGCCAGCAGCTGGGTGCTGGGCTGCTGAAGGGGGTGGGTGCTGGGATGGAAGGCACAGGCTGCCTGAATGCATGGGAACGACAAAGCAAGGGGCTGAAGGCAGGTTGCAGGAGGGGTGCTGCGGTGTGGGCAGCTGCCGACCGCCTCCCAGCTTTGGGGTGATGCTAAACGGGGGTTGGCTGCCTTGAGTTGCTTTAGGTGGGTCACCTCCTTGCCTCGCACGGAGCTCAGAGCTGGCTCCCGCTGAGTCACGCAGCGTGGGTGCACCGTGTGCTCAAGGTGGTGGCTGCGGTCCACGGCTTCTCCCAGATGCTGGGGAGCGTTGGGGTGGGAGCCGCAGCCGCGCTGTGTTTTGCAAGGGGAGGAAATGTACTTCAGCCTCATCAGGTGCGATTGAGTTGGTGTGTGGTTGGCGGGCAGCACAGCTGGGCTGAAACTTGGCAGGCAGACCTCAGGTCCTGGTGTTTTCCTCCAGGGCAGCTCGCTGAGCCCTGCGCTCCCAGGCTGGAGCTCGGCACGATGCTTGCTGCTCACAGGCACGCAGCTTTCACCCCCCACCCTGTCCAGCTCCATCCATCCCAGCCCTGCTCCGTGCTGAGGGATTGGGGGATTTTGGCCTTGCTGTAATGCAGCAGTGCCCACCCAGTGCTGCAGTCCTGACGTGCCAAGCAGGCTCGGGTCAGAAGCTGCGTTGGGCGATAATTTTAGATGGGGCAGATTTTGCTAAGCTGCACGGTTCAGATGAGCTCTGCTAAAGCCACAGTGGGGATTACTGTGGTTAATTCAGCACTCTGTTTCCTTAGCAGTGATGTTTCTTTTTCCCTTGGTTCAAACCCAGTTCCCGGAGCTGCTGCTCCAAGCAGTGGGAGCTTGCCGTGCCTCGGAGCTGCTGCTGCGTGCGTCAGTGGGGATGGTGGTGGTGAAGCACAGCCCCATCCCCACTCTCAGCCCATGCATCTCCTGTTTGCCATCCACAGGGAGGTGTTACACCTCGGGCTGCCGTGCACTGGGTGCCCAAGCTGTGAGCTGACACGTGCCTGCTGCCTGTGCTGCAGCACCAGACTGTGTTGTCTGCGCTGTTTTATCTCCTGGGTTCACCTTTTTCCTGGAACACTTTTCCTGAGATAGAGAAAACACCTCGGCTCGGGTTTTTAAGCTGGTTTAATGTCAGCAGCTGTCTGATGGGGGCATGTTTACACCCTCTGCTCTGACAGGTTGCCAGAGGGATGGGCTGGGAGTGGTGCTGTGCTGGCGGCGTTGCTGCTCTGCTTTCCACCTGGAAGCGCACTGTGCTGCTGCAGGAATGGCACAGCCATCTTTGGGCTCTCTTTGGTAAGCTGGAGCCAAGCAGCAGGCCTTGAGCAGGGCCTGGCAGCGTCATTCCTCGGTGGGGAAGGCAGTGTCCCCCCCAGGATGCGGCTGCTGAGCACCTGGCACTGCTTGCTGGATGTGGTCCCACACCTCTGAGCTCTCCTGTGAGCTGGGACACCTTCGCGTTCCTCCTCCCTCTGCACTGAGCAACCTGAAAGGATTTTGCAAATCCAAAGCTGCAAACTCCATGGAGATTCCCAGTCCTCCCAGCCATGCAAACAGCCCCAGCAGCACGCAGCCGTCCTCTGCCGGGTTCCTCCTGTCTGGGATGGATGGCTCAGCTAAATAGCTTCATTCTTCTGCTCTCAGAGCCTGCTTGCCACATCAGAGCTTTTGGGGATTGCAATGGCATGGAAACCCCCTCCTTGAGGCCTCTGTGCTGATCTCTTCAGGGCTTTTCTGGAGGTTTCCTATGCCCATGGGGATGCTGTTAACGATACTCCTTGCAATGAGGTCTCATCCTTATTAAAGTGCCAAAATTAAATCCTGCAGTGACCATCAGAGGGAAGAGACCGCGCTGGGGCTCTTTGTCAGCAGGGTGGGAGTCCTGTCCCCTGTCAGCAAGCCAGGGAGGCCCTGGGGCTCTTTTCCTCATTGCCTTGAATGCAGCTCTTACAGGAGCAGTGGGGCTGTTGCTGGCTGAGCAGAGGCACTTTGGGGCTGTTTTGCCCCTTCTTTGAGGCTGATGGAGCCCTGAGTTGCCTCTGGCCGAACCAGGAGGGAGGAAGAGCTGTTGGAGGGCATCTCTTCCAATGGAAACATCTGTAACAAGCAGGAGATTGAAAGTCAATGCAGTGTCAACTGCGTTTTGTTGAAATGTTCCCTCGCTGGTTTTCTCCCCCCCCAGCTCTTAGTGTGGGTTTTGGAAGGACGTGCCTTGTTTTTAACCTGGGAAAGGAGATAGGAGTGCCAGGATCGCAGCTGGTGCTGGGACCAGCTCTGTCAGTGCTGTGTTTTTGGGCAGAAACAGCAGAATTGGTGACGGAGGGGCTGATGCTGATGGAGCTGCGTGGGGACCTCAGCCACCCAGGGCTCGGCCAGAGGGCTGCACAGTGCTTGCCCTGCAGGAGCACACCAGTGTTCTTGGAGCCAGAGGGGATGTTCCAAGGCTCTTTGCTTTGATCTCGGCTGTTAGGCACCAAATCTGCTATGAAATTCTGGTGGCAGGGATATGAGGAGGCAGAAAAGGAGGTTCTGATTTGGGTGCCTGCAGCCACGGAGCAATGCTGGGTACGTTTGGTAGCGCTCAGTTCTGTGACAGCAGCACACTGCAAGGAGCCCTGGGCCCGTGTGGCCACAACAGATGAGTTGCCTGAAGGAGCACGGGCTCACTTAGCACTTTCTCTTCCTTTGCATCTCTCAGCAAATCCAGTTTGCAGATGACATGCAGGAGTTCACCAAGTTCCCAACCAAGACCGGCCGCCGCTCCCTGTCCCGCTCCATCTCGCAGTCTTCCACTGACAGCTACAGCTCTGGTAGGTGACCCCAGGGCTGCTGGCAGTGCCGCTGTGGCATTGGTTTCAGGATGCTCTGTATTGCTGGGCTGTGCTCTGAGGTGTAAAGGGTGGTTCTGGGGTTCTGGGAGGTTTGTATTCTGCTAAGTCAGCCTCATTCGTTCTCATAGTTGGGCTTCAGTGCATCACACAGTGTGTCCCAAGGAAACTGTGGATGCCCCATCCCTGCAGGCATTCAAGGCCTGGCTCTGAATGTGGCTCTGGGCAGCCTGGGCTGCTGGTTGGTGACCCTGCACGTAGCAGGGGGTTGGAACTGAATGAGCACTGTGGGCCTTTTCAACCCAGGCCATTCTATGACTCTATGATCACTCAGCACTGAGTTGTTTTCAAGAGTGAGAGTGCCAGATTCCTTATGGACAAGGATTTTCCTTGTGAGATTTGTAGTCTGAGCCATAAGCAGGCGTGCATGAAAGCCAGGAAGCAAAACGGGGCAGAGAGCACCAGGACTGGGGGTGACACGCGTTCCTCTGCTGGCTTTAGCTGCCTCCTACACAGACAGCTCTGACGATGAGGTGTCTCCCCGTGAGAAGCAGCAAACCAACTCCAAAGGCAGCAGCAACTTCTGCGTGAAGAACATCAAGCAGGCAGAGTTTGGACGCCGGGAGATTGAGATCGCTGAGCAAGGTGAGGGGGGGCTGTGGGGGTCTGAGGGGCTCTGGGTGCTGAGCCAAGGGGGTTCCCACAACTCTCCTCGTGGTCTCGGGTGCCTCCAGTGCCTTCTTGTCCCTCCACAGATCAGCACGCGATGTGGGGAAGAGCTAAATGCAACAGCAAGCATGAACGATAGGTTGCATTTGTTTTTGAGCGACAGCAGGGCTCTGTGTGTTCCTGGGGTTTTGGATGGGGAGCCTCAGTGGGAGAGGATCTTGCAGCTCCTTTGGAGACGCTAAAACTGTCTCGGCCTCTTCCCTTGTGGCTGGTGGAAAGCTGAGTTACCCTTCTGATTGGGTAACTTTGCTTCCAGGCTCCTTTTAGACACAAGCTACCAAAGCCAGAGAAGGGTACAGAGCCATTTAGAGCAGCTCTTTCGAGGTACGGCGGCACTGTTTCCATCTTTAGGTGTTTCTTATTGACGTGATCCTGCTGTGAGGCTGGTGGCTGCCCTTAATGGGGGCGCCCTGGTGCTTGCCCTGGGCAGCACCCACCCCACACCCCCTTCATACGTGCCTGGGAGGTGCTGTGTCCCCGTGGCTTTGCCAAGGGACAGATGGTGCTGGTGTCCTGATGCCAGTTTGGACAGAGCTGTCAGAGCAGAGGCAGGGAGGTTTCTCCCTGGCTGCACAGTGACTGTGGCGAGAGCAATGGGACCGGATGTGTCCTGCGAGACCCTTGAGAGGGGAGGAGATCTGGCAGAAAGGGCTCCCACCCTGGAGTAAAGCCATCATTAAAAGCCATCATTAAAACCCCTGCGTTCCTTTTGCAGACATGTCTGCTCTGATTTCACTCAGGAAGCGAGCTCAAGGGGAGAAACCTTTGGCCGGAGCTAAAATCGTAGGCTGTACACACATTACAGCACAGACTGCGGTGAGTGGCTTCTTATTTGGGCATCCAAGGTGGGAAAAGCCACCTTTTCCCCACTCTCCTCCATGGGGGAATTGCTGAAGGCCCCTCCGCATTCCTGGCAACCTCTCACAGAGGTTCTGCTGCCTGCATTTTCCCTGGGCAACGTTTGTCGGAGCCGCTCCCCCTGCTCCATCCCTGGCTGTGCACTGCAGCAGGCTGTGCTGGGCCCTCCCTGCTCAGCCCTCTGTCCCACAGGTGCTGATTGAGACGCTGTGTGCATTGGGGGCGCAGTGCCGCTGGTCTGCCTGCAACATCTACTCCACCCAGAACGAGGTGGCAGCTGCCTTGGCAGAAGCAGGTGAGTGCTGCTGACCCGTGGGGCAGCATCCCTTCCAGTCCCTCTCTCAGCCCCGTTTCAGGAAAGGCTCGGACCCGATATCTTTTAGGGATGGATATGTAGGTGAGATCCTGGGCTTTGGTCCCTGCGTGGTTCTCCTTGGCTGGGGTTTTCCCAAGCAGAAAGTTGTGCCAAACTCAGCGGGTGCCAAGGATGCTCCTCTTCTCCTTCTAGGTGTTGCCGTATTTGCCTGGAAGGGAGAGTCAGAGGATGACTTCTGGTGGTGCATTGACCGCTGTGTTAACGTAGATGGCTGGCAGGCTAACATGGTAACGAGCCTTCTTCCAGCCCTTCCACTTCCTCTGTGGAGCCGTCACTGGGGGCTCCTCACCCTCCCCTCCCTGGGGCTGTTCTTAGGAGCCTGCCGATGTGCCTGGGCACCTGCTGGTGTCGTAAAGGCCTTTGAGTCCGTGCCAAAATCGTGGGGGTCGTGGAGAATGGCAGCTGGAGCTGGGCTGGGGGTCACTGTGATGGCTGTGGGAGCTGCAGTGCCCTGAGCTGTACAGCACGATGGCATGGGAGCATCTCCTGCTGGAGCCTGTCAGCGAGTCAGGAAGCCACGAGACCTGTTTCCCTGTGGGAGCTGCCCTGACTGCTCCTCTCTTGACACAGACCCCATCTGCAGGGGTTTCTGAGGGCTCTATTGCCTTGCTGAAAGCAGATGATGCCTCTCACTGCCTTGGCTTGGGGTCTGTGGTCACAGATGATGTGAGAGCATGTGGCACAGGACTGACAGCTCCTGCAGCCTTTCCTCTCAGCTGTTCGCTTATGGGGCACGAATGCTGTAGCTTCCTTCTGACCTCAGGCTGTTCAGTTAGTGCTGCCTGTGGCTGCGTTTCCAGGCTGCAAAACAGTAGCAGGGACACAAAAAACCTGTTAGGATCCATTGGCTCCACACAGGGTACAAAATCCTCCCTTTCAGAGGGGGCCCCTGAAGCAACCAGGAGGACCCAGGAGTCCTGGCCCACAGGCAGCTCTCCAGCAGTGCCTGCAGATGCTCTCCATCTCTCTGTATCCCCCCCCCTCCATCCCCTGCAAGTGTTTCTCCTGGTGGAAAGCTTGACTGCCCCGTGCTCTTCCTCCAGATACTGGATGATGGTGGGGATCTGACCCATTGGGTTTATAAGAAGTACCCCAACATATTCAAGAAGATCCGAGGGATTGTGGAGGAGAGCGTGACCGGTGTGCACAGGTAGGGGTTTGGGAAGGCTGATCTGAAGATCTCTCGTCGGGTTGCTGCTGTCTGCTCTGACCTGCCTCTGTCCTCTTGCAGGCTGTACCAGCTCTCCAAAGCTGGGAAGCTCTGCGTGCCGGCCATGAATGTGAACGACTCTGTGACCAAACAGAAATTTGACAACCTGTATTGCTGTCGGGAGTCCATCCTGGACGGGTGAGTGCAGCCCTTGTCCCCATCCCCAGGGCTGCTCTGCCCTCGCTGTGCGTTTGCAGGACCTGGTTTTGGGGCCCTTTGCTGTGTGCCTGACCGGTCCCAAAGCAGGTCTCTCTCTGTCCTCCAGCCTGAAGAGGACCACAGATGTGATGTTTGGAGGGAAGCAAGTGGTGGTTTGTGGCTATGGGGAGGTGAGTTTCATGAGCCTCCCCCCAGCCATCCTTTCCCTTAGCTCAGTGTCCTGCCCCTTCCCTGCTCACGTTTGATTGATAGAGGAAATCGGATCTGGGGAGCTGTCAGGAGAGACGTCTCGCTCGAGCCCGCCGGGAGGGTGGAGAGCAAGCATCACATTGCCCAGTTTGCCTGCAGATCAGCTGAGCTGCAAATCCAACAGTTGCTAGGAACGCTGGCCTGAATGATAACTACCCATGGGTGCCCCCATCTGCTGTGCCTGGCTCCAGTTCAGCACGCAGCCCGGCTGTCGCTGAGCCTGTGGCACAGGAGGCGAAGGGCAGGCTGCCTCTTGCTGGTGGATGATGTTCTGGCAGGGGGAGGTTGAACCACGAGCTTGTAAATGATTCTGCCCTGGAAGAGCGCAGAGCTGGGAGCTGCCACCTTCCCTCCATCTGTGCGCTGTCTGTGTGGGTGTTCATCTTCCCATGCTGCAGAGGGCCTGGCAGTAGCTGCAAATGCTCTTCCCAGCAGGAACACGCTTCCTAATTTATTTAGACACCAATGGAGCTCAGCTCTGCTCGACTGAGAAGCTGTGCTGGCTCTCTCCCAGGCTCTCCGTGGTGCTGTGTGCCTCTCCAGCCATGAGTTATGCTGAGAGTTGTTGTCTCAGGGGCCTCTCCTGACATTTACTGCAGTTCTGCAGACTGAGGAAGCCTTTCCACCCTCGCTGGTTCACCATTGGGATGTGGGTTGATGTCCCAGTTTGCCCTTTCTGGCCATTTTCACCCAGTTGGAGCTGGGTGATAAGCAGGAGTGTCTGGTGGTGTTTCTTACCTGGTAGCACGAGGTGCCCCCAAAACAGGGCTGATTATGGGCACATGGAGTCTATCAGGTGTCAGCATGGGTAAATGGCACCGAGAAAAGGGCTTTGCTGACGAGCTTCTGTGTCATTTTGTAGTGGAGAGAGAGGACTTGAGTCACTGTTATAGGAGTTCTGCTTCCCCATGCTGATGCTGGGAGCATGAGGTGGAGGATCTGTTCCCCCATCAGTGCAGGAAACCCCATGGTTTAAAGGCAGCAGGGGGAAGCAAAGGCTTATGCAAGCTGTGCTGACTGTGAGTGGAGTGGTTTGGAAGCTCCTGCCAGCTGGTGGTGTGCTGGAGGGGAGCTGAGCACGTGGTGCCCAACAAGTGGAATTGTGCCTCGCTCAGCTGCTCCTGCCCTCAGGCTGAGGCTTCCAGGGCGCAGCTGGGGAAACGCTCAGGATGTTTTGGGGGAGGGATTTTAGCACTTGGTGCACCCTGCTTTTGTCTTCACATCAACGCTTTGCCTTGGCAGGTTGGCAAGGGATGCTGTGCTGCTCTGAAAGCCCTGGGAGCGATCGTCTACGTCACGGAGATCGACCCCATCTGCGCCCTTCAAGCCTGGTGAGATGTTCACAACCAACATGTAACGTCTCTTCCTCTGCTCTCTGGCCTCCTGCAAACCCTCAGAGAGGCTGAAACAGAGCCAGGAGGATCTGTGGCTAAGCTCAGAGAGTATTCATCTCTTTGGGGTGTGATGGGGAAGGACCAGGGCAGTTTCAGGGCTTGTTCAGTGGTGGGATACCAGGCAGTAGGCTGCCGCAGCCAGCTGCCTTGGAAGACTGCTGTAAGCATTCCTGCAGGGCTGGCAGAGCGTTTCATACATCCCCAGCTCCCACAGCATTGTGAGAGCAGGTTTTGATGCCAGATCCTTTGCACAGCCCTTCCACTCGCATCTGGCATCTCTGGGGGTGTGGAAGGACAGCCTGGCTGCTGCCGGGAGTGATTCAGAGCTGCTCCAGCAGCGTAGGACTGAGATCCCCTCTGGCCTAAGGCAGAGAGGAACCAGGCTTCTCCTCCTTATTGTGCTTCCTGTCCCCCTTTCTCGCCAGCATGGATGGATTTCGGGTGGTGAAGCTGAGTGAAGTGATCCGTCAGGTCGACGTCGTCATTACCTGCACAGGTAGGGAGGGAGGGGGTCCTGGGTGAGCTTTGCTGCAGGCTGAGCAGTGCTCCTTCCCCAGCGGTGTCTCAGGGGCTCTGTAGCCATCAGGATGGATGCTTTGCTGCCAGGAGTCCCTCATTTTACGCTGGCAAAAGCTGCTCTCTTTAGGAGAGCTTTTCCTCTTCACTCCCAGCCTTCAGTTTGACCGCAGTCTTCCTCAGCCCCTGGGAAGGGGGACATCAAAGCCATCGGGCCTCAAAGGGTTTTTGGGCTCTCCTGGCCCCTGGTGGGAGCAGAGGCAGCACTCAGCACGTGTTTTTCTGTGATCAGCCAGGAGAATGACGTTACCCCAAGCTGCGATTCCTTCCCCCGAGTGCAGGGAAGGAGGAATGTGAGGGTTTATATTCCCACTGCCTCGGGTTCATCTCTGCCCTGCCTGCAGGAAACAAGAACGTGGTGACCAGAGAACACCTGGATCGCATGAAGAACAGCTGCATCGTGTGCAACATGGGCCACTCCAACACGGAAATCGATGTGGTGAGCGTCCCTGCTGCCCCTGCTGCCCCTGCCTGCCCCATGGTCGCCCCTTGGTGATTCCAGCCTCTCCATCCTGCCTGCAGACCAGCCTCCGGACCCCCGAGCTGACCTGGGAGAGGGTCAGATCCCAAGTGGACCACGTCATCTGGCCGGATGGGAAGAGGGTGGTGCTGCTGGCTGAGGTGTGCTGGGAGCTGTGCGTCCACCAGGAAATCTCTCAGGGTCAGAATTGGAAAGGGAGGTGCCCCTGGGAGAGCTCAGCAAAGGGGTTTCTCGATGGCTTTTTATTATTATTATTATCCTTGAGGCAGAGGAGGTGTCACATCCCACGTGCAGCCACAGAGGTGCCATCCCTGTCAGCCAAACACCCTGTGCATCCAGCTTTTACAGGGCTTCCCACCTGGCAAACGGGGGGTTGGTTGTCTCCTCTTCCCACTCCTGGAGCAGCAGGAGACTCCCAGTTGCTAGCAACCACAGAATGTCCATTCCCCAAAGCTGAGGGGTGGGGTGGAAACTAAGCTAAGGCAGAGCGTGGGCACTCTGGTCCTGTGGATAGCTCTTGAATCACTGCCCTGTGGTTGTCCCCAGCCCCAGGGAGGGACAGAGAGACAGAGGTGAATCCTGTCTCCAGATTCGATTTGTTTCACACGCTCAGCTCTCAGCACCCCTCTCCTGCTGTCTTTAGGGCCGTCTTCTCAACCTGAGCTGCTCCACGGTTCCCACTTTCGTGCTCTCTATCACAGCCACCACTCAGGTCCGTAGCCTGGGGGGGGGGGGGGTTGGGATGCTGCGGGGTCTTGCACAAGCTTTGGGGTGGGGATGTTTTGGAAGAAGCAGGGAACACACAGTTGGATGCTTGGGATCGCTGGCGCCAGACGGAGCCGCCACCTCTTGGCTGGGCTGTGGTTAACGATGGCGTGAAGTTGGGAGGTAGCTTTTAAACGAGCCTGGCTTTGCTCTGAGGGTTCCTGCTGTGCAGTAAGCAAGCAGAGAGCTTCCTGAGCACAGGTTTAAGCTTACTTCCAAGCCAGGCCTTGTTCCGTCTTGAGACGACTGATTTCCAAGTCACAACAACAAGAGGGAGTTTTGGGGATCTGGGAGTCAGTGGTTAAACTGCTTTTGAGCATCAGCACTGCCTCAGCTGGGCGGACACGGCTGAGCCCTGCTCTGTTTGCCCCGACTCCACCTTTTCAAAGAAAAAGATGATTAAATCTGGCCGAGCCGTGCGATGTGTGCTCAGCATTGGCTGCAGTGGGTGGGAGGAAACTGCAGGGCTGAGCCCACCTCTGTGAAGGAGGGGAGGGCGCTCACTTTGGTGGGGGGGAGGTTTTCTTTTCCTCGCTGTGCAAACTGATAGGGATGGGAGCTGTGTTTCGGATCTGGCTCTCAGCTGTCTGAGCTGGCGCTTGGGGGAGATGCAGTTTTATTCCTGCTGAGGGAGAAGCTGTGGGTTTTGGAGCTCTGCCTCCAGCTCAGAGCAAGCAGTCCGTTCCCACGTGGTGCAGCAGCCTCACATTTCGGGCTTAGAATTAGAGCTGCTCCCTTTTCCTTCACTCTCACGCTGTGGTTTTCCCCAGTGCTGCCACCAGGGCAGCTGACCTCTCATCTCCAACCCCTGCAGTCCTCCCCTGTGCCAGCAGGCTCCTGAGAGGTGGAAAGGGCTGGAAGTGCATCCTTGGGGGCATTTGGGAAGTGCTCACCCCTCCCTCGGGCTTCCAAATCCTTACCTCCATCCGCGGGAGCTTTGTGCTGTGTGTCCCGGCTGTCCCTCACCCCACTGTGATGTCTGCAGGCTCTGGCTCTGATTGAGCTGTACAACGCTCCCGAGGGCCGCTACAAACAGGACGTGTACCTGCTGCCCAAGAAGATGGGTGAGTGAAGGAGCTGCCCTCTCCGAGCTGCTTCCTGCACTGGTTGATACGGGGCAGAGGTTTTGGATGTAAGGACAAAGTGAGAGGTGGGCTGAACAAAACCTCCGATGGGAGGGGATGAGTTTGGGGAGGGTGACCCCCAAAACGCCCGCGGGTCTTTCTGTTTCTGTTCCGCAGTGCTGCGGGCGTCCCTCACCCTGCAGGGTTCCCATCCACCTTTTGGGGCGCAGGGCTCCATCGGGTGCAGAGGGCCAGGACAGCCTCTCAGGCCCCCCCTCCTGCTGTGTGCTGAGTCCCCTCTCCTGTTCCCCAGATGAATACGTTGCCAGCTTGCACCTGCCTTCCTTCGACGCCCACCTGACGGAACTGACGGACGATCAGGCGAAATACCTGGGACTCAACAAAAACGGGCCTTTCAAACCCAACTATTACAGGTCGGCGCCTTTGCTGGAGGCTCGGTCGCTCTTGTGCAGGTGGGAGCTGCGTCCCTCAGCCTCACTGTCCCATCCCTTCTCTTCCAGATACTGATGGACCATACCTATGAAGGACCAGACCACACAAGGCAACATTAGGGAGATTATTTTTAAAGATCATTTCATTTTGGTTCACTTTTTTTTTTCTTCTCTTTTCTTCTTTTAACCAACAAGGAACCCTGTTTTTACATTGACCGCTGTGATTTTAAGGTCGCTTCTGTTTTTTCCTTCTCATTTTCACCCTCCTATGTGGTCGCATCTCTGTGATCTCAGCACAGAGCCTGGGATCTCCCTGCTTCCATGTGGCTGAGGCCGCTGGTGGCTCCCAGCCTGATTCGCTCTCCTGCTGTGTGAAGGGCAATTTGTCTTTGTTTTTAACCTTCTCCGAGATATCTGCAGATCCGGAGATGCTCTTCTACCTTACCTTAACGTTTTCTTTCTTTGTGTGGATTATCTGCAACTTCTAAATTGCCTTAAAGAGCCCAGTTTTAGCTGCTAGTTCAATGCTCCTCGCTCTGCTCGGGAGCAGAGTGGCACCTGCTGGCCACCTCGCGAATAGGTGACCGTCCCACCTGGCCGAGGTCCCCCGTTCGGTTGCTGGCCGGCTCTGGGGAGCTCACTGTTTCAGGGTGCTAATCTGAATTCGGATGGGGGTCACTTAACCCAGCGTCATCCTCATCTCTCTTAGTTGTTTTTTTGTTTTGTTTTGTTTTCTAGCCAAACTGCACCTTAATTTGAGTTGAAAACATATCTTTGTTTCTTTTCTTTCTTTTCCTCTTTTCCCTTTTTGTTTTGCTCCTTAAAGAGGGGCGATGTGTCCGGCCGTGGAGTTTAGGCTCTATCCAAGCAGCCCCATCTCCCAGCAGGACACGGCGGGTGCTGTTAAGAGTGTCTGCATTTTTCTGGAGGGCATTTCACTTTCTTTCCAAGGCGGATGCACAGACTGAGCCTTCCCCCTGCCCCAGTGGGCCCCTGCACCCTGGGCTCCCCTCGCTGCTCGCCCCCGAGCTGAGCTTCCTCAGCAGCATCCCGCAGTGTTCCAGCCACTCTCATCGCCTCCTTCTTCCCTTCCCCATCCTCTCTGGCGACAAGTATTTCTCTTCTCCATCTCTTGCAGCTTGTCACGGGTTGGGGGAAAGCCCTTGCAACCCAGTGAGGCTCCTCCTGGCTTTTTTCCCTCTCCCAATGCCTTTTTCTTCCCCAAGCAAAGGCCGGAGCAGGGAGGGATTCGCTTGTTCCCCCACCACACCACCCGTTAGAGATAACGGGCACGTGGTGCCCCCAGAGAGCCACTCGGCTGCCTGCAGCCACCCCATCCCAGGGATGGGAGATGCTCCTGTGGCTCTGGGTATGGCTGTGACGCTGCTTTTCCCTCGCTGGGGGCTGGAGGATGATGTGAGGAGGGATGGCGCAGCTCGGCTCACCCTCCTGTGCCCTCTGCTCCTTCTCTGTCCCTCTTGGGGAGCGCTTGCCTGACACGTGTGGCCCCTCTGCCATCCCTCAGCCCTCCTGGGGGCCGTGGGCTGGGAGCCTTTCCCACCCCGGGTGGGTTGCAGCACCCAGGCTGAGGGCTGCAGCTCCATCTAAGCCATGTCCAGGGGTGGCGGCAGCGTCGGGCTGGGAGGGAGAGAGGTTTATTTTGTATATGAATGATTTTTAATGAATGCAATATTAATCCTTGCAGATGAGCAATAAATCATTAAAGTCTAATGAAAACTATTAGGAAAAACAGAACGCTTTTGCCGTGGGTGAGTGCTTGCAGCCCTTGGGGGGTTTGGGGCATCTCGGGGGGCTGTTTGGGCCCTGCCAGCCCCCCTCTCCCCCAGCTCCTCTAAGCCCTGCAGTTGGGATTGGATCCTCGTGCACTCAGATTTGGGGCTTGTTCCCCTCTGGGTCTGGCTTATGTGCTCTGCTGGCCGCCTGTGTTGGGATCTGCTCCCTCCCAGCTCCCCCTACTTGGGGTCTGAGCTCCTCCCAGCCCCTTGGTTTGAGGGCTCACGTGTTCCAGGGCCACGTCATGTCACCCAGCCCCTCGTTTTGGGCTCAGAGCCCCTTTCTTTGGAGCTTTGCTCCCACCTCTCCCCTCCTTCCTGCCACTCCCACCATGGCGGCCCCCAGCAGCCGCGGCGCGCGAGGCCGGAAGTGCCTCTCTCAGCATGGCTCAGCGCCGCGCCACACCTATCATGGCGGCGGGGGGGGGGCGGAGCTTAACCACCGGTCGGGCGCCGCGCCGGACGTGGCCGCCGGGGGCGGGCGGCGCTGGGCGGTGACGCGGCCGCCGCGGCGGAACGGTGGGTCCGGCGGGAGGAGCCATGGCGCAGGCAGGAGAGCGGCCGGAGCTCGGCGCCACTCCCAACATGGCGGCGGCGCTGCCCCGGCTCTCCCTGCCGCTCCCGCGAGAAGGAGGGGTGAGTCCTCGCGAGAGCTCGGCGTGCGCGGCGGAGACATGGAGCCGGGCGGCGGCGGCGGCGCGGGGCCGCTCCCGGCCAACAACAAGGCCCGAGGCGGGGCGGCGCCTCCCGGGAAGGGCCGCGATTTGGGCCGTCCTCCGCGGAAAGACTCCGAGGTCAGCGCCGCCAACGCCAAAGCCGGGCCCGGCTCCGCGGGGGGGCGGGCGGAGGCCTTCCCGGGAGGGGCGGAGCGTAAGCCGGACCGGTTCCGGGCCCGCGCGGGTCGGTTCCGGTTCCGGTTCCGCTCGGTCCGGTGCGCCCTGCGCTGAGCCGCGCCACGCCTGGCCCGGTTCCGTAGCGATCCGTTCCGTTCTGTCCAGGGGAGCCGCGGTCGGGGTTGGCCGGGCCGCGCTGTGCCCCCGTCCGGCCCGCAGCGCCCCGCTCCCCGCGGCTCCCGCCCTCCATCCCCCCTTGCGCCGTTCCGGGGCTCCCGGGGGCGGTGCCTGCAGCCCAATGCGGCTCCGGCGGTTGCCTTGGTAACGCCGGCGGTGCTGCGGGTGAATGTTTGGATTCCTAAAGGGAGGAGCGGGCGGACGGCCGAGAGTCGGGGTTTCCTTGGGAAACGAGCTGTAATTGAGCTGAATTTTCTGCTCTCAGGGCTTCTCGGAGTCCCCAGACCTGGAGTTTGAGTATGCAGACACCGACAAGTGGGCAGCAGAGCTGTCTGGTAAGAGGCTGCTCCTCACGGGTCAATTCATCAGCCGTGATTCCTTTCCCCTGGTGACGACTAAAGGAGTTCTGTTGCCTCCAGTGTCGCTGTGTTGTCTTTAAATACCTCGTTCATGTTAGAAGAGGTGCAGCGCTGTATAGCGAGCGTTTCTGTGCCGTGTGCTGGCCGTACTTTTTGCATTCCCCTCATCTGGCGTTGAGCAGCAGTTAAGCTCTGCGGGTCGCAGCATTATCTGGCAGTGCGGTGATTCTCCTCTGCGTTCTTTTGGCAGAGCTGTACAGCTACACGGAGGGCCCGGAGTTCCTGCTCAACCGCAAGTGCTTTGAGGAGGACTTCAGGATCCACGGTGAGACCCTTCCCTTGGAGCTGGGGGTCTCCTGGGGCACCCACAGGGCTGGATGTGCTGATGCTGCGTCAGATTGCGAAGGCAGCGGTGGTGTTGGTGTGGTTTGTGTTGGAGGTCTCCTTATGTACGTGGGCTGGCCCTGGAGTGCAGTTTGCTACGTCCAGAGTGCTCAGCGTTTGCTGTGTTAGTGACTGAGAGCTTCCATGGCTGTGCTGGAACGTGCTGGCAGCAGCAAGAGCATCCAACTCATTTCCCATCAGCTGCCAGCACCGGTCTGGCTAGCTGGGATTTGTCTGGTTGTGTGATGAGAGGCAGCATGCAGCCCTTCTGCCCCGATCCCACGTGCCTACCTGCTGTTCCCGGGACGTCCTTTCTTGCTGGAGCAGCCCTGTGTTCCATCATAACGAATCCTTCTGAGCTTTTCACGCGATGTTTGTACCCAGAACACGGGCAGAGGTGCTGCATGCCTTCAGCCCCGCTGCTTTGGCTTTGCAGTGCGGGACAAGAAGTGGACAGAGCTGGACAAGAAGCAGCACCGCACCCACGCCATGCGGCTGCTGGACGGGCTGGAGGTCACAGCACGAGAGAAGAGGCTGAGGGTTGCCCGAGCAATCCTCTATGTTGCCCAAGGTACGTCGTGATGTTGGGCTGGAGGCCTTTGCCTTGCTGCTAAACGTGGGTGACGAATCTTGCGTTTCACCTTGTAGCTAAACGAGTTGTCAGAGGAACTGGGCAGTTTGTTCAGAACTCAGCAGTCTGCAGTGGACAGATTGGGCTTCGCTGCCTGCACGAGGGCAGTTCTGTCCTTTGCATCTGACCTCCTGCCTTAGCATCCAAGTTGTCATTTTCTGTCCCTCTGCAAAGCGTGCTGGCCGCTCAGGAGGGGCTTTGGGATCCACTCAGGGTGTCGTTGCAGGCACATTTGGGGAGTGTGGCTCCGAGGCTGAAGTGCAGGCCTGGATGAGGTACAACATCTTCCTGCTGCTGGAAGTGGGGACGTTCAACGCGCTGGTGGAGCTGCTGAACATGGAGATTGAGTGAGTGGTGGGGGCAGCTGCTTCAGGAGCTGCTCTGAAGCTCTGCTCTGGGCAAAGATCCTTCCAGTTGGTGGCAGCTGTGTTGTCCCCTGCCTCGTTTCTGCTCTGTTCCCGTTCTGATTCCAGCAGCCACTTGAATGTCTTGCATTGCTGCGGGTGGATACGGGTGGCACACAAGATCCGTGCAGCAGCTCTTCAAGAGCTGTGCTGCCTGGCAGCAAATGAAACAGCTGCGTTCCCCCTCTGGTTGACGGGGGACTTGTTGCAGTGCTGTTTACTCCAGGCTTTGATTCTGACACGTGCATTGCTCGTGGCAGAGTTAAAATGCCTCAGGAGCTCCAGTGAAGCTGTTTTCTCTCGGCAGTAACAGCGCGGCTTGCAGCAGCGCGGTGAGGAAGCCTGCAATCTCCCTGGCTGACAGCACGGACCTGAGGTATGGAGCAGGGCTCTGCAGGAGGAGATGCTGTGAGGGATTGAGGAGAGGGGAGACAAGAGTTTGTCGGCTCAGTTTTTCCCCCTGTGCACAATCCCTATTTCCCCTCTGTGAAGGAGGCGGGCTGTGGTTGTGGCAGACCAAACCTTCCCCCAGAGCATTGCACTGTAGCTCATCCCAGAGCTCTGGTTTTCAGCCCAATCTTCTTTTGTGGGCAGGGTGCTGCTGAACATCATGTATCTGATCGTGGAGACGGTCCGGCAGGAGGCCGAGGGCGACAAGGCTGAGTGGAAGAGCATGCGCCAGACCTTCCGAGCAGAGCTGGGTGAGCAGCCCATGTTTGTGCAGGAGGGTGGGATGGAGGTTCCCAGGGCTGAAGAGGAAGTGGGGGAGGTGGGTTTTGGCTCTGGGCCTCGGGTAGCAGGGGTGGCAGCTCAGGGTTGGTTTCTGTTAGTGCTGAACATTGGAGCGGGTGAGGGCAGGGAGCAGGGAGCTGCCTGGGGTGAGACGAGGACCTCAGAGGTCCTGCTGGGTTCCAGAGGCCTGCTGGGGCTGTGGGAGCCACTGTCTGATGTGCAGCGGGGTGAGGACTGGCTGTCCCTGCTGTTTGGTTCCAGGAGCCCCTCTGTACAACAACGAGCCCTTTTCTGTCATGCTCTTTGGGATGGTGACCAAATTCTGCAGCGGCCACGCTCCACACTTCCCCATGAAGAAGGTGCTGCTTTTGCTCTGGAAGACTGTGCTGGTAAGGGAGAGGACGTGGGCTGGGCCGGTGCGTGTCTTGCAGTTCTACCTTTAGCAGAGGAAATCCTGCCCACTCACAGCTGCCTGTCATTGCTCTGCTCTCGAATTCATGGCATCCATCTGTGTGTGAACAGAAACTTTTCAGATTTCACCCTGTAGCAGAGCATGATGTATTGGTCTCTGGAACTGGCTTCCAAGGGTGGACCAAAGTAAATTCCCCAGTTGGGGTCCAAAGGAGAAGATCCAGACGCCTCATTGGCAGATGCCTGACTGGGACCTGGGGACGGACAGTTCTTGTTTCACACCATGGGAAAGCATTTGGGACTCACAGAGGACTGGGGGCAGAGTCCCGTAGTGCCACGTGTGGAGGATTCCCACCTTCACGGTGCCCTTGTGTCCCTTGCAGTGCACCCTGGGGGGCTTTGAGGAGCTCCAGAGCATGAAGGCAGAGAAGAGGGAGGTCCTGGGCCTCCCACCACTCCCAGAGGACAGCATTAAAGTCATCCGCAACATGAGAGCTGCGTCCCCACCAGCGTCAGCGTCTGACCTGATTGAGCAGCAGCAGAAGCGAGGCCGGCGGGAGCACAAGGTGAGGGCAGAGCTGGGGACAGGGCACAGACGGGCTCAGGATGTCATCTTGGAGCAGCCTGTACCTGGGGTATTCATCTGCATGGAGCAGAACCCACCTTCCTGCCCTGCTCTCTCCAGGCCCTGATTAAGCAGGATAACCTGGATGCCTTTAACGAGAGGGACCCGTACAAAGCTGACGACTCCCGTGAGGAAGAGGAAGAAAATGATGACGACAACAGCTTGGAGGGAGAGACCTTCCCCCTTGAACGTGATGAGGTGATGCCTCCACCCACCCAGCATCCCCCCAGCGACCGCATCACCTGCCCCAAGGGGCTGCCCTGGGCGCCCAAAGTCCGGTGAGTCCAGAGGCTGAGCTGCAAGGAGAGAAAAGCAGAGTCTTTAAGAGCGTACTGTGCTGAAGCTGAGGTGTTGGGAAGGTGGTGGAGGTGGGGGGTTGGTCAAGGTGGGCTCAATGCCATCTCTCTGCCTGGCCGCAGGGTTATCCTTGTGCCCCCTGCCTGGGGATTGGGCTGTATCACAGAATGGTTGATGTTGGAAGGGGCCTCAGGAGTTCAGTGGCCCAACCCCCTGCTCAAGGCAGGGACACAGAGCCCAGGACCACGTCCAGGTGGCTTTGGAAGGAGAAAGGAGTCTTCACAGCTTCTCTGGGCAAGGCTGATAGGAAGATGTTGTTTTTCCTCTTGTCTTTTTGCTGCAGAGAGAAGGACATTGAGATGTTCCTGGAGTCCAGTCGCAGCAAGTTCATTGGTTACACTCTGGGCAGGTGGGCTCCTGCAAAGCCAGGCTGGGCAGCTCGTTTTGGGGGATTTGGGGAGGGGGCTGCAGCAGAAGCTGCTGCTTTGGGGGCTGTCACGCTTCTCCTCTGAGTGCTGGTCTCTGACCTGCCCTTGGGAGCACTCAGGTTTGCTGCTGTCTGCACACAGCCCAACTTTTTCCCTTCTCTCCAGTGACACCAACACCGTGGTGGGGTTGC
Source organism: Tetrao urogallus (assembly GCF_951394365.1). Classification (NCBI taxonomy): domain Eukaryota; kingdom Metazoa; phylum Chordata; class Aves; order Galliformes; family Phasianidae; genus Tetrao; species Tetrao urogallus. The sequence continues at coordinate 4,234,281 of NC_136837.1, read as the reverse complement.
CCAGGCCCATCCACGAGAGCATCCGAACCCTGAAGCAGGTGAGTGCTGCTGCTGAGTTCCTCCTCCTGTGCCTCCCTGTCTGTCAGTGCTGGGTCACCACCGCAGCAGGAATAACGGAGGCTGCCCCAAGCTGTGCTGTGTGGCATTAGTGGGGGCCCGTGGTGTGAATCCCCCCTTCTCCCTGTGTGCAGCACAAGTACACATCGATCGCAGAGGTGCAGGTGCACATGGAGGACGAGTACTTGCGCTCCCCACTCTCTGGGGTGAGTGTGCAGATGGGGACAGGATGGAGCTCCCACGTGGAGCTGGGGATGCTTTGGCTGCTGGGAGACCTGGGTTTGCTCTGCAGCTCACTGGGGAAGGGGGAATGGGTTCCTCAGGATGAGAGGGCTGGGTGTGAGAGGGGGCATTGGGCCGGGGCTGGAGGTGTCCTCACAATGCCTGGGGCTGAACCAGCTGCTGTTTGCTCTCGGGATGAGGTTCGCTGCTCTCTTCTGCCACCAGGGGGAAGAAGAAGTGGAGCAAGTCCCCGCTGAGATCCTGTACCAGGGCCTCCTGCCGAGCCTCCCGCAGTACATGGTGAGCACTGTGGTCCCCTGGGCTCTGCTCCATCCTCCTGAAGCTGATCTGGGGGTGCCTCACCCTGAGGTCTCCCCCTGCTGCTCTGCCTCTTTTCAGCCACGCTCGCAGATTTTCTTCCCTCCCAACAAATACATCACTGCCACCATCCTTTGCTGGGGAGAACGGCCTGTGTCCAATTTTCCATCTCTCCCTTTCCTCCAGATTGCTCTGCTGAAGATCCTCCTTGCTGCAGCCCCCACTTCCAAAGCCAAAACGGACTCCATCAACATCCTGGCAGACGTCTTGCCGGAGGAGATGCCGTGAGTGACCGAAGGGGCTGTTGGTGCTAATAGGAATGGAAGGGGAAGCTGGATGGAGCCGGGCTGGCTGGTGTAGGCTGGCTCTGTGCTAAGGTTTCCTGGGTGGTGTGACCATCTTCAGCTTGGTGGTGTGCTGGGAAGTGTGCCCTGCTGCAGGAACTGACTGCAGGTGCCTGCTGGTAGCCCAGGGAACGGCAGAAATGCCTGCAGATGCTTCCAGGGTGAGGCTGGAAGGGTACAGGCACTGCCCCAGGCCAAGCATCTCTCCGTGTGCCCCAGGACCACGGTGCTGCAGAGCATGAAGCTGGGGGTGGATGTCAATCGGCACAAGGAGATCATCGTCAAAGCCATCTCTGCCGTTTTGCTCCTCCTGCTCAAGCACTTCAAACTGAATCACATCTACCAGGTGAGCTGGGCCAGGCTCTGGCCAAGCTTTGGGGGTGGACAGCACCCAGGAGATGGGTCCGCATTCACCCACCCACGTGGCTTTTCCCCCCAGTTTGAGTACATGGCCCAGCATCTGGTCTTCGCCAACTGCATCCCGCTCATCCTGAAGTTCTTCAACCAGAACATCATGTCCTACATCACTGCCAAGAACAGGTTGGGGAGGGGATGTGGGGAGAGGCTTCCTGCTTGCTTTTCTCCCTCTACAATCCCCCCACCCCCAGCTGTGACTCGGCTGCAGGCAGACCCAGGCGTGGGACTGCGCTGGGCTCTGTGGGAGCAGCGTTGACACCCCTCTCCTCTCTCCAGCATTTCCGTCCTGGATTACCCGTACTGTGTGGTGCACGAGCTGCCGGAGCTGACAGCAGAGAGCCTGGTATGCTGCTCCCTTCTCTGCAGGCTCCCAGCACCCTGCAGTGCTTTCTGAGAGGCATGGGGAGGCAGCAGGGCTCCAGCAGCCTTCCTGGCAGCCTCAGCGCTGCTCGGTCCCCGGTGTCGCTGGGTGTTCTGTGGATGCCCTTGGGTTTTGGGGTGTCTCCTGGCTGCGTGCTGTGCGGTGCTGCTTGGGAGGCGGGGGTTTTTGGAGCAGCACAGCTTTTCATCTCAGCGCCCCCACTCTCACGACTTGCTTCTGCCTCTCTTTTCCTGCAGGAGGCAGGAGACAACAACCAGTTCTGCTGGAGGAATCTGTTCTCCTGCATCAACCTGCTGCGCATCCTCAACAAGCTGACCAAGTGGAAGCACTCCCGCACTATGGTGAGGGCTGGGGGCCGGGCTGGGGCTTTGCACTGCACCCAGGCCTCACTGTGGGGTGGGAGAGCACTGGGGGGGAGGAAGGAGGAGTGTGCATGCTGCACAGCAAGGTCTGTGTGCTGCAGGGGGCTGGCACTGTGCAGCAGGGTGCCCTGCATCCATCTCGGCCGTGTCACCCCCCACCCCCGGCTGTCCCCACAGATGCTGGTGGTGTTCAAGTCAGCCCCCATCCTGAAGCGGGCACTGAAGGTGAAGCAGGCCATGATGCAGCTCTACGTGCTGAAGCTGCTCAAAGTGCAGACCAAATACCTGGGTCGGCAGTGGAGGAAGAGCAACATGAAAACCATGTCTGCCATCTACCAGAAAGTGCGGCACCGCCTGAATGACGACTGGGCTTATGGCAACGGTACGTGCTCTGCAGCCACCACAGAGTGCCCTGTCACCTGCTGTCCTCGTGCCAGAGCTGTGCTGCTGCTGCTCAGGGCCGGTGCAGCCCCAGATCTGGGCTGCTGGGGGGGAGATGTGTGGTGCTGGCACTGCTGGCGTTGGAGCTGATGGTGACTGCTGGCCCTGTGCCTCCCTCCTCGTGCTGCTTCGTGGGGGCTTGCCAGGTCTCACCGTGGGCGATTTGATGGCCCAAAGAGCCCCAGCTGTCCTCTGATGCCCTCTTCTCTCCTCGCAGACCTGGATGCCCGACCGTGGGACTTCCAGGCAGAGGAATGCGCCCTGCGTGCCAGCATCGAGCGCTTCAACTCGCGCCGCTACGACCGGGCTCACAGCAACCCCGACTTTCTGCCTGTGGACAACTGCCTGCAGAGCGTGCTGGGCCAGCGAGTGGAGCTGCCCGAGGATTTCCAGGTCAACTACGACCTGTGGCTGGAGCGGGAGGTCTTCTCCAGGCCCATCTCCTGGGAGGAGCTGCTGCAGTGATGATGGCGTCGTGGGAATGCGGCTGGGGGTTGTTTGGGGAGAGGTTCGAGGTTATGGGGGGCAAAGCCTCGGGTGCTGGGGGGGGCTGTGGGTGCCTGGCCTCGTGCAGCTGGGATCTGAGACTCCATCCAGCCCCTCTGCCTCCTTCCAGGCTGTGCAGTGCTTCACCCCATACAGAAGCCGGTGGGGCAATGAAGGGTCCTTTGGTGCCGCTGTGGATCGCTGGGTGCTGTGATAGGAACACGAAGGCTGTGTGCCCCCCCCGGGCAATGGAGGGGGGGCTGGGAGTGCAGTGGTGGTGGGGCTGGAGGCTGCAGTGTTCCCTCACCCCGCTGGGTGGGGTGGATGAGCTGTACATATATAATATATATACATATATATATTCGTGATAGCCCTGAACTGAGCGCGGCCCGCCTCTGTCTGCGTCCCTCCAGCCTCATGGCAGCAGCACGGGGGGAGAAACCAGGTTCCTAAAAGTGTGCTTTTATTGTTTGTAAGGAAGCAAAATCTCTGTGGGTGGGAGGGGGCTGTGGAGCAGCGTGGGTCTCCCCATGGGGCTGCATTCCCTGCGGGGCACCGGCCGTGCCCGTGGTTTCCTCAGGCTGCTGAGAGGTTTGGGGGGCTTTTGCACGGAAACTGTTGGTTTTGGGGTGTTATTTTGACCCAAATGGGGCTGGTGGTGAGGGCTGGGCCCCTTCCTGAGGGCTCCCCACTCGCCCTGCCTGCCATCGGGATGCAGCAGAGTGGGGTTGATGTTTTGCTGTGGGGTGCAGGGAAGCTCTGAGGGCTCCTTCAGCCTGGGGTGGGCATTGTGACAAGGTGGGCTGGCTCTGCCCCCAGCCTTTCCTCTCTCCCCGGCGATCCCTTTCTCCCAGCACTCATTCCCCTCACCCCACGCAGCCGCCCTGCCCCAGGACGTGGGCTCAGGATGGGTGCTGGGATGCTGTGTGCTCCGCAGGTGTGATTTGGGGGTGATTTCCCCACGCCTCTGTGGTGCAGATGCTGGGCAAAGCCAACGGCGCCCTCCATCAGATCCCAGCTGCTCTGTGCTGCTCTCTGCTCCCTTCACCCCCCCCCTCCTTCCTGATGCAGAGGGCCGGGCTGCAGCAACATTGGGATGCAGGAGGGATGCACCACGCTGCCATGGGGGCTGTGTCCCTTGCAGGGGTTACGTGGCCCAGCCCAGCAGGCTGCCCGGCTCCTTGGCTTTCATCCGCAGCGTCACCAGGGTGGGGGGTTTGTAGTCATTCTCCGACGGTTGCGACTCAAACTGGGGGGCACTGAGGCTCGGGGGGGTGAGGCCGTGCAGGGAATAGAGGCTGTTGATGCCAGGGGGGTGGCTGGGAGAGGCAGGGATGCCCACGAAGCTGGTGATGTTGCTGTGAGTGTGGGGATACGGAGACACGCACGGCGATGGCACGCTGTCGGGGGGCACGAGGCAGGGCCCTGCAGGGCTGCCAGAGCTCGGCCACAGGTTGTTCTGCAGCTGGAAGAAAGGAGCCAAGACCCCGGAGTGACGGTGGGCTCTGCATCATCATCCACAGCCCGCATCCCGAATCGCCTCCCCCCCAGCCCACGGGGTGCAACCAAGGGCTGTCTTTGCTTTCCTTCAGTTGGGTGGGATCCTGATGGGGATCTCCTTCCTGGCAGCACTGACCTGGGAGGTTTGTGGTGCGGGGACCCTCATGGCAGCCCCCAGCCTCGTGTTCTGGTGCTGCCGCTGCTGCCTCTGTGCCACACAGCAGTCAGAGAGCAGCGGGGAGGGGGGGGGGGGGGCACAGAGCTGGTTGGTTTGAGGTTCTTTTTATGCATTTTAGTGTTTGGTGGAAAAGAGAAAAAGGCAGTTTTGCAGCAAGGCGAGGAGGTGAAGTGCTCTACTGCCTTGCTGGGGGGCGCTGTGACTGCAGGGCGTGGGGTGGAGCGCGGTGATGGGGGGTGCAACGGGGGGGTTCTCACCTCCTGGATTTTCCCATAGCGCTCCCGTTTCCTCCACTTGGCCCTTCGGTTCTGGAACCAGACCTGGGGGCAGAGGTGGGGGCTGAGGATTGGGGACCCCCCCCCCCGCCCGTCCCAGCAGGAAGAGCCCATGCAGGGCGGGTGCCAGGCCCGTGTTCCCTTCCTCTTGTGCTTGGTTTTGGTGTAGGGTGAGGCTCTCGGGGTTGGGATCACCCTCCTGCCTGTCCCCTCTGTGCCTTGGGACGGTGACAGATCCTTCCCCAGAAAGGAGGACATGGTATGGGGGTGAATGAACCCCTCCCTCCTTTTCCTGCCCTCCCCATCGCGTGCCCCTCTGCTTTCCCATGCCCCGAGCTGGGCTCTTGCCCCACATCTTGTCTCTCTCTTGCTGCCCTTCGGATGGCACAAAGGAAAAGCTGAGGCCAGGCCATGGAACACCCCCTGGCAATGGGGTGGGTTCGCCTTTCCGATCTCAGCATCCCCCTCTTCAGGCACAGGAAGGCATCCCTCCCCCCGGACCCTCCAGCCCCATACCTGCACCCTGGCCTCAGTCAGCTCTGTGCGCAGCGCCAGCTGCTCGCGGGCAAACACGTCGGGGTAATGAGTCTTCTGGAAGACCTTTTCCAGCTCCTCCAGCTGGAAGGTGCTGAAGGTCGTCCTGTTCCTCCGCTTCTTGCTCTTGCTCCTACCCAGAGGAGGGGGCTCTGGCAGCAGGGGGCTGCCCAGGGGGGGGGATGCCAGCAGTGGGGCTTTGGCCGAGGGGCGGCAGGCAGCGGGCATTGCGTGGCACTCGGCCTTGCAGCCTTTCTCGATGCCTGGAGGGGAGAGGTGGGGGGTTAGGGGGAGCACGGAGCCGCTGGTCTTGCAGTGGGGGGATGAAGGCTGGGGTTTCTCATCGCCCCGTGGGATGGGTGGTGGTATGGGGGGCAGGGCAGGGGAGGGGGGCGCTGCAGGACCCCCGCTTGGTGCGCATCTCGGAGGCTGCCATGGCGTCTCTCTGCAGCCCTGACTCTCAGGAATCCATTTGCAAACCCGAATCTTGTCCTCGTTGCTTCCAATGCAATCCCTTTCTCCCCATGCAGCCCTGAGGATGGAGCCACAGCTCTGAACATGGGGGTTCCCCCCCCCCCCTCCCCACTGCTGTGCCCCTCCCTAGGCTGTGCTCTGGGGGTCAAGTCCCTCCTGCTGTTCTCAAGTACTGCCATCCCAGCCCCACTGAAAGGCGCTCGTCCCATGGAGGGGAGGGCAGATGAGGATGGGGCCGGGTGCTGTGGCTCACCCTAAGGGGCAGAACTCACAGAGGGAAGCTGGGGGAGAAGGGGGGGACAATGTGGGGAGCCCTGCTGTGCGCACCTGGGGGCTCTGCTGCCTATGGAGGAGCCCCCCCAGCTGCATTCCTTTGTGTCTCCCCCTCCCCAGTAGAACCAAGCCCAACAGCCTGGGCTGGCAGCAGGTGGAGATTAGGAATCCCTGGGGGTCTCAGCCCCTGTATGGGGCGCAGCCCAGCCCTCAGGGCTACTGAGGGGGCCATCCTGGTGTCCCATCCCCGTGTCCCATCCCTGCACACCCCCACGAGGTTCTGAGCCCCCGACCCCACCTCCAAGGTGGCATTTTCCAGACCTTCCCTTTGGATGATGATGATGATGGCTATTATTGTTATTATTTTGTCCTAATTGAGGCAATTTGGGGGTCACGGCGCGCAGCCGCGAGCTGCGGGGCAGCTGCTTCGAATTAACGGCCCAATCTCATCCGGGGGTGGGGAGGGGGGGGAGCTGCTCCCCTATCCTCGGTTCCGAGTGGTCTCTGTACCCCCAAAAAACAACCAAGGGCTGCGGGATCCCCAGCTTTGTGCTCCTGGAGGGCTGAGCAATTGGAGGGCCGCGCTGTGCCGCTGCTGTTGGCGATGAGGGGACGCGGAGAGGGGTGAAGGCAAAAACCCGAACGCAGCGCCATGGGAAAGAGGGAAAAGGGGGATGAAGGAGAACCGTGGGCTGCACAAAGCGATGAGCTCCGAGCGGCGGCTTTGGGCCTTTCTGGGGGGTTTTGCCCTTTTCTGAAAGGGCTGCGATGGAAACTGATAAATAAAGGGCCCTAAAAGGAGCAGGAAGGGAACGGGACAGCGGGGTGCAGCGGAACGTGAACGGTTCAGAGAAAGGGATGAGGGGGGAGAAAGGAACAACGCGGACACCCCAAACCCACCGCCCCGGACGGCTCTGCCCCCAGCTGCGGAACAGCTGCAGCATCACCGGGAGGAGAGCAGCGCCCGCGGGGACCGGGAGCGGAGGGCCGGGGCTGCGGGGCTCCCGAGGCCGGACGGAGGATGCAGGCAGCGGTAAGCGGCGCTCCCCCCCTCCCCCGGTGCCGTTGGGTTCCCGTCGCGCTCGGCCTCGCTGTTCGGTCTATTAGCGGTCGGACGGGGCCGGGGCGAAGCGGAGCCCTCGGGGCCTCCGACGGTGTTATCGGGGATGGAAGGAGCGAGGAGCGCTCGGGGAGATCGAGAAACGATGGGGAGAGTCCCGCTGGGGCGGATCCGGGCACCGGGCGGATCCCCGCTCCCACCCGCGGCCGCGTTTTACGCTCCTCTCGCATCGCCGGGAGCCCATCGGGTCGATCTCCGTGTCGCGACAGCGGGACCGCGTCGGTGCTAGGGAGCGCAGAGCGGAGGGAGAGCGGGGCGGCGAGGGGCAGGAGCGGATCGGGAAAGCAAAGCCTTTGGGTGCGACCTCGGCTCCCCCCGCCACCCCAATGCTCCCCCGGTACCTGCAGCCCCGTAGAAGGGTCTCCCGTGGAGGAGGGGGCCCGGGCCGGCGGCCCCCAGGCAGCGGGGCTCTGCCCTGTCCGGAGGTCGGCGGGGAGGGTCCCCATGTGTGCCGGCTGCGAAGGGGCCGGAGGTGTGCGGAGGTCCTGGGGGGGCCCGGCGGGTCGGGGGGAAAGGAGAGCAGCCCCGTGCCTCCATGCTGCAGGTTGGAGGGAGCAGAGGGACGGCGGGGAGCGGGATTTTGTGTGGGGCCGGGGAGGAGGGGGGTGGGGGGGGGAAATATGGGGTTGGAAGGGAGGGCTCGCCCAGCACCCCCGCACACTCACACCCACTCCCACCCCAACCCACTTCCACCGCCTCGGTCACGTGCGTCCTTCCACCCGCAGCGTTAACCCTCTGTTCCGCTGCCCCCCATTCCCACCGCAGCCCTCAGTGCCCCCCTGGTGAGCGGGGTCGGCCGGGAGCAGAAATCCATCCCTGCCAGGACAAGGGCTGCGGGCTCTGGGCCTCCCCTCTGCAGTCCCTGAGCAGCAGGAAACGCCCAGGGCCCTTCCTCGATGCAGAGCTTCGACCCCAGGCCCTCCAGATCCCGGAGATGGGAGGAACGTTCCCTGTTCCCCGCGTCTTCCCGTGTCCCTTCCTCTCCCCAGGCTGCTGTTTGCGGCCTTTCCTTCCCCAGCACTGGGGCTGAGGTCTGGGCGCATCAGTTTGGTGCTGATGCCATGATGCGGTGCTGCCAGACTCGCATCTCCATGCCTGGCAGAGCTCCTCTATCCCTGCTGCAACCGGAGCTCGTCGGAGTCCATCTCTCCCTTCTCACCCCTCTGCCCTCGGTGCTTCAGAGCCTCTCGGGCTGTTTGGGTCTGAAGGGGCACGGCTTTGATGGGGATCGTGGCTGGGGCGGGGGTCAGATTTGGTGATTTGAAGGCTGAGAGTCACAGTGGGGCTGATCAGAGCCAAAGAGAGACGGCCGGGGGTCCCCACACTGCAGCCACGCTCTGTGCCACGATTTGCTGCTCTCCCATCTGGGCGGCACAGAGCTTTCGGTGAATTCGGGGCACTGCTCTGTGCTGTGGGATGGGGCTGAAGGGTGGGGGTGAGCTGCATCAAAGCAGCAAAGCGTGTGCAGAAGGACCTGGGGGCTGGTAAGCAGCAGAATAGCAGCGTTGCAGCATGCTGGTGCCTTCACTGGAAGGGTCGGGGCAGTTGGGGTGTGCTTTGCTGCCTGAGATCAACAGCAGCTCCTGGTGAAAGCACTCAGCTGGAAAGGAAGGGGAGCACAGCAGGGCTGTGGGGCCACAGGGCTGTGGGGCCGCAGGGCTGTGCTTTGGCTGCAGCTCATTTTGCTGCACCCATTCCCAGTTCTCCCCCCTCAGCTGCCCCACACTTTCCCTCTTCTGCTGGGCTCTCCCATCCGGTGTCCCTTCTCACTGTGCGCTGTGAGTTATTGCAGAGCAGGGGCTGTGAGCCCCGCTGCTGTCCCCTATGCATGCTGTGTCACCGAATGCTGTGAAGGGGGATTGGTTCCAGTGCCCCCCTCCCGGTTTTGCTGCTGGGATGTGGGATGCTCGCTGTGCCACCACGTTCTGGTTTCGGTTTCAGTCTCACTGGCCGGGGGGGGGGGGCGGATGTCCCTGCCCGTGTCCCATTGGTTCCCCATGTTGTCTCCCAGCTCAAACCCGTGGGCACTGCGCAGTGCCACCAAGCTCAGCAATCCCCACCGCATGGCAACGGGTTCCCCCCCCCCCAATCTGCTGTATTTGGGGTCTCTGCAGCCCAGCAGTGCAGCGCTGAGCAGCAGCGGGATCCCACTCCTTTCTTTCCTCACAGCCCTCACGTAACACCGAGGAGCCCCTCTGCCTTCCTCTGCCCTTTGAACGCTGTGCTGAAATCCCCTCAGCCCAACCCCATCGCACACAGCTGCGTTGTGGCTGCGCACAGGGACGGAGCAGCTCGCCGACACACGGATGGGAGCATTGGGGCTGCAGAAGGACAGACGGACAGACGGACACACAGGGATCGGGGCCGGGCACGGCTTGGGGGTTGCGTGGCATTGAGGTCTGGGGGTTTCTTTGGCATTGGTGTGGTGCCAGTGCAAAACCCAACAGGGACACAAAACCCAACACAAAACCCAGCAGCGCCTTGGGCTCTGTTGCACAAATGCACAAACTGTTTATTTTTTCTTGAATTTTGGCATCCATTTCAGTTTGCAGCGGCCCTTTTTTTTGGGGGGGGGGGGAATCAGATCCGTCCTTGTCGGAGCGCTGAGCTCTGCATGCAGCATCCAGCCCCTGTTTTGCAAGCAGGCTGTGGGGGGGTCACAGTGGGGCTCCTCACCTCCTCCTTTTGCTCGGCGATGGGGTCGCTGTGAGCTTCATTTCACCCCCCCCCCCCCCCGGGTCTCCCTCCCCCATCCCGGCGGAGTTTTGTGATGCAAAGAAGCAGAGATCCGTTGTGCAGCCCGAGATCAGATGGGGGGGGGGGGGGGGGGGGGGGGGGAAGGGGGGTTTGAACGGAGCTGTTCGGACGAGGTAACAAGAAGGAAAGAAAAGAATTAAAACGAATAACGATAGAAAGCAAAATAGTAAAAGTAAGTACGAAATAATGATAATAATAATGAAAATAAAAAACCAAACCAAAGGAAGGTTGGCAAAGGGCTCCCTGTGGGAGCTGTGTGGGTGCAAATGCCCTCGGGGCGCTGCTCCCAATGCAACCCCGCGCTGTGCCCCACTGTCACAAGGAGCCACTGACCGGGCTGCAGCCCCCCTCCACCCCAAAGAAAACCCCAAACCCCAACCAAAGCCCTTCCCAGCCCCATGGGACGGACAGACGGACGCTTCCCATCCCTTCACAGAGCGCTTCCAGGATGCGCAAAGTGATACGCACCGGGACGGACGGACGGACGGACGAAGCCCTGTGCCGTAAATCAGCGCAGCAGCGCTCCCCACAGCGCAGTCCCAGCGAGAGCTGCTCTGCAGATCCCTGATCCCAATGAACCTGGGAGCCACGGTTCGCGATGGAAAGCCAGCAAAGCACCAGAAAGCTTTTTCTTCCCTTAAAATGTAAGCTGAATATTCATTGCTGGGCAAGGAGAAGTCTGCAGCAAATGCGAGGAGTCCCCCGGGCTGATGGGCAGCTCCATAGGAACGGGGGGAGAAACTTTGTGGGGAGAAAGGAGAGGGAAAAATCAGCAGCTGCGTCCCGAAAGGATGGAGAAATCTCAGCGCTGCCTTCTGGTTTGTGTTTAGCCCTTGGAAATGGTTCCCCCCCCCCCCCCCCCCCCCCCCAAACCTCCTCCTTCCTCGGGGGGAAGATGGATGCTGTGAAGTGGCCGACACCTGAAAGCAATCGGGGTTTGGTGGTGGGTGGGGGGGAGGAGGCAGCCGTCCCCGGGGGCACCGCTGTACGGTGTTACTGCTGTAGGGTGTGCTGTGGGGTGGAGGGAGGGAGGGATGGAGGGAGAGATGGAGGGAGGGATGGATGGAGGGATGGAGGGAGGGATGGAGGGATGGAGAGAGGGATGGATGGAGGGATGGAGGGATGGATGGAGGAATGGAGAGAGGGAGGGAGGGAGGGAGGGAGGGAGGGAGGGAGGGATGGATGGATGGATGGAGGAATGGAGAGAGGGATGGATGGATGGATGGATGGATGGATGGATGGATGGATGGATGGAGGAATGGAGAGAGGGAGGGAGGGAGGGAGGGATGGATGGATGGATGGATGGATGGATGGATGGATGGATGGATGGATGGAGGGATGGATGGATGGATGGATGGAGGGAGGGAGGGAGGGATGGATGGATGGAGGGAGGGATGGAGGGATGGATGGAGGGATGGAGGGATGGATGGATGGATGGATGGATGGATGGAGGGATGGATGGATGGAGGGATGGAGGGATGGAGGGATGAATGGAGGGATGGAGGGATGGATGGATGGATGGATGGATGGATGGATGGATGGATGGATGGATGGATGGATGGATGGAGGGATGGATGGATGGATGGATGGAGGGATGGATGGATGGAGGGATGAATGGAGGGATGGAGGGATGGATGGATGGATGGATGGATGGATGGATGGAGGGATGGATGGATGGAGGGATGGATGTGCTGCATAAAGGCAGTCTCTGCAGTTGGTGTGGGGTCAAACGTTCCCCTTTTCCAATGGGGAAACTGAGGCACGGCACAGCAGCGTTGGTTGTTTGCCACATGGAGGGTTGGGGACGCCCAGAGGTTCTGTGGTGTGCGGGTGATGCTCAGTTGGCCCTGAGGAGCAGCAGGGGGTCCCACCTTTGTGCTGGTGCCTCACTGGACCACGGTGGCAGTGCTCTGGATGTTCTCCTCACCCTGAGTTCACAGAGCTCCCGTGATCAAAGCGTTCACGTCAGGGCGGGCCGGCAGTAATCCTGTACCTGTCAGCATGAATGAAAGGTGACGACGCTGTGAGGGCTGCAGGGAAACCAGATGGGCCACCTGGGGCTCCTTGTGCCCGGCATCACTGAGCTGCTGCTGGGGATGAGGAGGGGGATGGATGGAGGGATGGGTGGATGGAGAGAGAGGTGGGTGGAGGGATGGAGGGATGGATGGACTTGGGGATGGAAGGAAGGACGGAGGAGGGATGAAAGGATGGAGGGATAGATGGGTAGGTGGAGGGATGGGCTGACAGGTGGAAAGAGGATAACTGAGATCTGAGAAGGAGCCGGCTGAGTCTCCAGCAGTGTTTATGCTTTTCTGCCAGCAGAGGTTGCTTCTGGCCCCCAGTTATTTGTGCCACGTTGGACACCCTTGGCTGCGGAGAAGCGCATCTCCCGGTGCCAGGACTGCACTTAAGCTTAGGAGACCTCAGTCGTGTGAATCAAACACTGCTTCTGTCCTTCTCCAGGGGTTCTGTGCAGAGCTCTGGAAGCCAACGCATGCCCTCCTGTGAGTCCGTGCTGCAAACCAAACCAAAGCCAGAGGTGCTGGAAGGGACACGGAGCCGAGAAGCCACCACCAGTAGGGCCAACCCAGCAACATCCCCTGAATTTCCCTACAGATGGGGCCAAGGGCTGCGCTGGGGTGATGGAAGGATGGCTGGAAGTCTGGGGATTGGGCAGAGCTGCTGTCTGCAGGGTTTCTTCCCACCTCCTGCCATCAGTGCCTCATCTCCGGCCCCGCTGCTCCCCACTCCGCGTCCCTGCTGTGACCCCCCTGCCCGACCCGTGCAGTGAAAGGTTTCCTTTGGCTCGGGAAGCTCTGATAAGGAGAACCAGAAACAGTTTTGACCTTTCAACTGCAAATCTCCCCGCGAGGAGCCGCGAGCTGCTCCCTATCTCAAAGGATCCCTTGTGTTAGGAAACACAGCCGTGCCATGGGGCTCCACGTGCTTTCAGCCCCACAGCTGATGGCTCAGCTGGGTGCTGCTGGAGGAATCCCTGCTGGGAACCCAGGCCAGTTGTAGGGCGCTGCAGGGCCTTGTTTGGAGCACTGCTCTCCCTCCTTCCAGTCCCCATCTTTGCTCGTTTTCTCAGCCCAATAATGGAGGTGAGCGTTGCTCTCCACGCTGCTACAGGAAGGCGATGGCTGGAGGTGTTGGAGCTCGTTAATTGCTCTGAGCAAGCTAATTGGCACAAGCACAGCAGCAGGAGATGTGGCGGCACTGAGGCTGGCAGAGCTGCTTGGCTTCCATGACTTGAGCTCTCTCTGGGGGTTTCCCAGCAGTGGTGCTCCCCCATTTCATGCTCCCCACCACCAGACCCACATGCTGGGGGGCCTGAGCACCCCACAGAACCCGGACCCAAACACCAGCAGGCTCCCTTCACTCCCTCTGATGTTAAACCTACGCTTCTCTGCTGTTGGTTAACCCCTCTAATGGGGTCTGAACCGGTTCAAAGCCTCGGGAGCAGCAGGGGGGAGGCTCTGAGCAATAAGTGCAGGCGACCCCTGCCAAATTGGAGTAAAAGATGTCTTCCTCCCGCTCCTGAAATAACTCACAGCATTTTTGCATTAAACCTCTGAGCTCAGAGTGATTGGGGAGGAAGAAAGCATCAGGATCAGCCCTTCCTCAGCCCCCTTCCCCTGCTAAGAGCGGCCCTGGAGCTGCAGACACTCCGTGCTCCGTGGGGTTTGGAGACCTGGGATCGTAGAATTCCGGGTGATGGGAAGAAGTGAATGTTTTATGGGACGGGGCCATGGGAACAATTGTCACCAGGTCTCACCCCCACGTTCCTCGTTCAGCAGTGAGGCGAAACAGCAGAACTGGGCCAGCAGAACGGGGGCAGGGGAGGAGGTGTGCGGCGCAGCGGGGGCTCAGAGCTCAGCAGGACGCAGCTCCCGGAGGCACGGGGACTCTGATGCTGCCCCATCCCCAGGAATGGTGTTAATGGGGCCCACCTGGCGCCCAGGGAACCGAATGCAGTGCCCTCACCCTGAGCTCAGCTCTTGTTCCCCTGGCGTTAACCCCATTTCCTCTCATGCAGTCATGGTTGTTAGCGGGGCTGTGGCACAGGGGGGGCTGCAGCGTGCCCCCATTCCTGCCTGCGTGCCCTCCAGTAACACACTGACTCCTTCCATCCAGCCCCTGCGACACACAGGTCCCATAGAGGAGGTGATGTCTCGTGGGTTGAAACCCTTCCATCCACCCCAGCAGGGACACCGCCGAGCTTTGGGAGCTCTGCCCACCGCTGATTTATTGTCTCTCAACCCAGAGCAGCAGCAGGAACATCTCTGAATGGCAGCAGGGCAGGAAGAGCTTTTGCTATGGGGAGAAAAACGCATCCCGGAGGTGCGGGAGCGGCACGCAGCCCTTCCTCCCAACCCGATTTCCTGCTGGCTCCGACGTCCCAGACCCGATGCGCCCGCGGTGGGCACAGAGAAGCGACGCCCATCCCCAGGATCCCGACGCTGCTGCCGGCTCCTCTCTGCTCAGCATTGCGCGGGGACACCCGGAGACAGAGCCGTGTTCGTTGTTTCAGAAATACGGAGCAGACGGGGATGCTCTTCCTCCTCTTCCTCCTCCTCCTCCTCCTCCTCCGGGGGTCGGTCCCACCCTGAGCAGCTCCCAGTCACTGCGCCGTCCCGATGCGGGGTGACCGACAGCTCCCGGCTCCTTTTCCCCGCAGCACTGCGGGTTCCCGGGGTCTCCCATCAGCCCCAATTTCCTGCAGCCCCCTCTGAGACCTTCTGAGAGTGGAAATGCGACGCCCCGTTGGCAGGAAAGGCTGCGGGGAGGCCGTGCAGACGCAGCTGAAGCTGAGCAGGTCCCACCGCTTTCCCTCTCTGCCCCAGAGGCGAACGCAGCCGGAGGACGGGAGCAGCTTCGGTGCTGCTTTGAGGCTGGAGCTCAGCGCGCTGATTTCTGCCTGGTTTTGGCGTGGGGAAAAGCCCTCAGGTGCTGAAGCACCAGCAAACAGCTGCGGGTTTGTTGTGGCTTCATTTCACCCCTCTTTCAGGCTTTGCTGTGGTTCCTTCACCACGGGCACCCGTGGGTCCCAGCTTCAAAAGCAGAGCTGCAAAACCGACGCACGGCCAAGGGATGACACCGACACACCGGGGCTGTTCTCCCCGTTGCCAGATGCTGCGGAAGGGATTCCCCTCCTGGCAGCGCAGGCGTTGGCCGCTGGGGTCGCTTTGTGCCCATGGGGATGTGGGCCCGCTGTGGGGCCGGCAGCAGCGGGCGGCTGCCCTTGTGCGCCCCGTTACAGTGCTGTGATGTGGGGACACGGGGTGCCGACCCCATCGGTGGGCGCTTTGTGGGGCAGAGAGGGGAATTTGGGTGCTGCACCATTCCCATAACCGGGCTTGGAAACGTGGGCAGCGCACGTGAGCGCGGCGCCGGGGCTGATTCAGGAGCAAACCCTGCCAAGCAGCCCAAATCCTCCTTTTCCCACCCAAATACGGCCTCAGCCAAGAAACGGGCCGTATCCAGGGCAACGCCGGAGCCTGGTGGCTGCGCTGAGATCCGCCGCTCATCCCAATGGAAGCGCCGGGATCGCGGCTGCGATGGGGGCGATGGGGGCGATGGGGGCGATGGGGGCGGCCCCCAGGGGTTGGGGGGGGGGGGGGTCTCAGAGCGGCGCAGAGATGCTCCGCTGCCCCCTAGTGACATGGGACCGCTGGCATCGGGACCCCAGCGGGATGGGATGGGATGGGATGGGGTGGGATGGGGATGGGGATGGGGATGGGATGGATGGGGTGGGATGGGGATGGGATGGGATGGGGTGGGATGGGGATGGGGATGGGCATGAGGATGGGCATGGGGATGGGGATGGGGATGGGGATGGGGATGGGCATGGGCATGGGATGAGATGGGATGGGATGGGATGGGGATGGGGATGGGGATGGGATGGATGGGGTGGGATGGGATGGGATGGGATGGGGATGGGATGGAATGGAATGGGATGGGATGGGATGGGGTGGGATGGGGATGGGGATGGGGATGGGGATGGGGATGGGGATGGGCATGGGATGAGATGGGATGGGATGAGATGGGGATGGGGATGGGGATGGGGATGGGATGGATGGGATGGGATGGGGATGGGATGGGGATGGGGATGGGATGGGGATGGGATGGGGATGGGATGGGATGGGATGGGATGGGATGGGATGGGATGGGGATGGGATGGGATGGGATGGGGATGGGATGGGATGGGATGGGGATGGGATGGAATGGAATGGGATGGGATGGGATGGGGATGGGATGGGATGGATGGGGTGGAATGGGATGGGGTGGGATAGATGGAATTGACAGCTGGGTTTGGGGCTGCAGCATCTATCTCCTGGCATCCCTCTCTGTGATGCCTTTTGCTGCAAGGATGTGGTTTTGCCTTCCGTCCTCCCCCCTGCAGCATGTCAGCAGCTCCAGCGGGATCCTGCCTGGAAAAACTGGAGAAAAATGGAAGGGAAATGGGTCCTCCAGCTCCAGATGCCTGCAGGATGCATGCGCTGTGTGGAGGCTTCGAGGATCTCCGGAGCAGGGCGACTGCTTTGGGCATCGCACAACCTTCTGGAGCACCTGATCAGCACAGGGACACTGCTCAGAGCTTTGGCCTTAATGAACACGTTCCATCCCACAGCGCTCAGTTCATCCTCACAGGCTGTGAATATCTCCCCCTGTGTGACCACAGCTCAGCTCTGACCCTGCAGAGGAACGCTGTGAACCGAGCCCTGCGCCGAGGGGGGAGGAAGAAACAGCCAGACCTGTGAGCATTAAAATAATTAACACAGCTTGATGCCAAAGTGCTGGCAGTGCCCGGCCCCATCGCTCACCCTGCTGTAACGGGGCTGCCCCTATTTCCCCTTTTTGGAGGTGATTTCCCCACCAGCATCCCTCCCTCTCCTGAGTTACAGCAGCCGCTGTGCGATTATACGCCTCCGTTCTGTAATTACCTCTGCTCGCGCTAATTGTGTAATTGGAAGAGGCAATTACCTGGTGAAATGAGATAAGAAGAGGGTTGTCTCTGTCTGTGGGACTCTGGCTCGGCCGCATTCTGCTCACACTCTTTCCAGTCGCCCCTTTCATGCCCAAATTCCTGCCTTGGGCTTATCCCCATCCCCTCCATCCATCCACAGCCCCCTCTGTGAGCCCCCTCCTCACCTCCTGCATCCTGCAGCCTTTCCTACCGACCCAATGCAGGCTCCCAAAGAGCCCCTCCATCCCCAGGCTCCCTATGATGCTGCTCCACACCCCCAGCCCAGGGCTGACTGCATTGGTCTGTATCTGTACAGGGATGGGGAACGGACGGGGCAGAGATTTGCAGCAAGATTAAAGCTCTGCCTTCCTTCATCAGCTGCTTTTCCTCGTTAGCGCCCTAAGCTGATTGCTGTAAGCTGCTTGGTGAGCGATCGCATCCAACGGATCCTCCCAATTTCCTCAAATCCCCCTCAACCCATTACCTCCCCCCACAGAGCAGCCCCAGCTTTGGGTTTTGCTCGCTGCAGCCCTGGGCATAACCCTTTTTCTTCCCCATGCCATCCCAACCGGACTCAGGGACACCAGCAAGGGATGGAGGTGAGACCCGAGGGGTCGGTGCTGGGGTTGGGAGCCGTGCAGCAGGGCTGTGAGAAATGTGGGTCCCTCAGGGACCATTGGGATACACGGGGACAGCATCACAGGAGGCAATGCCCAACCCTGTGTATCACTGCTGGCCACTCAGCTCTCCCTCCTGTGCTCATCCCCCCAAATGGGGATAAAAGGGCTTGGGGGAGCGCAGGGATTTGGTCCTTCTCCTTATTTTTCAATAAGGCCCAGACTTTTTTTGGATCTCTCTTTGTCTGAGCTCACCCCAGAGCCACTCATGGGGGACACGGGGATGGGGACCCCCATGGGGAGCTGAGGGGGTCGAGGTGGGAGCGGGCAGGAGGTCCTGGGCTGTCACCTCCCCACCTGCTGGTCTGGGTCTCATCCTGTCCCTGCAGGGGGGGGATCAGCTCCTGTTGGTGGCAGCTCCTGTTGGTGGCAGCTCCTATGCTGGAGCAGAAAGGAGCGCAGCAGATGGTCGGCGCAGCGCATCTCCCCATCTCCCCATCTCCCCATCTCCCCATCATCTCCCCATCTCCCCATCTCCCCATCTCCCCATCTCCCTGCTGCCTCCTCCACTGCTCCTCTTGTTCTTCTTGTTGCTGGCTTTCCCCTGAGGACTTCCCAGTGATGCAACCCCCCCCCCCTCACCCAGCATCCCTTCCCTGCACCCCCAGCCTCTGTTTCTGGGCAGAAAGCCCAACCCTTATCTGTTCATCCCAGAAGAGGAGAGCCCTCATCTTCCTGGAAAGATGGAGGCATTGAGTGGGGAGGGGGGCTGGGACACACAGGGTGCCCCCAGTGGGGGGTGGGCATAGAGCCTGGGGTCTGGGGATCCCCCCCCCCACCCCGAGGCTTTTGCCAATCATTCCCCCCCCTGCTGCAGGCTGTGCTTTGTGCGCTCAGCTCCAGCTCTGAGAACGTTCTTGGAGGGGCTGTAAATGCTGGGCACCCACATCTGATGGGAAAGTGCCTCGAAAGGCTCCGCAGTCCCCGTGTCACCCCTCATCCCAGACACAACCACCCCCCGTGCCTTCCCCCCCCCCAGGGACCCCCACACGGCTGCATTCCTCCACGGTCACTTTCTCAGGGCTGGTGGCCGTGTCACTCAGCAGAGGTTGAGCCCCGCAGTGGGGACGATGGCAGTCATCCCAGCTCAAGAAGATTAATGGTTTTATCGTGAGGGGGCTGATTTCTCTGCTTGTTTGTCTCTTCCCCCTCCAACCTCCCTCCCCCCCCCCCCTCCCCGGGGTCTCTTTGAATGCCAACTTTGTTGTGTATCCAACGCTCCCCTCGGGTGGCAGCGCTCAGCTCTGACCTGGACAATGCAGAGCTGCTGTCTTGGCAGTGGCACTTCGTGCTGACAGCTGGGAGGGGACGGGATGGGGATGGGATGATTGGGATGGGATGGGGACTGGAAGGCTGTGGGCCGGGGGGGCTCGGGATGCAGGCTGAGCTCTTGGGCTTGAGGAGGTGCCTGGGCTTAAGCTGTGCTCCTGGGGGCACCGACACCATCCCTGTGCTGCACCCCCACAGCTCAACTCTATCCGGGAGCAAACGCGCTCCTGGAAGCTCTCCCCATCCTGCTTCCTCCTCTTGGCCCTGCTGTAACACAACCAGCCCTGTGGTGATGATGGATGGGAGGCAAGAATTGAGCCCCGGGGGGTTAACGGGGTGAAGATGCCTTTGTCTGTGCCAGCTATAGAGGGGCTGTCTCGCTGGGTGGGTGGGAGCACAGCAGGGGCATGAGGTGCCATCCAGCCCCATTTCTCCAGCAGCGTTTTGAGTATCTTGGGGTCAGCTGTGCCCTTAAAACACAGCAAAATGCCACACGTGGGGGGGGGGGGGGGTTCAGGGGGTTTGGGGCACGAGGGGGGAGGAGCCTGGACCAAACCTGCTTGTCTTCCTGGGGATGATTGTTTCCATGTGGGACGTTGTGATGGGAGATGATCGGCTTTTTAGTCCTCCAAGTGACCTTTCCCAGCTCTGCAGCCGACAAAGTCCCTCTGCTGTCCGTTTCAGCTGGGTTCTGAGGTGTGTCCCCCCCCCCCGGGTGAAAGGCTGAAATTCCCCTTGGGGGTCGTGGGCAGGGTGGGCTCAGAGGGGTAAAGCTGAATATATAGGGGGTGAGGGAGGGAGTTCTGGTGGGTCACAGAGGGGTGATGCTGGGATGCTCCGACCTTGTGCTCCCCTGAGGAAGGATGCACCGAGATCCAGAAATCCATGGGGTGAGATAAGAAAGAACTGCAGGTAAAAATAGCCGGGGGAGGCGGGTCTGGTGCTCGGCCTGCTCTGCTCTGCAGGCTCAGATGGTGAAACGTCTCCGGAGATGGAGAGCGGCGGTTTCTGGGACGCGATGTGCGAGCGCAGAGCCCTGCGTGCGCTGATTGCGGTGCTGCCCAGCGCTCCCCAGCTGGAACAGCACACGGCAGCGCTGCCCCGGCCCTCCTCTTTCTCCTCCTCTTCCTCCTCTTCCTCCTTCCTCCCCCGGCTGCCCGCATCCTGCTGCTGGGGAAGCCCAGGCTGGGAGGAGGACGGAGGTTCTGCCAGTTGTCAGCAGCTCCCGTGGGGTTGGGGATGGAGGGGATGAAGTCTGGCTCCCGGTGGGGTTTTGGGGGGTAGGGGGCAGGCAGCATCCTCTAGAGCAGTGCCATCTCTGCTCTCCCTTGGGGCCAATGGTCGGATTCTGAGTGCCGGCCACCTCAGCCCGCGTGTTTCCACCTTTCCCTTGTTGACGACCGCCTCTCTTTCCCTTGTTGACGACCGCCTCTCTCTCCCTCCCTGCTCAGCCTCAGAGGGCCGTGAAGGCGACGCCGCGGGGTGAGGCTGAAGGCGAGGATCGGGGCCGTGCAGAAAGCGGCACCCGGAGGAGACGGGGACGGAGGCGTGACGTCAAAAGCAGAGCTTAAAATCCACCCACAGGGGCAAAATCGCACCGCAGCCGCGCGGTGGAAGCTCTGCTTTGCCCACTGCCCGGCTCCCCCCGTGCCCTGGGGGTGGGGGGGGGGATGGAAGGGGGGCTGTGCCAGGCTGGGGGCGGCGGGGAGGAGCGGCCTTGGGGCTGCAGGCGGGGCTGCGGGCGGTCTGCTCGCTCCCAGCTGCTCCCCATCAACCTCCGTGTCGTGTCCCGGGTGTCACTTCTGGTGGCAGCGGCTGCTGGCGGGGACCGGCTGGGTGGCACCGGGCTGCCGCTCGTTAGCTGAGCGCCGCCTGCCAAGCCGCTGGGGTTGTTTATCCAATGGGGGGATGGGACCCAGCCGGGCGGTGTTGGCACAGGGCGATGCTTTTCCCCCCCGCCCCTCCAGGGGACGATGCTCATTGGGGTGCGGACCCTGCTGGTTTGGGCACTCGGAGCCTGGAAGGCAGGGATGAGCACAGGAGCAATGAGCCACGTCCTAATTTTTGCAGTGTGAGGCGATGCGGGAGCAAATGCCCTCCCTGCTGGGCTGTGTTCTCCTGCAGCAGCATCCTTTGGGATCTGGGGACACATCCCCCTCCAAGGAGCCACGGGGTCTGCGCTCCCCCAGGAACAACCCCCCGCCACCGGCAGCTCTGAAGCCCTTTGAAGGGATTTGTTTCCATTTCCAAGGACAAAATGATGGAGGATCCCGTGGGGCCGGGAACTGCAGGCACTGCTGAGGCCATCCCACACCCCCTGGACCAGATCCGGGTCTGTGCCTCAGTGATGGGCACCTACGTGTGGGGCTGCCCCACAGCAAACCCCTCACCCCAAACCCCTCACAGGGACACAGAGTTGGGTGTGTGGGGAGAGAGTGGACAAGCAGAGCTCCAGGAGGAGCCCCCCAGACCCCCCCCAGCCCCAGCTGGTATCGCTCCAAGCCCCAATCCACAGTCCGACCCCCCTCCCCACAACCCCCCTCACATCGAGGGGATGGGAAACACAGCCCCACTGCCTGCAGTCTCCTCCCATTGCACAACACAACCCCGGGTGCTTGGGATCCGATGGCAGCTCGGCATGCAGAGAAAATTAAGACCAGAAGACGGGAGCAGCAGCAGCTTTCATGCGCGTCGTCCCGCTGCTCGGAGCCCTCGCCCAGGGGCAGCAAGACATGGTTCTCATTCCTGTGCCTGTGCTGGTGTTTATTATTTTTCCTTCCATTGTGCAGGATCCCCTTTCTTCCCTGCATGCTCGTCCCCCAGGGCTGAGTGAATCAGCGCCGTTTGCTTCTGCCACTCAGACGTGGATTATTGCCGCAACCCCTCTCCGACTTTTTTGGCTATCGGTCCAACTCCAAGGCAATCTGCAGGAACAAGGGCTGAGACGGGAGCACGGAGGGGCAGGGCCGGGCTGCTCCTTTGTCCCTTCTGAAGTTCTCTGCCCTCGTGTTGCTGGGGGAGTTCCTGGAAAGGGGGAGACGGTGCTTCGCGGGGTCACCGCTATGCTCTGGGGTTGAGGAGCTGCATGCAGGAGCTCTGGAGGTGGCCCCTGTGCTTGTGCTGGCCTTGGCCACCTCGTGTGTCCCCTCCCCCTCGGGCGGGGATGTCCCTGTGAGGACGGGCAGTGCCACCTGCAGCCACTGGGATGGCGCCTGGGGCGGCGGTGGCTGTGCCTGAATTGCCTCCTCTCGTGGCTCCACGTCCCTGATTCCAGCCAGAGTGCACGGCTCTGCGGGAGGAGCAGCAAAGTGAAGCGGCAGGAGGACGGATCCCTCGGCCTCCAGGATGCTCGGCTGGAAAACGCGACGGCAGAGCTCAAACCCCTCTGCTCAGAGCCGCTGCTTTCACGGGCTCCGTCCCTTCCCTCTGTGTTAGCAGCTCTGGGCCGTGGATGAGCCGTGACAGCCCATGGCTTTGCAGGGAAATGCATATTTAGAAACCAGAGGGCATTATCCCCTTAGATTATTATCACTTGAATGTAGGTCGGCACGACAGCTTAGGTGGAAAAACCGTCTTCCTCACCACGCTTCCTCGCACCGTTTAATCCCCTCCACCCTCACCCTGCTTTGGCCAAAGGCGTCTCCCCGTGCTGCCAGCATCCCTGCAATGCTCTGCCTGCATCGGGGGGTCCTCTCACCCCCGTGCTCCCCTCACCTCTCTGCCTGCACCGCTCTGCAGGTGAGATTCGGCACCTGCATCCCCGCAGCATCACCCGCTCCCATTCAACCTCCCTCTGCGTTTTCCTTCCCTTCCATCCGCAATTTGCCATCCTTGAAGTGCCTCCCCGAGCGCTGGGACCTCGGATGACTGGCGAGGGGGGGGGGGGGGAGATGGAGGGGTTGGTGGCCCCCGCCGTTCCATCGCTATGGTGACAGATGGCAGCCGAAAACGCGGGGATCGGGGTCAGATGAGAGCAGCAGCGGTGGATGCGGGCGGATATTTATAGGCTGCTGCCCCAACGCTGCTGGGAACGCGCTGCTCTCGGAGCACGGGATGAGCCCTCCGCCGGATCTGCGGGGCGCTGCTCCTCCACGAGAGGCATTACTCATGCACACGCTCTGCTTTAATCCAGGCTGCTCCCCGCGGAAAAGTACAGGGCTGAGAGAGCTGGGGGGGGGGGGGGGGCTCAGATGGGAGGATGGATCGCTCTGCGATCGTGGGCTGCGAAGGGAAACGGCCCGGGGGGTTGGGGAGGTGAGCAGACACCGGGAGCTGGAGCTCTGCGCCTTGGGGCAGCGGGTCTGAATCCTCCGTAGGATTCCTCTTCTGAAGGTGTTTTTCCTCCTGCTGGGGTTTCTCATGGGCACCAGGAGCTGGATACGGGTACCAGTGCCCCCCTGCACCACGGATACGGGTACCAGTGCCCCCCTGCACCTCGGATACGGGTACCAGTGCCCCCCTGCACCATGGATATGGGTACCAGTGCCCCCCTGCAGCAGCGATGTGTCAGCTGGAGAAGCTGCACTGCTGAGGACGGGCTGAATTTGTGTCTCTGGGACCGTCACTTCCATCAGGCCCTGAACCGACCACGAACCCCTTTGAAAAGTCCTTCTTCCCCATAATCAGCCCCACGGGTTCTGGCTTTCCTGGCGAACCCAATTAGCTGCTTCCCGAGGGCAGGGCCGATCCCTTCAGGTGTGCCGGGCTTTCTGCTCGACTCCCCGCAGCATCAAAGCAGCTTAAGTGGTTGCGGTTAATTAAACCTACGACGGAAGCTGGGTGTGATGTTTGCATGCCCCGAAGAGGCGGTCGTGCCCGTATCTTTCCTTCCTCCCAATAAACCACGCGGTGCCTCCCCGTGACTCCAAAACACCAAATCCCCCCCCCCGGTGGGGGCATAGGGACCGCGGAAGCCCACCTGGAAAGGCAAAACGAGGAGAGGAGGGGGGCGGGAGGGCACCTTTGAGGCCGCTCCTTTCATTCAGGGCTCCTGATGCGGACACCGAGGTGGGCAGAAGGAAACCCGCCCCTTCTCTTTTATTCCGCTGTTATTTTTAATACAAGGGCCCCCTCGGAGAGCCTGGGGGGGGGGGGACAGGGTAGGTTGCCCCCCCAGCTTTGACGTGCAGCCGTGACGATGAGTCAAGCCTGCGTCAGGGGCTGCGCGTCCGCTGTCATTTATTTATTTGAGCGAGCGTGCGGTGGTTGGGGGGAGTATTTAAATATATAGATATAGAGAGAGATTTTATTACCCGGGAGCGGAGAGAGGAGTTGCCTCCCCTCGGGCGCAGCGCCGAACCCAACGCGCATCCGCGGAGCACAAGGAGGGAAGGAAGGGAGGAAGGGGGGGGGGGGTGGAAGGACCGACAGGCGGCGGCCGCGCAGCGTCACCGCGGGGCGCGGAGGCAGCGGCGGTACCGGCGGCGGCGGTTTCCCCGGTGGCCCCGCAGGTACCCGGTTCCGCCGCCGCCCGGGGGTGTAGGGAGGGTGGGATCCGATTCGTTCCTCCCGGCGATTCGCTCCGTTCCACCCGCGGCGCAGAGGTAAGGCTGCTTTCTTCCCCCCCCCCCCCCTCCCCGCTTCGTTTTTCCCCCTCCCCATCCATCGGAGCTTTTTATTTTGGGGGTTGGGTGGGGGGGGGGGGAAGGTGCTCGGGGAGCTGCGGCAGCGGGTGCGGCCCTGGAGCTGAGGAGTTGGGGGGGGGGGGGGATGCGATCATCCCGGGACCCCCGGGTGGGGGGGGCTGAAGTAATGGAGGGGGTTGGTTGGGGGTTCGTCCCCCCCAGCTGCTGCCTGGGGGGGGGAGGGGGGGTTGAAGGGTTATAAATAGAGCCTCCAGGCTGACCTTGACAATAACATTGGGAGAGGAGAAAGCATTGGGCTGCGATGAATGTTTCACACCCGGCCCCCGAAGTGAAGGGATTTTTCCCTTTTTCTTTTGAATCCTCGGAACGCGGCCGGCTTCTTTCGAGGCAGTAAAATGAGGGTTGGGGTTTTGGTTTCACGCCGTTCTGTGTCGAGTTGTGGGGAGTCCTTGTCCCCATCAGTGCATTTCTTGCATCGTGGCTGTGCTGGAGGTGTGTTTGGGGCTGCGTTTGGGGCTGACATCTTGGCCAGGTGCAGCTTTGCATCGCTTTGGGGACGATTTGCGTCATTCTGGAGATGTGGGGCTGGAAAAAAAAAAAAACCACAAAAAACCACCAACCCTCTCCCAGCTCTTTGCAAAGGACCCAGAAGGTGAAATCGTTCCGCTTCTGGCGTCAGAGGCACCTGAGGTTGAGATCCATCGTGAGCTGATGCAACTATTTCTGGGCTCGGAAGGAACAAACCTGAAATGCCGCGTGTGGAGCTGAGCCATTCCGGGCAGGGCGCGCAGTTCAGTGCTAGAATCTCCCCGGAGGAGTCGGGATTGGGTCAGGAAGGGAAATAAAATGCGGGTCTGTCCGTCCTCCAGGTCGAATCGGAGGCGGTCGGGGTGACATCGATAGGGGAAAAAAGAAAGGGTTTGGTTGCTATGGGGAAGCGATGTGAGAGCCTGGAATGGCAGAGAGGTGGGGGTCAGCACGGATGCGATGGAACCGGGTCGGTGCTGAGGTGAAATGTCCTGGGGTTGTGTTTTGGGGTCGGTTGGTTTGTGAACCACAGCGGGGTCTGCGTGCTGCTGATCGGGGCGAAGCTGGGTTCGGTGGGGCAGCAGCTCCAGCTGGAACTGAAGGTGGGGGGTTTGGGGGGGGGGAGAAGGGGGGGAAGGATCACCCCGTGAGCAGGAACCACGTGACGGCAGCTCCGTGTCACGCCGCTGCAGATGATGGATGTCATCCGATCCCAAATGAGACGTGAAGGGAGACGGAATGCGGAGAATCAATGGGTTCCTACGCTCCCGACGGCGCCGAGGTTCCCCCTCCTCCGGGGTTGTTGTGACTGCCTCGTGACCCACCCGCAAAACTGCCCTTTCTGTTTTGGTTTTTTGTGTTTTTTTTTTTTTTTCTGAATCCATTGATAAAAATTCGCTCTAAACCCTTCAGTGATACGAAAGCAGAGCTGGGGCTGCGGGAATTGTGCCCACCTCCGGGGTGGAGCAGGTGGCAAACGGCGGCAGGGCTGCCATAAGCACGCGTCTGCTCGCCCGTAGGGGGCCGGGGGCTGTTTGGACCACCTGGATGCTGGGGGGGGGGGGGGGGGGTGTAAGGCAGAAGCGGAGGCAGCTCTGATTCATCCTCGAACGCGAACTGCTCCTGTGTCACGACGCTAAAACGAGCCTGAATGAGGAGCGCAGCTCTGAGCATCTCCCCCCTCCTCCCCCCCTGCAATAAATGCCGGCTGAGCGCCGCGGAGCAGCACGCAAACTGCTTGCGAAGGTGGGAGCCCGGGGTCCAGCGCGTCTCCCTGCGGCGTTTCCCCTCGGCCTGCTCTGCTGACCCCTGGCTGCGTGTTCCCTTCGCGCTGTGTGAGTTTGGGGGTCTGGGGGGGACCCCGTGATGTGGGACCGCTGCCACCGAGTCACCGCGCGTCACCTCCGGGAGGTGGCGGAGCCTGGCGCTAATTAGCAGGGATCGCTTAAAGAAAGGGAGCGACCCTAATGAGCTCGGATGGCAAAAGCCTTCCCCTGTGGAGCCGGAGAGAGGATGAGGAGGGTGAGGAAGAGCCGAGCGGGAGCTCTGAGTCTCCTGGTTTGGGAGCGAGGAGCGGCGTTAAGATGGAGGCAGGTCTGTGTGCGATGGGAGCTGTGCTTGGAGGGGGCTGTGGGAGAGCCGAGCTGCTTATCTGTGGGGCAGAAGCGTCTCCTCGGGGCTCTGCCATGCGGTCGGGATGCCGCTCCGAGCACTCTGCCTTTGATTTGCCGGGGCTGAAGGGCTCTGTGTGCTCTCGCTGTGATGCAGAGCGATGCTGTTCCCAGCAGGTCCCCCACTGCTCTCCTCTTGGCTTCGCTGCTCGGCCTTGCTGGGTGCAAAAGGGAGATGGCAGAGGTGCCTGCTCTGTGCCTCCACCTCTCTGCGAGCTCCCCAGGTCCCATAGGTGACCTTGGGTCTGTCCCCTCCTCATCTGCAGCATAAAGCTCAGCCCTCGGTGTGGTGTCCCAGGATGGGGACGCTTGGATCCCTCAGATCCATCCCTGGCATCCCTCTGTGCCTGGATCCATCGCTCTTCTTTCCTGCTCTGTGAGCTTGGTGGAGGGAGCAGGGCGCTGTGCCAGTGCAGAGACCCCACGGTTTGAATGTGAAGATTATTTTGAATTCATTGCATCCCAGCCTGGCTTTTTGTTGTTGTTGTTGTTACCTCAATTTCCCCTAAATGGAACATAAGTGCAGAATTCGGATGCAGGAGCTGCTCTGTCCCTGGGAGAAAAGAGAGCTTCCCTGTGCCCACACACCCTGGGCCTTGAGCTCCACTGCTGCTGACGGATTCCAGCCTCCCCAATCACCTCTTCAGCAAGTGGAAAAACCATGGCAGGAGCGTGGGGAGGTGGGTTATCCCAGGGCAGTGGTGCTCTTTCCTGCTCCTCGCCCTATTGCTCCCCATGGGTGCTGGCAGCTGCTCCCATCTCACAGGCACTGTTGCTGTCCCAGCCCTCCCAGTTTGTACTGGTGCCTTCCTGGCCCCCTCTATGATCACCGTGGGGAGGCACCCAGACCCACTGGTGGGCTGTGATCTTCCTTCAGAAGAGAAAGAAAACCTCACATGTGAGAAGGTGAAGGTCGTCAACAAGCTGAATCTCCATCTGTCCGCTACAAGGGGGTTCTGTCTTTCTGCAGCCAAGAAGCTCCTGGTTGTCAGCTGACCTTCCTTGCAGCGTTGTTGTTGTTGTTCTGGGAGATGAATTCCTTGATTAAATTCCCCTTCCAATCAAACACATGGGCAGAAGTACTTTTTGCAAGTGGATTTGAGCTGCGCTTTGGCTGGGAGCATCGTGGCAGACCCCTCTCCATAGGCAGGGTCTTCTCCAGTGGGCACTGCTGCCAGCAGGCTGGGAAGCAGCAGGATGTCCCCAAGCAAGCAGTGGGGACACAGGGACAGCAACACTGGTGAAGGTTATCCTTATAGCACAACTTTCCCATAAGATTTCACACGGGGGGAGAGCTTTCTGCTCCTTACCCCTTTCTCCTCCTCCAGTGCTGCCCCAGCCCCTTATCCCAGCCCTAGCAGAGCAGCTCAGCACACTCTTTCACCCCCAAATCCTCTCATCTCTGCAGAGCCCGACCCAAACTCGGTGGGAATCTCTGTGATTTCCTGCCTTGGGATCCCCCCACCCTCCACGCTGGGGATGCTCTGGCTGTGGGCAGCCCTGTGCTGGTAATTGCTGCTGTTGAACTGCGAACGGTTCATACGAATGGTCCTCGTTAGGAAATGAAACACTGCTGGGCCAGGCTTGAAGGAATAATTCAAACAGCTTCTCTGGAGGAGCCTGATCCAGCCAAGGCTGTGAGGCGATGCAGTTGCCTGGCAACAGATGCAGCTTTTGACTGAAAATAGCTTTTCTATTAGGAACAGGGCCTGGCACACGGGGAACTTTCTTTGGGGCGAGGAAGCAGCGAGGTGAGGGTGAGGAGGGTGAGCTGTCCTGCTGCTTTGCCTCCCTCCAGCGCTGGGATGGATGCTTGGGAATGAGAAAGGCTGCCTGGCTGAGCTCTGAAAGGGCCCAGGGTTGTGAGCTGTGCTCAGGGCTGGGGTTGATGGGTGTCTCTGTAAATGGAGAAGCTCGGGAGAAACACGGGGGGCCTTTGGGACCCTGGGCATGGCCCCAGTGCTCCTATGGGGACTGGTGGTCGCACTGATGTCCCTGAAAAATGAGGATGGAAGACAGAAGCAAACACAGCCCTTGGGGAGAGAGTCATTTTTCCACGGCTTGGAGTTTCTATGGTTGTCCTCCAGCTGGGGCGCGAGCCAGTGTGGCCCCAGTTCTCCCAGTGTGGCTAAAGATCCCTGGTGTCAGTGCTCAGACTGCGCAGATCTTGTGGCTTGGGTTCCCAGGCCAAGGCTGGGAAGGCAGCAGGGCTTGGACGATGGATGGCTTTGTGTCACCGTGGCTGTTTTGCAGATGTTATCTGCTATAGAGCTGCCTGCGG
Source organism: Tetrao urogallus (assembly GCF_951394365.1). Lineage (NCBI taxonomy): Eukaryota > Metazoa > Chordata > Aves > Galliformes > Phasianidae > Tetrao > Tetrao urogallus. Next base: position 4,205,161 of record NC_136837.1, on the reverse strand, counting down.
TGATTTAGCTGCTGGCTCTCACCCACCTGTGCCTGATACCATCCAAGGAGGATGGAGAGCCCTCTGTCACTGTCACCTAGGTGCTTTCGAGCCCTGTAGCCCTTCAGGACTGAGCCGGGGGGCTGTGCAGGGCTGAGGGGACTGCTCTGTCACCATCTCCCTGCACCCATGGGTGCTGCCCCCTGGGTACTCTCCCCAGCGAGGAAGCAGCAGGGTGTTGCTTCCACTTGGCATCCCCCAGCCCAACGGATGTCCCCGAAACACAGGGGGTGATGGTGACCTCTCCCCACCATCTCTGCTGCTCCCAACAGCACTGGGATGAGGCGAAACCAACCCCACCATGCTGCTGAATCCTTCTCACACAGGTCCTGCTGATGACGAGGAGGTGAGCCCCGAGCAGCTCACGCGGGACGTTCCTCTTCTCCCTTCACCCCATCCCAGCCCCTGGGGTGGCACGGAGCCGTCCTGATGCCGAAAAACAGCAAAGTGACACAGCGGGAGCACAGCAGTGAGCATGTCACCGAGTCAGTGGCCGACCTGCTGGCTCACGAAGAGCCCGTGGACTACAAACGCAGCGTCCTCAACGTGACAGGGGAGGCTTGGGATAAGCAGAAGGACGGGGAGGAGGAGCTGGACGCAGAGAACAGGCCGGCGTGGAATAGCAAGCTGCAGTACATCCTGGCCCAGATTGGCTACTCTGTGGGGCTGGGAAATGTCTGGCGATTCCCCTACCTGTGCCAAAAGAATGGAGGAGGTGAGAAATGGGATTCCAGGGGGGTCTGTGGGCTGATCTTCCCTCTGCTGGGGGTGGAGGGAGCGGTGGGGGTGGGTTGGGAGGTGAGGGGCAGCTGGGAGCTGCTGGCTGTGCTGTGGTGCAGAGCTGCAGGAACCTCCAGGGCAGCCTCTTCCTAAAGGATGCTCGCCTGCCTGCCCTGAGAACAAAGTGAATCCTACTGGACTGGATTCAGGGCTGCAATGAAACCCTGATTCCTTTGGTAGGGAGCTCTCTGCATCTGTGATTTCCTGCTCATCCCAGATAGATGGAATCAGGAGCCAGCTCTGAGCGGGAAGTCGGATGCCAGGCTTCTCTGAAGCCACCCTGCCTCAATTTCCCCATATAAGAGAATGGAACCCTCAGCAGCCACGAGACTCTCTGTAATGGGGTCAAGTTGGGTTTGACAGCCCCCCAACACACGGTCATCCATCTCATCCCTGGGATGCAGGGGCATGAAGGGGCACTGCTGGGATGAGCAGATGCTGTGAGAAGCCCCTTGCTGCCATACGACAGCTTCCTGCAGCAGGCTTCCATGTACCAAGGCACGGAGCTGGGAGCTGGCTGGCACAACAGTAAGCTGCTCAGCACAGGGTGGGATGGCTGCTTCCTTCCTGCTCCCCAAGCAGACATCTGTGGGGGAGAACGGCCTCGTGCTGGCAGTGAGATGGGCCTGAGCCAAATCCCCAGCACTCGGTGTGCCGGGAGCCGCGTGTGCTGGCGATGACGCATGGGCAGGAGCTGGTGGCCGTTCCTCCCAGGGGTCAGGGGAGGAAAATCTCTGATGCTGGAGAAGTTTGCATCCAAACGGATCCATCTGTCTCATCGTCTGGAGGTCGAGATGCCCGTGAGGGTGTTGCAGGGATGGGAAGCTCGTGGGTGTTCCCAGTTCCACCAGTGTCCAGCTGCACCCCGGCTGCCTGCATCTCCATTTTCCAGCTCCTTAATGAACCTCTTCCTTAACGAGCCTCCTCACCTCTGCTCCAAACGCATCCTCGGCCCCATCCATCCCTGGCCCAGCACTGGTGGCTGTCACTGGGCCATAAATCCCAGCTCTGCAGCCACGTGCTCCCAGTGCTGTCCGGCAGCCCCTGGCAGAGGCTGGAGCCATCCATCAGCCGGGCGCTGCAGCGTGAGTCATCGCATCTTTTACAGCCGTTTGGTTATGCTTCATGAACTGCTAATTTCTCTCTGGTCTCCCCAATTAGATGGAGATTAACCTCCTTTCTGTTCCGAGCCATTTTACCCCTAGCAGAGAGCTCGCATATCCTGCACATTCCCACAGTGCCTGGGGATGCAGCAGGGTTCCCCGCCACGCACGTGTGTTTTCTGTTGCAAACCAAGTGATGAACCAGACACAGCCTGTCCCTCATGGGGATATAAGAGCAGGCGGACGGGTCCGTGACAAGTTTCTGTCCCTGCCAGGTGCCTACCTGGTCCCATACCTGGTCCTGCTCATCATCATTGGCCTCCCGCTGTTCTTCCTGGAGCTGGCAGTGGGGCAGCGGATCCGTCGGGGCAGCATTGGTGTCTGGAATTACATCTGTCCCCGCCTCGGTGGCATCGGTTATGCCAGCTGCCTGGTGAGCATGCATTGGGGTTGGTGGGATGCTCTGCAGGCTGCAAACGGGGGATGGTCCGGGGCAAACCTCACTGAGCCCAGTGTTGGAGATTGAAGGGTTGAGTGGAGTTTTTCAGCTCCATCCGTGAGCTTAGGGCTGGTTTGGGAATGAGGTCATCCACGTTTCTGGATCCCCGCTCAGTGGGAACACCAGCACTGCCCCCACTGCTTCACAGCGTGTCCTCCTCAACCCCCAACACAGGTCTGCTTTTTTGTCGGTCTTTATTACAACGTCATCATCGGTTGGAGCATCTTTTACTTCTTCAAGTCCTTCCAGTACCCTCTTCCCTGGAGCGAGTGCCCCATTGTCAAGAATGGCTCCGTGGCCGGTGAGATATGGGGGTAAATGATGGGGAGTGGGGCTGTGGGACACCAGAGACCCTCAAGACCTTCAGCTATTGCAGGCTGGGGACACTGGAGGTTGGGATGGGGACACGGACAGAGTGAGAAGAGGCAGCTGGTGGCTCTTCCCTGACTCCTCACTCTCTGGTACCCCCATTCATCTGCAGTTGTGGAGACTGAATGTGAGAGGAGCTCGGCCACCACCTACTTCTGGTACCGGGAGGCCCTGGACATCTCCAACTCCATCTCAGAGAGTGGGGGACTCAATTGGAAGATGACCCTCTGCCTGCTGGTGGCCTGGAGTCTCGTTGGCTTGGCCATGATCAAAGGCATCCAGTCCTCGGGGAAGGTGGGTAGCAGCAATCCGTGCTCCAGATGTGTTGGTTTTCCGTGATGTTCAGATGGAACCCATCTCCAGATGTGCCAGATGTTTTACAGGGCACATCAGCGGGTAGCACAGGGTAAGCAGGCTGCTGCCCCGTGGCAGTGGGGTGGTATCACACCCCCTGTGCCCAGGAGGAAGTCCCATTCACATCACTGGGACACTGGGAGGGAGCCCCATGCTGGGAACCAGTGGTGCTGGGAGGTGGTGGGGATGCAGAGCTGTCCTTCCCCAGGGCTTGTCTGGCATCAGCGTTCTGTCTCCAGTTTGTGATGTCCTGGGGATGGATGTGGGGACGGGGCTGAGCGGTAAGGGAGATGATGCCCAGCCTGCATGCGTTCTTCTTGCCCCAGGTGATGTATTTCAGCTCCCTCTTCCCCTATGTGGTGCTGGTTTGCTTCTTGGTGCGGGGCCTCCTGCTGCGCGGGGCGGTGGATGGGATCATGCACATGTTCACCCCCAAGGTAAGAACTCAGCAGACTCCCAGCAGGTTTATCCTCCGGGCTGCTCAACCTTTGTGCACATCATTTCACCGAATCCTCTTTTTCCCTTGTTTCCACCCCAAAAAATCAGAGCGTCGGCCTCAAAGGTCCCAATAAACGAGGCAGGAGGTGTTACAGCCCTGAGGTGGTTATCATAGCACTGCCTGAGGCATCGCTCCTGTTCCCTTTGGGTGGGCGAGGGGAGGGGATTGACCCTCAGCAGTGCATCTATAGAAGGGCTTAGGGGCTCTGTGAGATCATGCTGGCTGGTAGCGAAACCTCCGCTGGTGTTTATGCAATTAACGAGCTAATTAATTAATGATGAAGCGATGCAGATGAAACAGCTCTGCTGGCGAGGCTGTTACAAGATACTAATTAGGATCTCCCGATGAACGGCTCTCGGAGGCCCGCAGCCTGCTGCAGGGGAGGGGGGCGAGGTCTGGGGTTAAACGATCCTGAAGGCTCTGGAGGACGGAACGGCTCTGGCACCACCACCAGCCCTCATTCCTTTTTCTGTGTCCCCTCTCCCCAAGCTGGATAAGATGCTGGACCCCCAGGTGTGGCGGGAGGCAGCCACGCAGGTGTTCTTTGCCTTGGGATTGGGCTTTGGGGGGGTCATCGCCTTCTCCAGCTACAACAAGCAGGACAACAACTGCCACTTCGACGCCACGCTCGTCTCCTTCATCAACTTCTTCACGTCTGTCCTGGCCACCCTGGTTGTGTTCGCCGTGCTGGGCTTCAAGGCCAACATCATGAATGAGAAATGCGTGGTGGAGTAGGTGGATTTGCTTTCTGTCCATCTGGGGGTTGGGGGAAACCTGTGCTGGCGGGGCTGTGGCTCAAGGACTGGGTGATGCTGTGTTTTGGAGGACCCAGATTGCTTGTGATCCAGATCTGGATTTCCAGAGGTGCCCCCCTGTAGCTGAGGGCACAGTTTTTCTGGCTTTGGTTGGGAACTATGGTCTACAGGTTCTCACACTGGATGGAAGGGGACGTTTCTGGGTGACCAGATTCTGCTCCCCCTTAGGAATGCTGAGAAGATCTTGGGATACCTGAACACCAACGTGCTCAGCCACGACCTCATCCCACCCCACGTGAACTTCTCCCACTTGACAGCCAAGGACTACAACGAGATGTACAGGGTGATCATGACGGTGAAAGAGGGGCACTTCAAAGAGCTGGGCTTGGACGCGTGTCTGTTGGAGGATGAGCTGGACAAGGTACCCCACGGCATTCCTAAAGGGACAGAGAAATCACCTTGCCCATTGGCAGTCCCTGCTGGGAGCTGTTTGTGTTGCTCCTGGCACACGGATCTGGAAAAGCTGTTTCCAGTGTCCCTCCAAGGATGGGAATTCCCTGATCCTGGGGTCTTTCCTGGGGCGTGGGAATGGTCTGCCCATGGTAGCAAGTCTAATAGGCTCACTGCCACTTCTACACCAGGTGTTAGGGTGGATTTTTCTTTCCTTGAGGAGCTGTTCAGTGGGACGACAGAGCCCTGAGACACGCAGCCTGACAAGTTTCTTCGTCCTTTTTGGTCTTTTTTCCACCCCCCCCTCTTAAATAGTCAGTGCAAGGAACCGGCCTGGCCTTCATCGCCTTCACAGAAGCCATGACCCACTTCCCAGCCTCGCCATTTTGGTCTGTCATGTTCTTCTTGATGCTGATAAACCTGGGGCTGGGCAGCATGATCGGGACCATGTCGGGCATCACCACTCCCATCATCGACACCTTCAAGGTGCGGAAGGAGGTGTTCACAGGTGAGGTCTTCTGCATCCTCCTGGGTTGGGGCTGGAGGGTCCCCACTGTCATTCTAGAAGAGCGGGGACATGTGGACGTGTATTGGGATCAGACCCTATGGCAGAGGCCTCAGTTACCCTCGGGACCATGGGATCATTAGGCTTGGGAACGGCCACTAAGGTCATTCAACCAGTGGCACATCAGCACCGCGCCGACCGATTCGCGCTCTGTTAACCTACGCCCGCCTTTCTCCCCGCAGTTGGCTGCTGCATCTTCGCCTTTGTGGTGGGCCTGATCTTCGTGCAGCGCTCTGGGAACTACTTTGTCACCATGTTTGATGATTACTCAGCCACGCTGCCGCTCACCGTCGTGGTCATCCTGGAGAACATCGCTGTGGCCTGGATTTACGGCACTAAGAAGTAAGGTGTTGGCGCCACAGATGGAATTTCTTGGCTGTAACTGCTGGCTAAAACCCCCCCGCCTTCCAGCTCTGTCCTGATTTTCCAAGAGGCAAGCTCTGATGGAGCAAATACCTGAAGGCAGGAGATCTGTTTGCCTTGATCCTCTACCCTGCCCCAGCTGTAACCCAGCACCAAGAACAAGTCCCACTAATGGGTATCTTGCTTTGGTTGTGGAGCTCCGTTGCTTGTCATTATAGTCTTATCTGAGGTTTCTGGAACATTCTGGAAGGGCAGCTCTTTCCCTCAGTTCCTATTCTCGTTGTCAGGAGTTGGCCAGAGCAAGGGAGGCTCAGGTGACCTTTTCCATGGGAGGTTCCCAACCCATCCCATGGGTTTGAAAGACTGCGATGATCTCCTGGCTCAGCTGGGCTCTTCCCCAGGCTCTTTTTTGAGTCTAATCTGCAGCAGGGCTCCTGGGAGGGAGTTTCTTGCTGGAAGGTGGGGAGCAGTGTGTTTCCATCTCTCCCTCTCGGCAGGTTCATGCAGGAACTGACAGAGATGCTGGGCTTTCGGCCCTATCAGTTCTACTACTACACCTGGAAGTACGTCTCTCCCATCTGCATGGCCGTGCTCATGACTGCCAGCATCATCCAGCTGGGAGTCAGCCCCCCGGGCTACAGCGCGTGGATCAGAGAGGAGGTGAGCAGGGTTCCCACCCCAGCTCTGCTTATTCCTCCAGCTGGGACGCATCCCACCCTCTTGGCCGTCATTCTTCCCTGCTGCCCAGAAGGCTCGAGCTAGCTCAGAGCATGGGCTGAAGAGTGACCTTGGGCTTTGTCTTGGTTCCACCACAGTGCGTGCTCTTTTATCCACTTTGATTCACCATCTGATAACTTCCTGAGATGAAGGCTGGCAGGAGCTTCTGAGCGCTTAGGAGATGCTGGACCTGGCGTGCGTCGCAGCTCCCTGACACCAATCTCTCTCTCTTTTTCAGGCTGCAGAGAAGTTCCTTTTTTACCCAACCTGGGCCATGGCTATCCTCATCTCCCTGATCATCCTGGCTTCCCTCCCTCTGCCTCTGGTCTTCATCCTCCGGCAGTTCCACCTGGTGTCAGACGGCTCCAACACCCTCTCGGTCACCTACAAGAAGGGCCGGATGATGAAGGACATCTCCAACTTGGAAGACAACGACGAGACGCGCTTCATCCTGAGCAAGGTGCCGAGTGAGACCCCATCCCCGATGCCCACCCACCGTTCCTACCTGGGTCCTGGGAGCAACTCCCCTATGGAGATGAGCAGCGCGCCCAACGGACGCTATGGGAGCGGGTACCTGACGGCCGGCACCCCCGAGTCTGAACTGTGATGCTGGGCAGCTGACCACCCCCCGGGAGAGGAGAGGTCGTGGGGAGTGGATCCTGGCTGTCCAGGCAACGGGAAAACTATCAAAGAAGAAACCCCTCTTTAAGTTGTAACCAAAAGCAGCCGTTCCTACGATGATGAAGGGATTGCGGGAGGGGCAGGACTCCTCCAACAGCCCTCAGCAAAGGGCAGGACCTGGGGCTCGCCTTAGGGAAGGGAGGAGCAAGGGATGCTGCGATGCTTTTCCGAGGGTTGTCCTCTCGCAGCTCCAATCTCTCTTTTCAAGCAGCTGGTGGTTGGAAAAAGGACCTGGCGTCAGGTGGAAAGCCAGCCATGCCTCCTCCTGCAGCCCAGCGCTCTGCCCTTCGTCTGTTGCCCTTTAGCTGGGAGGAGTCATGGCCTTATTCCAACGAGCACAATTAACCGTCGATGTTCATAGCACAAAAGGGTGCTGCCGTTGTTGCCATCGTTGTTGTTGTTGTATCTCCTGTAGTTTTTCTAGCTGTGGACACACTCAGATAACCCCACTGTTTTGGCCAGGGTTGGCAGGGAGCGGCGCGGGGCTGAGTTATGGTGACATGTGGGACTGCAGCTGGCGGCTCTTTGGAGGCTGCCCCATCACCACCAGCACAGGGACGGGGTCTGCAGGGTGTTCCCAGGTGTGCTGGGGTGATGTGTGCTCTGAGATGTCGGGATGGCATGGGCTGTGGGCAGGCAGATCTACTGGGCGGCACCTCCAAAATGAGGGATTTCATGTGAGGTCTAGAAGGGCAGTGGGGATGGAGCAGGGAGCGCCCTGCTGGAATGGCCCCGGACCTACGGGATGCTCTACTGCACCACCGTCCCCGGTGTGGTGGTCATCTCCTCTTGCTGCTTTCTGTAGGCACGTGGAGCTGTGGGGTACCAGGTCCTACAGCAGCCCTGATTCGGCTCTCAGGAAACTGCCCTGGGCTGTGGGAGGTGAGCTGGCTTTTGGGGATGGCGGATGGAAGGATATGTCTGAGCAGCCAGCACTGGGTCCCAGCATCCCCGTGAGCTGCATCCAGACTGCTGAGCCCTCCTTGGTGCCTCTCCACGCTGCCTGGGGAGCGCATGGATGCAAAGCCTGTGCGAGTGAGGAAGGTCGGTTGGGTTTTCCCAGTTCTGAGTTTCTCCCTCTGACACTGAAGGTTTCCCTGAATCAAACACAAAGCCAAGAATTTCTGTTGGCAGTACAGCCTGAAGCGACCGTTCCTTCTTTTCTCCGTGGGCACAGGGGAGCAGCGCCTTGTTTATGGTCTCAGAAGCTGAGTGAGCTCCTTACTCCAGTCCTGTTGGGCTGAGATCACATCTGGGGGCATTTCAAACACTTTTGCAGGCCACGTTCCTGGCTCCCATGCCCACGAGCCCCTCTAGCCCTGCTTGCCCATGCACAGGTGGGAGGTTTGGGAGGTTCCCACCTGTCTATCTCTGGTTTGGGATGCTGTGTTTACAGTCCTCATCGTGGGCTCAGCTGGAGTGTCTTACTGGGCAATTAGCACAGGCCCTTCGTTAGCTGTTTTTCCAGAGGGGAAACGAAGATGGGGACCGAACCAAAGCAGCTCGCCCTGCTGATGGCAGAGGAAGCACCAGCCCCAGGATCAGCTGCGCTCCCACCTCTTCTCCAGCCCTCATCCAGGTTAACCTTCCCCTCCTCCTGCCCTTGCGGAGGGACACAGAGATGTCCCCACTGCGTCACCTCCAAGTGGGAGAAGCACAAAACCCCTTTTTTCCACCTCTCCTCCTCCCTGTGTCCCCAGTTTCCCCCATCGCTGCCCAGTGTCACCTTCCCAGTGGCAGTGACTGAGCCCAGGGGCTGGATCCCCACCGCAGCTCCCATGGAGTTGGGGAGCAGGGCACCTCACCAGGTCCCATCTGCTGCCGTGCTGCGATGCTCCTCGAGCCCTTGGGGGAACACTTCAGTCCCCCCATCCCTCCCATTGCCAGCCCCAAACTGGGCAGGGAGGTGTTCGCTTCCCACCTCTCTTACTGCAGCACCAGGAAGAGGCAAAACCAATAGGAAGGTACCAAGAAAGCTATATTATATATATATATATATATAAAACAGAGGAGAGGAGAGGAGATGGAGTAATAACCCACAGATTCTCTATTTCTACTGTATATTTATTCTGTAAATGTCACTGTAAATGCTGTTCAATGACAAAGTGGCCCGTGACCCTGTTTTCACCCCCAGTGCTGTACAGATCAATTCTCACTGTATATCGGACCGATTTTTACCTTTTTATTTCTCGTGCGTGGTGGGTGGCTGTGTGTCGACCCCCCCCCCCAAACCCCAGACCCCCATTAAGGGGAGGTGGGGGCTATGGGGGGGGGCGGATGCCTTTCTTTTTATCCGTGGAGGTTGTGTATTTCTCGTGGTGTTTGCTCGGTGTTGGGGGGGTCGGTGGATGGGGTGGGGGGGTGTGAAGCTGTGGGTGCTCCGTGTCGTCGCTGTGTGCGTGTGTCTGTCTGTCAGTCACGCCGTGTGTGGGGTGTGCGCCTTGCTCTCGCATTCGGGGTCACTTCTTGCTGTACTCGGTCACTTTGGGAGCCTATGGGGGGGTTCTTCCCCCTGGTTCTCCCCCCCCGTTCACCTTCCTGGGGTCGATCCCCGGTGACTTTTAGCCTTGGCGATCACTTTTGGTTTGTTTTCTCCCCGCAGAGGCACAGGGAATAGCTGCTAGCTGTCAGCACAGGCACTTTCCAGTTTCCCTCTGGGCGGTTGGAGCAGGGGGCGGTGGATGCTGCCAATACTCCTCCCCCTACCCCCAGCTCTCCCCTTCCTTCCCAGCCCAGATCCTACTGCTCAGAGCAGGGCTGGATCAGGAGCCCCACTATGGAGAAGGGCTTCCCCTCCTGCCCTCCCTGCAGCTCCCCCCAGCTCCTCCTGAGCTGCTCCCACTGCCTCCCTCATCCCTCCACCCCAGCTCTCACCAGCAGGAGCGGGGTGTGCAGGTGCCCAGGTGGCTCTGCCAACCCCCAGGGATGCAGCCAGGTTCAGGCAGAGCCCCTGCAGCACACGGGCTGCTCCGCAGTGGGTAAGCACAATGCTGGCCAAGCCCTCCTGTACAGGTAAAAGCACAGATCTGATAGAAACTCGTCCCATGTATCCTCGTAGCCGGTGTATTTACCACTCCTGCTGTGCCGGCCGGACTCCTCAGCAGGTGAGAAAAGCCCTGTAATGGCCGTGATGGAGTCTGATTAAAAGTCTGTTCTTACCAAGCCTCTTCTCTGCCTCTGTTTCCTTCCTTGGGGTGGGCTGTGGGTCCCTGTGGGGCTGCAGAGAGCACCAGGGCTGCCAGCACCTATGGGTGTCGATGCCTCTATCCTGTCCTGTCACCTCTATTTGTCCTTCTGTCTTTTTCTCCTCTCTGAGCCCTTTCTGTGCCTCCATCCAGCAGTGGACCTCACTCAGGGTGATTCCATCCTGCACCAACTCAACCTGCACTGGATGGGGCACACGGACTGGTAAGACATCTGCTCCTGTTGCCGTGCCCTGCTGACGTGCTGGTGGCTCAACCAGAGCACTGGGAGTACTGGGAAGCTGGAAGAGGATCAGGGATCTCCAGTTACTTCAGCTGTTGGGTACTGGCTCAGTATTGAGCCCAATGGGAAGCAGGGCTGCCTCTCCCCTCCTATCTTTGTAGTTCCCCTTGCTGGTTCAGCCCTGGAGAGCTGAAAGAGGGGAGGATGGGTGGGAGCAGAGGAGCCGTGCAGCGGTGTGGGAACCATGGGGGCACTTGGCTGTGGCTGCACTCACGCTGAGGGTGAGGTGGCATCACAGAAGGGTCGCACAGGTTTGCTGAACGTCCTCTGGAGATGAGGGGACGGCGCATGGGAGCGGGAGCAGGGCACATGCTGCAGGATGAGGGTTGGGACAATAGGAGCCAAAGGGCAGCTCTGTAGGAGCAGATGCTCCCAGCTTCCCCACAGCCACCTCCAGTGAGGGATGAGGGGTTATGGGTGCAGCCCCCCTTAAAGCCTGGGGTGATGCTGAAGGCCCTGCAATACCACTCCTGGCTGCTGTGCTGCTGCCTCATCCCCAGCCCACCCCACAGCACGGGGGGGTGGGGGGGAGCTTTGATTTCTTCCTCTCCCAGCAGAGCTGTCTGAAAAAACACACTCAGCAAGGAAACCCAAAGTGCAGCAGGCGCTGGTGTGCCTTTGGGATGGCAGCTATGGCACGGGGTGGGAGGGCTGCTGCCATAGGAAAGAACCAGGAATGTGACTTCTTTCCCCCTGGAGGAATTCCAGTGCTGAGAATGGGGCTGGGAGGGCACTTGAACCCCCCTCTCCTCCTGCTGTAGGTGCTCTGTGCAATGCAGGTGCGTGGAAACAGAATCTGTGCGGGGTTGGGAGAAAAAAACCGGCAGAGAAATGTTAAATTCGATAAAATGAGGGAGAATTCCCTTTGATGGTGAGGCACTGAGCGGGGTGGGATGAACAGCTGGGATGGGGGGCCGATTTTTGGGTATCCCACCTCCCGGCAGCCCTGGAGAATGAGATGCAGATGTGAACCCGAGGCTTTACCCTGAGTCTTCCAGTTGGGAAACCGAGGCACTGAGTGCAGTCAGCAGCTCCGGATGGAGGCGACGGGAGCATCCTCGCCGCTCCCCTCCAACCCGACCTCCTGCAGCCCCCGAATTGCTTCTGCGGAGCGAAAATCTGCACCAGGTGGAGCCGCCTGCCCGGCTTTCCTGCCGGGTGGGACCCACGAGGTGGCACTGTGTGACAGCGACGCGGGCACCGCCGCCGCCACGGACATCACCGGATCACAGCATGGGAAAGGACCTCACAGCCCCCCCGTCAGCCCCTGGGCTGAGCCGTCCCACCCCGAGAACGAAGGGGAGAGGGCAGGGCTCCTGCGGGTTGCTGAGGTCGATGTGCTTTTGGTCGCAGATCCGTGGTGAAGGATGAGCAGGGTTGGTTTGGCTGTTGTTTCCCCCAAAGCAGGATCCGCTGTCCCCAATTTGAGATGAAGTTCACCTTCCTCCCCTGTTCCTCTGTGATCGCTGCGTGTTCCCAACGTCTTCCCCTCCTCTCCTTTGGCCCATGAGCCCTCTGAGCTCCCTCCAGCCTTTGTGCTGGTCTGTGTGTGGGGATGTGCCCTATTCATGGGGAGGCAGAGCAGAGACCACCAGGTGAACTTGGGAACCCCATTCCTCACCTTCGAACCCCTCCCAGAGGCTGCTGCCTCCTGGGCTGATGCTGGTGCTCCACGTGCTCCTGCTCTTTGCTCTGTCCCTCGCCCAGACATAATCTGAGAAGCCTTCAACCCCACAGTGAGGACGAGGGAGGTCCCTGCAGAAGCGACTCCCTGCAGTTCCAAAAAGGACCTTCTCCATTAAGCTCTTTCTATTCTCTCTCTTTCTTCCTCTTTCTTCCCCCCCCCCCCCCTTCCCCCTCTCTCTCTTTCTTTTCCCCTGGACATTAAAAATCTGAAGGCATATTTACAGAGCCGCCAGCTTTGGGCGGGTGCTGCTGGCTAAAAGCTCCATTCCTTCCCTGGATCCAACCCATCTATCTGCCTGCCCACCCCCTCCCACTCGGGAGCACTGTGATCTCTTGGGGATGAGAGTGACCACATAAAATACGAGCATCAGGTCGCAGCATTCCTTCCTCCTGCCCAAACTCGCATTACTGCTGATGAGGAGCTGAGCAGCACTGCCTGCCCGGTGATGCAAGGCTCGATTTTTCCAGCACGGCTCTCCCTCAGGCTCCGTGCTCCCCTGCTGGTGCAGCCCCGGGTGGTTTGGGTGTGGAGCTGTGCCAACCTCCACCCGCTCAGGACCGGCCCTGGAAGCTGTGGGGTTGCAGCTACAGTTGGAGCTGGGCTTTTTGGGGGTAAGGTTTTAAGCGTGGTGTTGATGGCCATCGTGGCTTTGGGGTGAATGGAGTGTTTGTGTCCCCCCAGCCAAAGGGGTGTGCGTGGCACTGGGGGGGACAGAGCTGGACAAGGGGTGAGACAGGAGCTGGGACCCCGTTGGGACCCCCTGCAGAGTGGGGAAACGATGGTGGAGTGGGGCAGCGTCCCCCACTTATGGTCAACTCGTTCCGCACTGAGGATGCTGTTACTCGGCCACTGACCCCTATCTCAGCCCTCCACCCCCACCAGCGTGCCCGTGTCAGACTCTGACCCTACCCATGACCCCAAAGCCCCCACCTGCATCCCCCGGTGCCACTGCTGGAGTAAACAGTGCAGGCAGCTCCAGGTCCCTGGGGGTCTTCGCCTTGGCGACAGGTTCGTTCCTTTCTTCTCCTCCCCAGCACCAGGAGATGGAGCTGAGTTTCACCGGCCCCCAAGGGAGTGGAAGAGCCCCCCCAGGGAGGGGCTTTGGGGGGAGGGGGTGGTCGGTGCCCCGCGATACCCGCGGGCACAGCTCCGGGGAGGGGAGACGTTTCCCGCAGAAGGCGAAGCGGGGATGATCGGGGAGGGGTGGTCGTGGGAGGGGAGGAGGGCCGGCTCTGCCTGCGCTGCCCTGCTCCCCCCTCAGCCACCGGCCCGCACCCGGGGTCGCTCTCTCCTGACCTGAGGGACTGCGAGCCAGGGAGGGATGGGATCTGCTCGAGCCTCTGCCAAGAGCTGGCTTCAGATCCGCAGGCGGCTCCGGGCTGCATTTCCCCTCCGGAGCGAAGCGGAGCTGGGGTGCCCGGGGCTGACAGCTCGCTGACACCGAGCCCCCCCCTCCAAAGCGCCTCGCTGCACGCGGGGAGGTGAGCTGGGAGCCGGGGGGCTGAGGTGTGGGGAGTGGAAGGGACGGACGGATGGGCGTGATGGGGGGATGGAGGGAGGGATGCGGGGATGGAGGAGCGTGCCGGGGAGGGATGGAAGGATGGAGAGATGGAGGGCAGGGGCCGGAGATACCGGGAGGGCTGGGGCGGGGGGGTCCTCAGCCCCGCGTCGGGGCGGCGCCGGCTCCTGAAACCCCTCCGCCCGCTCCCAGCCCTATAAAACCCCCCGGGGAGGCGACGGCGGCGGAGATTCTCCGGTGAGCACCGGAGCAGCCCTCACCGCTTCCAACCCCCCCCGAACCGAGCCGGGCTGCAGCGCAACAGGGCCCTCCCGGGCCGCCTCCCCCCCACCCCCCGCTGCCACCGCCGCAGCCGCCTCGGGAGGGCCCGGGGGGGGGGGGAGAGCCTCCATCCCCCCCCCCCCAACCCACCGCAGCCACCGGGAAACGGGGGGGGAGGGGGGCGGAGGGAGAGCGGGGCGGGAGGGGCGGGCGGCGGGGCCCCCCCCGGCAACCGGCGCTGCAGGTACCGGGTTTCGTTCCCCTCTCCCGGCCTTCTCCATCCCGGCCGGACCCCCCCGGCCCTCCACCCGCAGCCTCCCCCCGCTCCACCCGCCTCCACTTGTTGCTGCCCGCCGGGGCCGCGCTGGCTGCGGGCGGAGGGCGGATTTAATCCGGGGGGGTGGCTTGGGAGGAGGTGGAGGTTGCAGCCTCCCCTGCCGGCCCCCGGCAGCCAGCGGTGTCCGGCTCGGCTCCATCCCGCTCCCCTCGTCCGGCGCCGGGGCTGGCGGAGGCCGGAGCGAAGGCTGAGCCCTCCCCCGTTCTGCCCTCCCCAGTCCCATCGCTGCTCCCCTCGCCCGCCTCCGCCGACCCCCGGCTCCTCGCCCGGAGGAAGGGTGCGCGTAGCGCGCGTCTCCCGTCCACCGAAATCTATGATCAGCTCGGTGTGTGTCTCCTCCTACCGCGGACGCAAGTCGGGGAACAAACCACCTTCCAAAACATGCCTGAAGGAAGAGATGGGCAAAGGGGAAGACTCGGACAAGATCACCATCAACGTAGGGGGCACCCGGCACGAAACCTACAAAAGCACCTTACGGACTTTGCCGGGCACCCGCCTGGCCTGGCTCGCCGACCCCGATGCCCAGAGCAATTTTGACTTTGATGGTAAAAGCAATGAGTTCTTCTTCGATCGTCACCCCGGGATCTTCTCCTACGTCCTCAACTACTACCGAACCGGCAAGCTGCACTGCCCGGCCGACATCTGCGGGCCCCTCTTCGAGGAGGAGCTCACCTACTGGGGCATCGACGAGACCGACGTGGAGCCCTGCTGCTGGATGACGTACCGCCAGCACCGCGATGCTGAAGAGGCCCTGGATATCTTTGAGAGTCCTGAACCTGGAGGAGGGGCCGGAGGAGAGGAGCCCGAAGAGGAAGGGGGTAGGGAGATGGCCCTTCAACGCCTGGGCATGGAGGACAGGCCGCCGGGGGCAGCGGGGGCTGCCGGAGGGGGTGGCTGCTGTCGGAATTGGCAGCCCAGGATGTGGGCGCTCTTTGAGGATCCCTATTCATCCAAGGCAGCAAGGGTAAGCTCCCAAAATGTGCTGGTGAGTGGGGTTGGGGCCGTGCTACAGGTACGTCTCCGTCTCCCCATCTTCAAGAGTGGGATGGATGCATTGCGTATCGTGCTCCTCACCACCTCCCATCCCATGGGAAGCTCCATGGGGTGTCCCATTCCTGACCACCTCCCATCCCATTGCGTGCTGTGCTCCCAGCCATCTCTCATCCCGTGGGAAACCTCTTCCATCATCTCCCCATCCCTTCCCGATGCACCACATGTGGGCTGAGGCTGGTGGTCCCCTTCGCACCCTTGGGTGCTGCTGAGCACCTCCTGGCCTGTCACAGAGGTGTGGGACTGTCTGCGAGAGCCCTTGGCAGGGCTGAGCCCTGGCAGAGTTTCGGGATGCTCTAGGACAGACAGGACTGTTTCCTCTTGCTTGTGTGTGTGTGTGTGTGCATATACCAAAAAAACAGCACTTAATGGGTCTGTGCCATGGCGTGTGTGAGTGCTGGCAGGAGATGCTGGGCAGGGAAATACCAAATCGGGTCCTGAAGTAAATGGGATCCTTACCTTTGTCTCCAGGGAGCTCGTACCCTTCTTCAAGCCCCAGAAGGTGCCCCACGCAGCCCTGCTGGTGCCCTGCACCCGTGCCCCTCGCTGTCACCACACTGATGCAGCCCACGCTCAGCATACGGTCCCCATCAGCACGTGTGAGCACAGGCTCACAGCTGCGGCTCTCACACACACACAGTCCTCTCAGAATCATAGGATCACAGCACGGTTGCCTTGGAAGGGATCTCGAAGATCTAAAAGCCCAATCTGTGCCGTGGGCCGGGTCTCCCCCAGCTCAGGCTGCCCAGGACCACCCGTGGCCTCGTGCACTGCAAGGATGGGACGCTCACAGCTCTGGGCAGCAGTGCCACGGTCTCAGCCACATTGCAGGAGGCCCCCCGACATGTCAGGCACCATTTGCCCCCAGCGAAGCCGTGTTGGCTGTTCCTGTCCTCCGTGTGCCTTAGGATTGCTTCCAGAAGGATCTGCTCCATGACCTTGCAGGACACGGAGGTGAGGCTGGCTGGCAGCCCTACCCCACGTCTTCTTATTTTTTGCCCTTCCCCTTTTCCAGTCAATGGAAGCTTTGCTGGACTGCCACAACTTCTGAAATGTGACAGAGTGGCTCAGCATTCACCTCCCAGTTCCCCCCCAACCCTTCCATGTACCTCGTGCAGTCCCAGCGTGTATTTGGCATCCTTACACATCTGCAGCTCCATCTCTCACAGTGGGCATCTCCTCATGCTCCCAACCCCTGCCTTTGGGCTCTTTGGGCTCACAGCACTGCCTGGGCTCTGCCTTCCAAAGAGCCTCCCCTCCCCAGTGCTCTGAGATCACCCCCAAAGTGCTGCCCACTGACCCCAGACACCTTCCCACCCCATTCCAAGGCCATCTGGGCCCATCCATCCACGCTCCCCCACTGTACCCATGCCACAGACACACACACACACACAGACGTGGGCACTTGGGAACAAAATGAATTCTGGATGCCTTTAGAGGTGCAAAAACCCATCAATGGTAAGAAATCCCGGAGGCATTTCCCACCCACCAGCGATGCAGAGGGCAGGGGTCACTTTGTCAAGGAGGTGTTTTTGCAGCTGACACAGGAACAGCACACACACACACACAGTATTGGGGCAGCTGAGCTTTCCTTGCTGCAGAAGGGGTGCCCAATCCTCTCCCCATCTCGGGGGGCTCATTGCATCTGAGCGTCGAAAGAATTAAAGAACCACAGCACCAAAATGATGGAGCAGAGCAACTCAGGTCGGGTTTTTGTTGTTCTGTGCCGAGCTGCTACAGGAAAGGCATCCGTTAAACAGAAGCAGCAGGGGGGGAGCCAGGCTGCAAAGTCTGACTGGGAGCTGATGGGATGGATGGAGCAGCACTGGGCTGTGCTGGGAGCTCCCTGCTCCCTTCCTTCTGTGCCCTCTGAGATAAGGGCTCAGCTCAGCACTGCTGCGGGGATGGCCAACTTCCAGCCATGATTCCTTCAGGGTCATATTTTCCATGCAGAGATATCAACGTGGTCTTGCAGTATCTGGGAGAAGTGCTCCAGCAGAAGGGGCAACTGAAGTGCACCCAACCCAAGTGACAGCAGCCTGCCCAGTGCTCTCCCTTATTGCAGGGATCTGTCACCAGGTTGGTGTCACCACTCGGCACTCGGATGCTCCTCTGGTGCGACGTTCGTGGATCCCCCTCCAAATTGGGAGCGATGCTGCAAGATTTCTTTAGCATTTCCCCATTCTGGGGTGCCCCTGCTCTTTGGAAGAGGCTCAGTGCTGGCTGTTGGGGTTTGGGGATGCGGCACGTCCCATGGCTGCTCTCACCAAACCTGGCCGCAGGGGAAGGAGTGCTGCCCCTACATCCTGTGACAGCGGTGACTAAGAGTCTCAGGGGCTGAATTCCTCCGTTCTTTGCTCCTCCTCACACCTGGAGCAGCCCCTGGGGCTCTGAGTCAGTTGGTTCGTGGCTATTTCCATCTTCCTCTCCCTCCACCATCTCTCTCCCAGCATCTGGTTAGATGCCATCCAAGTTCAGCCTCGATCTCCACTGCTCCCCATTGGAAGCTGCTCTGTCTGTGGTTTTAGCTCTGCTTCCAAACCCTGCTTACGTGTATCTCCTCCTTTTTTTCCCCTTTGCAGCACTGACCTCATGCCCATTGGGACCTCCAGGCTAGAGACCCCATGGAGGGAGATGGTTTTTTTGGGATCACCCTTGCCAAGCTGCATCCAAGCACAGGGATCATCTGCAGGTTCTGGGGAACTCGTTTAGTGGGACTCGCAGTGCTGTGTTGGTGGTTGCTGTGTATAGACATGGATTTTATGTTATTTTAAAGACATTTAGGGGAAAGGAAAAAAAAAAAAAGAGGTTGGAGCAAAACAGAGGTTAGAGCTGGGCGATCTCAGGTCAGGTCTTCAGCTGACACAAAACTGCAGCAGCACTGCTGACTGAGAGGGGGGGGAGGCACTGCTTGGCACTGGCTGTGAACCTGACTCCTATTTTTAGAGGATGCTGTTGCTCCTGGGGCTGACAGCTCTCACCTCCACGGCTCACACAGCAGCCCTATTCCATTGCCCTACTGCTCCTTCAGGGCAGTGCAGGGTCTCACCATCAGGCTCTGCTGAGGGATAGGAAGCGTCTCAGCCCATCCCTGGGCCAGCACCCATCGCTGGGGGGAGAATCATCTTCCAGAGGTTTCTCCGCCGATTTGAGTCTGTTTAAACTTCACACCTCACTTTGGGAGGGAGGGATGATGCTTTCCTCAATGCCAGACCCACGTGGGTTTGCCCTTGGGGACACCCCGTGAGGATGCTCTCACATTACCACCGGTGCTGGGGCTTTTTTTTCTCCAGCGTGACTCAGGGCTGTCTCCTCTGCTGATTCACTCCAGCCAACGACCCGGGCTGTTGCCTCCAGCAGCTCGAGGTGCAGAGTGCAGCTGGGCAGGGGGGTCTGCAATGCCATGAGCCATGCAGTGGGAGCAGAAGATTGCATCCTGCCTGGTGCAGGCAGCTGTGTTAGCAGCAAGGGGCGCTGGAGCAAAATCTGCTCCCATGAAACCAAAGCGGCCCTGGAAGGAGGGAGATGGAGATGGAGATGGAGATGGAGATGGAGGTGGAGGTGGAGGTGGAGATGGAGATGGAGATGGAGATGGAGATGGAGATGGAGATGGAGATGGAGGTGGAGGTGGAGGTGGAGGTGGAGGTGGAGGTGGAGGTGGAGGTGGAGGTGGAGATGGAGATGGAGATGGAGATGGAGATGGAGGTGGAGGTGGAGGTGGAGATGGAGATGGAGATGGAGATGGAGATGGAGGTGGAGGTGGAGGTGGAGGTGGAGGTGGAGGTGGAGGTGGAGGTGGAGATGGAGATGGAGATGGAAATGATGGAGATGATGGAGATGGAGATGGAGATGATGGAGATGGAGATGGAGATGGAGATGGAGATGGAGGTGGAGGTGGAGGTGGAGGTGGAGGTGGAGGTGGAGGTGGAGGTGGAGGTGGAGATGGAGATGGAGATGGAGATGGAGATGGAGATGGAGGTGGAGGTGGAGGTGGAGATGGAGATGGAGATGGAGATGGAGGTGGAGGTGGAGGTGGAGGTGGAGGTGGAGATGGAGATGGAGATGGAAATGATGGAGATGATGGAGATGGAGATGGAGATGATGGAGATGGAGATGGAGATGGAGATGGAGATGGAGGTGGAGGTGGAGGTGGAGACGAAGGGATTTTCTGCTCTGATGCTTTTTTCAGGGGTTCTTGCCCATGTCTCAGACCTCACATTGGGTTCATGGAGTAATAGAATGGCCTGAGTTGGGGGTTTGGTTTGAATTGCTCTTTGACTTAGTCCT
The DNA here is from genome assembly GCF_951394365.1 of Tetrao urogallus. Taxonomy (NCBI): domain Eukaryota; kingdom Metazoa; phylum Chordata; class Aves; order Galliformes; family Phasianidae; genus Tetrao; species Tetrao urogallus. The sequence continues at coordinate 4,185,360 of NC_136837.1, read as the reverse complement.
CTCACAGCTGCCTTCTCCCATGTGCGCCCAGTGCTCCAAACAGAGGCTGTGGCAGGTCTGCCTTCATTCCCATCACTGTCACCTCCAGTGCATCTCCAGCCACAGCTGGAACTCAGCACACCCTCCCCAATCCATACCATTGGAGAAAGGCCCTGATGGCCTCAGGCTCTGAGGTCTGCTGGCAACTGATGGGAAATTATGAAATCATGGAGTCGTAGAAGCATAGAATATCCCAAGTTGGAAGGAACTCACCAGGATCACTCAGTCCAACCCCTGGCTCCACACAGGAACACCCAAACAACAAAACTTCCCCATTCTCCATCCTTGGTCTTGGAGGTGGGTGGCAGCAGCACAGCTCCCGGGATGTTTTGAGCCTCATTTTTATCAGATGAGGACTTCTCCCATCCCTGCTGTTCCTATATGCTTGCAGGGATGAGGAGGGATGTACTAAACTCAGGTGACACCAGCAGCTTGCCTCAGGCTGCCCTGCAGTTATCATCATGGTGCTCCACAACATCAGCGCTCTCCCCAGCCAGGTGACCCAAATCTTTCCATGCATCCCCAAGAAATTCAGCTAACAGCTTGGGTAATTCTGCATTTGCAGGTAGTTGCTTTTGCCTCGCTCTTCTTTATCCTGGTCTCCATCACGACCTTCTGCCTGGAGACACACGAGGCCTTCAACATCAACGTCAACGTGACGGAGACCCTCGTGGTGGGCAACACCACGACGATCCTGCTGACGCACAAAGTGGAGACAGAGCCCATCCTCACCTACATCGAAGGGGTCTGCGTCCTCTGGTTCACCCTCGAGTTCCTGGTTCGTATCATCTGCTGTCCAGATAAGCTTCTCTTCGTTAAGAACATGCTCAACATCATTGACTTTGTGGCCATCTTGCCCTTCTACCTGGAGGTAGGTCTCAGTGGCCTGTCCTCCAAAGCTGCTCGGGATGTGCTGGGTTTCCTGCGAGTGGTTCGTTTCGTCCGGATCCTTCGGATCTTCAAGCTGACCCGACACTTTGTGGGTCTCCGTGTGCTGGGTCACACTCTCCGGGCCAGCACCAACGAATTCCTGCTCCTCATCATCTTCCTGGCTTTGGGGGTCTTGATTTTTGCCACCATGATCTATTACGCCGAGCGGATCGGAGCCAAGACGTCTGACTCCAGCGGGAGCGACCCGACTCACTTTAAGAACATCCCCATCGGGTTCTGGTGGGCCGTGGTCACGATGACGACGCTGGGCTATGGTGATATGTACCCCAAGACCTGGTCGGGCATGGTGGTGGGGGCTCTCTGTGCGCTGGCTGGGGTGCTCACCATCGCCATGCCTGTGCCCGTCATTGTCAATAACTTTGGGATGTACTATTCACTGGCCATGGCCAAGCAGAAGCTGCCAAAGAAGAAGAAAAAGCATATACCCCGTCCGGCCCCGATGGACTCCCCCACCTACTGCAAATCTGAGGAGAACTCCCCCCGCAACAGCACCCAGAGCGACACTTGCCCCTTGGCGGTAGAGGAAGGGGTGGCCGAGCGGAAGCGGTCAGGTGAGACCCCAAAGGTGGGGCAGAGGGAGGGGGAGACCTCTGGGAGCCCCCAAGGCTGTGGCTCGGTTCCCATACACTGCCATGGGCTCACGGGTTGCTGAGGTCTTGGTTGGGACACCTGGGTATGGGGAGCGGTGTTGGTGGATCTCCCACTGGAGCTGGGCACGGGGGAAGGGCCATGTTCTGCTCTCCAAACACAGATCAAGCCACCTTGGTGTGATTCAGGGGGTCCCTGCCTGCTGTACATCCTGCTTACCCTGACAGAGGTAAGACCACTGACCCAACTGCTATGGCCCACAGAGCAACTCTTGCAGACCGTCATCCCAATCCCCGTCTCACTTTGTCAGGGTCAGTTTTGTTTTCCTTCCTCACGCTGTCAATCAGGCTGTGCTTCACCAAAACTGATAACTCCATAGATACTGCCTGACCTCACTTTCCCATTCATCTCCAATGAGATGTGGTCTCCCTGCGCAATGAGCCCAGTGCTGCCCAGGCAGGAGCAAAACCAACCTCCATACGTTTGTACTTTGGTCTCATGCACTGAGCTGGAGTTTGGGGCATTGCCAGTGTGTTCTCCCAGTTAGAAGAAGAGACGTCCCTGTCTCTGCACAGCCTATGGGCAGCATCACTTGGGCTGAGCTAGGGGGATGCTGGGCACCCAGCATATTTTTTCCAAGTGCCTCACAGCCCATCTGCCCCAGGAGACCCCACAGCGGGAAGCAGGAGGAGCTGTCAAAAGCCCATTCCTTCACCCCAGCACTGATTCAGGAACTCAGGATGGATCTTCAGCGTGCAGAGCATCTTCTCAGATGGCATGAGAGTCAGGTGGCATAAATCAGCACTTCCTATTGCAGATGGTGTGAATGTGGAAGAGCAAATTCCCATCAGCTGTGGAGGTGGATTTCAAAGACCCAGGGTATACAGTCCTCAGTAGCAGGAAGAGTTGTTGTTTGTTACTTGGGATTAAGATTTAGCGTGGTTCTGCTTCCATGGTAGCTGTATTTTGGCTTGGATATGCCTGGATTCTTGGAAGCTGCTCTGAGCTACCTATGATCCCATTGTAGGGGTCTGCTGAGCCCCTTCTGGCCGCCCTGAGCACGTTGCCTTGCAGGTTCCTCCTGCTGATGGATGTCTGCTGCCCTTCTTGCAGACTCCAAGCAGAATGGTGAGGCCAATGTGGTGCTGTCAGACGAGGAGCAGCCGCTGTCCCCATCTGATGAGGAGAAGCGGCCCATGCGACGCTCGAGCACCAGGGACAAGAACAAGAAATCCTCCACGTGCTTCCTCCTGGCCACGGGTGACTTCTCCTGCACAGCAGATGGAGGCATCCAAAAAGGTACAGTCAGGGCTGGTGCTGGGAGCCGTGGGTTGGGGGCAAGGCTTCCTGCATCTGTTTGAGGCTGGGATTCATCTCCACCTGCCTGCCTGGCTCTTCTCTGCTCCCTCCATTTCCAGGCCCCCAAGTCCCCTTGTCTCTCTGCCTCTCCATCTGCTTCATTTCCATCCATTGTGTCTCTCTGTGGCAGCTCTTACCTTCTTGTTTTCTCCTCCCCTGATTGCCACCGTTTGAGATCTGGGACCTGATGCTTGTCACGCTGCCTTCTGTGGGGACAGCTGTGCCTCTGCTCCCCTCAGCCACCCATCAGGGTGCTGTGCCTCTCCTGAGGAGGTGATGAGATTGTGGCTGAAACAGGTCGAAAGGTTTTCAGCAGGGAAAAAGAGTCTGTGGTCTTTTCTCTGTCCCTTCCCTCTCCTCCTCTGATGCCTTTTGGTGGCTTTGAGCGTGGGGAATCGTGCTGTGTCAACTGCTGCCTTGCCAAAAGCACGGGGTTGCCAGGAAGGCTGTCTCCTCTGGGTTTAGGAAGTGAGCTTTGGGAAGTGTTGGGAGAAAACTGTGGGGGAGACCAGCCAGGAAAACACAGAGCTCTTCTTCCAGTGACAAAGAGGCAGTCTTCTTCAGTTGGGTCCCTTTGCATCCTCTGCCCACCTGCAGCCATGGAATCCACCTGCACCCTGGATTGCTGGGTTGATCCTTAGGGCATGGCTCTGTTCTTTAGTTGTGCAGTTTTCCTGCTCTCTTGTACATCCGAGGGGGTGTGGGAGGATGCAGAGCTGCAGCACTGACCTACTTCTCTCTTCTCAGCACTGCTTAACCCCAGTTAGTCCCAGTCCCTCACCCCAGCGCATGGGAGCTGGGGCCAGGCAGGGTGAAGGATGATGCTGTGCTTTGCAAGCCCTCAATTCGTTGCTTGGCAAAGAGGAAGGGTCTCATTTTGGGGGCTGTGACCCCCAGCCGTGGTGCTTTGGTCCATCCCACACCCCCCAGTGCCTTTTGCTCCCCGGGCTCCAGCAGCCCTGGAGCTGTGGGTTGGTGTTTGGGATGATGGCAGTTATTATATTAGCAGGAGCAAATTGGTTGCGTTCTCCTGGGAAATCAAGGATTCCCTTTGGTGTTCCCACACAACCTCCTCCCTTAAAAAGAAGGGGAAAAAAAATAAAAGCCACGTTCATCTTTGGGCAGCAGAGCGTTGTACAAATATGTGCTCAAAGTTCTCGGTGCTTTGCCTGGAGGTGCTGTTTCCTCTGAAGTTGGGCTCTTTCCTCGCTGCTCCCTAAAGAGAGGGGAAGGGTTCTGCTTCTGCCCTGGGGATGACAGTGGAAGGGATGGGGGGGAGGGTGGAAGCCTTCATCCTTGGGAGATGCTCAGGTCTGGCAGCTCTTCAGCTGAGGAATTGCAGCTGGGAACCCTTGAAGCCACTGGAAGATCGAACTACTGAGGGTGCAGTGCAGCTCTTGCTGGGCTCCCAGACCGTGTGAATTGGGTTGGGATGGAAGGGACCTTAAAGACCATTTCGTTCCAAGAAATGAGGCCAGGAAATTAATACTGCTGTTGTTTTCCTTGTGGGGTGGCACTGAGAGTTCTTCAGAAGGGCACCGTGGTGATCTCTGGGTGGTTCTGCTGCCCTTCCTGCAGATACCAGAGTGCTTCATTGCAATTAAGAATGCGTGTCTACGTGGGTCACCCACCCTCCTGAAGGCTCTGCTGGGAGGTGGCCTGGCGTTCAGCAATGTGTGAGACCCTTTAGGAAGGGAAAACCTCAGTACTTGTGCCATTGGGGATGGGCAGGTGGGACTGGGGTTCAGGCTGACATCTTCCATGGTGACGTATTCCAATGTGGGTAGGGTCAGAGGTGGGCAGAGGGCAGAGCATCCTCCCGTGTTCGTGCCCGAGGGTGCTGGGAGCTGCAGAGCACCTTTTCCTGATTTATCTCCTGCTGAGGCTGTTTGTTCTGGTACTGGGATGCTGGCAGCTCTGCAAATTGAGATGAGCTTGGTTCGGAGCCCGATTTGCTGATGGCCATCTGTCAGATGCTGGGACAGGTACCCATGTCTGTACAAGCTGTGGGAATCAGGAGACGGGGCTGCTTCAGGAACATGCTGCAGATCTTGGCGGCTGCTACGGTTGGAGCACTGATGCCAACAGTTGGTTTCTTTGGGGGCAGCTCAAAGAGAAAAGCCCCCCCCTGCCCACCACCCCTCGGATGGAACCAGAACGCGGTGTGACACCTGCATGGTGGCATTTGTCTTGTGTCCCTTTGGCTGCTTCCAGCAGAGTCCCTTTCCTTCCTCCCTGCTGCTGGGGGTTGCTGCAGACCCCTTATCTCCCTCCAGCAATGCGTCCTGCTGGGACACAGATACTGGCATGGCTCCTGGCACCTGAGCACACATCCTCTGCTTTCATGCAGAGATATGGAGGCAGGACAAGGCCAGCAGCAAGCAAGGTGAGTTAGGATGGTCTAGGAACAGCAAGGCAAAAACCAGAGCAACCCTTCTAGAGAGGGCATGGCGAATGGCATTAGATGGAGAGAATGGGATTTACCACCTTTAGCAGCACCCAGCATTGCAAAGCACCAAGTCTTTAGCTTGGCTGCCAGAGCTCAGTGCATCACGGCGCTGATTTCGCTCTGCTTCTCGCTATTAGGGCAGAGCCATGCCTGGCATGTGGACGTGTGCTCGTGTGAGCATCTGCTGGTGATGCTCGGCTGCGAGGGTGCAGGGACAAACCCACGTTTGCCCAGGGACGTGAGTGTGTGCAAGCAGCATGCGGGCACCAGGCTGCTGGTAAACGCACACGTGTTGCTGGGCTCTGCTGCCTGCTTGCATTACCCCATCCCCATCTGCTGCTGGCTCAAAGCATGTGTGAGCATGCACGTGCACCACAAGGATTTGCATCGTGGGGTGCACGGGACTGCTGGCTCCTGGGGTGCACGCTGCTCCTTGGCAACAAACGTGTTTTGAAAGCAATGCTGGTGACCTCAGTTAGCACCTGCACGGCTTGCTGGGAGAGCGGCTCCTCAAACGGAGTGGGCTGGTGGCAATTAGCAAAGCTGGCCCTTGGTGGAAGCCGCGGTGGCCTTCAGGGCTGGGGCAAATGTCACAGCTCAGGGCTCACGTGTGCTCTTAACCAGGGCTGCTGTTTGGACATCAATCCCATTTTCAGTGCAAATAGTTGGGTTCTTTCCCCAAGAAGTGTTGCTTTTGACCTGGGAGAACATCTGGCTGTTGCTTTTCCATCTGAGCCCAAGCAGTTCCTGGCTTTTGGGGAGTTTGCAAAGAGCTCCCATACGTACAGAAATGGAAATGTTTGCTCTTCAGTGCGATTGCTCACGGAAAATCCTGAGCGTTTCTACCTGCTCCTCTGCATACAGAAAGGTGTCAGCAGCAGCTTGCTGCTTAACAATCCAGAGCTGGGGAAATAACTCCTTCCAAATCCCACATTGGTTTGAATTCCACTGCTTTCCCCAATCACTTCAGCCCACAAACTGCCCGGATTCATCCCTCATTCAGACTCCAGGCCCAGCAGTGGGGTGATGCAGTGCCCCACCACCAGCACGGCTCCACGCTGTGGGGCACCCCCTGCAGAAGGGGTGGCTGTGGGGTGCAGGGTGGGGGGGGAGAGGGCTCAGCAGGCTCTTAGAGGCTGCAAGGAGCGGCGCTGCTCTTGCTGGATCTTTCGGGGAGGGGGCTTAGCCTTCAGGCGCGGGGCTGAATGCAGCTCTAACCTCACCTCTGTCCCTTTTCTTCACAAAGGCTATGGAAAATCCCGGAGCCTAAACAGCATAGATGGTGTGGCAGGACCTGCGGGGGGGTTGGCTCCCCTCGCCTCGCGCTACAGCTCTCCCTGCTCCCCCGTCCCCTCCATCCTCTAAATGCCGCCCGGATCCCGCTTTGTGTGTCAGCCGCGCGCTCCCCGTGTCGCTCTGTCCCCCCATCCCTGCGATGCTGTGTCCCCAGCGGTGCCCAGGATGTCCCCATCACCAAGAAGCGGGCCTTAACCTGCAGCCCAGCCCCGCTCCCCTGCCTGCAAACAGGACCCCTGACGTCTCCATGCACTTCATCCTCTCGTGTCCGTGCGTTTGGGACAGTCCCCACAGGGGTGGGAGGGCTGCTCGGTGTTTTTCATCCCCCTGGACACCTCGCTCGTCCCCAGTACTTTGGGCTGAAGGTGTGCGGTCCCTTCCCGTGGCCCATTTGCACTTGGGCTGGGAATGCAAGAAGGATGCGTTGACTCATCAAATTACACATCGTTGTGCTGGAAATGGCTGAGTTCATCTCATTTTAGGGCTCCTTTTCAAACAGCCTCCAATTTCTGGAGGAACCGGATGAATAAATCTCTATTCCCTGCCCGGCAGCAGTTCCCCTCTTGTTTGGTGCTTTTCTGTGCCTAACTCTGCTTCTCTGCTTGTGTCTGCTTCTCTGTTTGAGTTGGGGTGGCCTCAAGGAGGGATGGGGTTTTGCAACCTCAACAACAGCCCCTTTCAAGTAGGGGGGGACGGGGGGATAAAGGGTGGGATGGTCCATAAAGAGCTGGGAGGTGGGGGGAGAGAAGATGTGGGGAAAGGAGCAGCTGGGAAAGCTGCTGCTGAGAACTGGGGAGTGGGAGAGCTGGGTGTGATGGGAGAGCTGGTGGTGGCCCAAGGGGCAGGCAGTGCTCTGCTGGGATGGGTTCAGGCTGTGGGGCACAGCATCCCATGGGGTGGGAGGGGGATGGGGCTCATGTGAGGGTGAGGTCCTGGTGCATCTCAGCACATCCTTCCCCTCGGAGCACTCTCTGTGTTTGGAGCAGGAGGAGCTGAGATTTTCCCCCCCCTCCCGAATCCATGCAAGGCACAAGGTGACCCTCTGTGCTTTCCGTGGGCTCGGCATCATAAATGATTTACTCAAGGTCAGGTGCTGGCGTTGGGGACAAGCCAAGCAGAGCCAGCAGCCCTGCGTGGTGCAGAAAGGCTTTAGGTTTGGAGGAGCATTGCAAGCAGAGAATTAACCCCAGCAGCCACAGGTTTGGTGTGGAAAACCCTCGGTGCACCACAACGTTGATCCCTGGTTTCCTGTTAGAGCCAACGTGGAGCCACGCTTTGCAATTTTTAGCCTCGGCGTTATGCAACTGGGTGGAAGGCATGACTAATGTGCAAAAAGCTCCTCTAAAACAACAGGGCCCCGAATGGGAGACAGAGGCATTTCTGTGGGAGGCACCAAACTGGTGAAAAACCCACAGCATCTTCGCTCTCCTTCCTCCCCCCTCCCCCCTCGCCTTCCTCTGAATAGCAGTTTGGGGGCAGCGGGGTGCTGGGATTTTCGGGTGAGGTCCTGGTGGGTTTTGGGGGTGAGAGAGCAGGGGTTAATGCCGCTGCTAAGAATATAAGAGGAGCTGCGATGGATCAGAAGAGCAGAGCGCTAAATGGCTCTGCAGCCTGGAGTCTTATCACAAACGGTGGCCAAAATTGGCTGCCTGGAGAATAGGATAAGAATAGAGCGAGTGAATACGATACTTCCCCCAAATATCCTCCCAGCCACTTGTCTATGTTTAGGGATCTGGAGAGGAGCGCGCGTTCCGGCTCAGTTGAAACGCACCGGGAGAAAGCAAGGTGGTTTGATTTATTCTTGACAAAGGGGATCGATTGAGAGCAGCACGGGCTGCCTCTGCCCAGCTCCAAAAACGGGGTTTAAAATCTCAGCAGTGTGCGGTGATTGAACTGCAGTGATGGTCGAGCTGCAGTGGTCGAGCTGCAACGATGGCTGTGCTGCAGTGGTGGGCTTGCAGTGATGGCTGAGCTGCAGTTTTGGTTGAGCTGCAGTGACGGGACTGCAGTAGTTGAGCTGCAGTGGCTGAGATGCATCGGTTGAGCTGCGGAGGTTGAACTCAGTGGTTGAGCTGCAGTAGTTGAGCTGCAGTGATGGTTGAACTGCAGAGGCTGAACTCGGTGGTTGAGCTGCAGTGGCTGAGATGCAGCGGCTGAGCTTGCTGCTGCCCCACCAGCCCTAAAGGCAGAGCTGTGTCCTGTCCTGCTCAGCTGCTGGAATCACCTCGTCCCAGCAGGACGCTGTGCTCCGTGCGCTGCATCCCTGTGTCCAGCACAGCACCGGGGAGAACTGCACCCTGTGCTGCCCTCCCCATCACAGCTGCAGGTGCTGCTCTGTAGCACGGATGGGCTCAGGGATGCTCTTCCCACCTGCAGAGCTCCAGGCTGTGATCTGTGTCCCTGCATCCGTCTGTCTGTCTGCTGAGGCTGGCAGCACTTTGCGAGCAGCTCATCCTCAGGAGCTGGGGGGGCTTTGGGGCAGTGCCCCCATCAACCCTCATCTGCCTGTCGCTCCGGGGGCCGTCCTGTGCTGCGGCAGGAGCCCGGGTTGCGTGCAAAGTATTAATTGTTATTGCTGCAACAACTGCTCTGTTTCTCAGGAGATGCCCCGAAAGAGCCGAGAAAATAGCAAGGTCTGTCAGGCGGTGGGGCGGGAGGTGAAGATGTCAGGAGAGTAATTGCTCTACCCAGAAGCAGCCTGTTTCTGACTTCCCCTGACTGCCAGGAAAAAATCCTCCGTGCTGATGTGATGACAATAAAATGATATAAAAAAAAAAGCAGCCGTAGCCTTTGCCCGTGCTGACGAGGAATGCAGAGAGCAGAGGCAGATGCAAAATAAGACGCAGCTGAGCTTAAAAATAGTGCCTCCTTCTCCCACCTCGCAGTCCGGCGCTCTGCTCCTCTGCTTGGGCAGTGGCTCTGATTGGAGGAGCAGGTTGAGGTTCATCCCAAGCTCTGCAGTGCTGGGTGAGGATTGGGGTCCTCTGCCCCTCTGCAAATCCCTCCCCCCCGTTGCAGCAGAGAGAAGAAAAGCATCCTATGGAGTTGGAAAAAGCATCCTGTGGGTTGGACCCAAATGCTTTCTAGGGTGATCGGTGGCTCCAGCCCAATGCTGCCCATTGCGGCCTCTCCGTGGGATCGGGTCTGATGCTTCGCCTGCACAGCCTCTTGTCCTCAAACAGACCTCCCAGAACATAAAAGAAACAGGAAAACCACCTGCAGAATTGGGGTACGACCTGCCCAAACGCTGTGCTGGGGCAGGAGGTGGAGGTCAGAGGTGGGGCTGTCTGGGGAAATCCATTAGGAGGAAAGTGGGCATTTTTGGGGGTGGATCTGGCAACTCCTCCTGCAAACCGAAGGGGTTTTGGGGCCGGATTGCAGCTGGGGAGGCTGATTCGCATTGGATGGGTGCAAACAGGAGGGCAGTTTTCTGGCAGTGGCTTTATCTGGGGACGGCGATTAAACAAAACTCTCATCTGTTGTGATTTCTTTGTAGTCGCGCTCATTTCTCTGGGGCTGCTGAGCTGCTTCCCAAGGAGCTCCCTGGGGGATGCGGGCAGCAGGTCTGAGCTCAGGCATGGAACGGCTCTGAGAAGGGAGGAGGAGGAGGAGGAGATGGGAGTTAAAAGCTGGGTTGTGTCCCTGGGAAATCGATAGAGCTGCTGGGGATGCTCCAGCTGGCCCAGGGACCCACAGAGAGCTTCCAGCTGCTCTCCAAAGTGGGAACAGCCCCGAATTGCAGCAGCTGCATCTCACCCATGTTTCTGCACGGGGATGAAGGCAGATCCCCAAAGCAACCCATCACTGGGGACACGCTGCCCTGGGAGTTATGGGCTGTAATCCCTCAGCATTTGGCTGGGATGTGGCATCGAAAAGACGGTGCGCGTGGAGAACCCAACCCGCAGCAGCAGAGGATGGGAGATTTCTTTTGGGGAAGCCAAGTTTTGGAGCTGGGGGGGGTGAAAGGAGCCACGAGAGCCCAGCGCTGGGTTCTGCAGCAATATTGCTGGGAGGAAAGGGCAGCCCCGTGCTTATCAGGAGGATCAGAGCTGTCTCCCCGCCTGACGGCCCCTGGAAACCTGGCACACGGGGATGGGCGGCGTTGTGACTCAGAGCTCCAATCAATGTTAATTAATTCAATGATAACGAATGAGAAAGAGAGAGAGAGAGAGAGAGAGAAATAAACCACTGCAGGATATTAATGCACTCAGCTTGGCTTTGGGACATCTGGCTGGGGGTTGGTTTGGAGACTTTGGTCACAAGCAGCTTTCCTGGAGGATGCGGTGAGGGTGATGATTTCCTTCTTTGTTCTTTGCTCTTTAACCTCAATTCCAGTAGTGGTGGAGAACCAAGGAGGAGCTGAGGTGGAGGCATTCCTCACGTTCCCACCCCTACGTCTATTTCTCCTTGGTTCTCCACCCATTTCCCACGTCTCCACCTTGGCTGAGGGTGTCTGAGCCCATTTGAAGGCATTTAAAAAAGTAGTTTTATCAGTTTATTGATGGAACAGCAGGAGAAGGCTGCATCCCTTTGCACTACGCTTTCTGCACCGCATGAAGTGTTGGTCCCGTGGAGCTCAGTGTCTCTCTCCCTCTCTTTCCCCACAAACAGCTGATGGAAGCGGTGCCCAATGCTACGCTTAATACCTCTGTCTTTCGTTGCAGACACCTGCCAAGACGTCCTCTCTTCCAGTTACCCCCAGGGTGAGGTGGTCACCTTCTCCTGAGCCCCAGCTGGATGCAGGCAGCGCCCCAGCGAGGGACGTGTGCCCCGAGGGATGCTCTCCCTGAAGCTAAGGGATGTTTGCCCAAAGGGATGCGTTCCCTGAGGCCGAGGGATGCTATCCCATGGCTCAAGGATCCTCTCCCTGAGGCCGAGTGATGCATTCCCCTAAAGATGCCCTCCCCACGGTGCAGGGATGCTCTCCCCAAGGCCAAGGGATGCTCTGCCCAAGGGAGGTGCTGTCACCGGTGCCAAGGGCTGCTCTCCCCAAACCCGAGGGATGCTCTGCCCCAGGCTGAGGGCTGCATTCCCCCCCCCCGAGGCCGAGGGATGTTCGCCCGGTGAGCTTTGCCTGCCCCATGCAGCGACCCAAAGCTCTGGCTGCCATCCCCATGGCTGGAGTAGTGGGTTTAGCAGCCGAGTCCCTTGCTGAAGAGGGGCAGTGAGGGGCTCCCTGCCTGCTGCCAGCCCCGCTGTGCTCTGCCCCATCCTCTGCCCCTGCTTTCGGACACGTGCCCCAGCCTTTGCCATCCTGCTGATGTGACCCAGCCGGAGTCCCACCAGCTGCTCACCCCTCACTCCTGCACAGTGCCCCATCCACGCTCTGAGCACCTCCATCGCCAAACTGGGGCTCTCCTCCACGCTGGGTGCCACACACGGGGTGCTGCGCCATCATGGGGTGGGCTGGGGGGATGGGGATGGGAAGCAATAGGGAATGGGGACGGGTGCTGAGGTGGGGTGAGCCCGGCTGGCCCGAAAGGGTCGGTGTCTTTCTAATGCTGTTCCATATCTCTGTGATGAAGGCAATACTACTCCCATTTTCTCTGTCCTGTACGCATGCCTCTCCCTGTCCAGCTGCACTAGAGTTCAAATAAAGACATCCGTGAGCTGAGTCAGCTCCCACACCCCCTGCCTTGAAGTGTCCCTCCTTGCCCATGGGTCGCGGTCCCGGTGGCCGTGCCGTCCTCACATTGGATCAGAGCCCTCTTGGAAAGCTCACATTGGTTGCAACATCTTCATTTGGTGGAGGGAAGCACTGCAGAGCTGACCAGTGCATTGCCTCTCCCTGCTCTGAGCAGCAGAGCTGAGCTAATCAGCAGTAAAGCCGTGCCATCGTTAGGTTTCAGAGTGAACAACGCATGGAGGTGAAGGGGTGCAGCTCTCCAGGCTGCAGGGGCAGAAGGCAGCAGAGCCAAGCAGGCAGCATGAGGCTGATTCACACATGGGGATCTCACACCTTTTGGATCGGAATGGCTTCAGAAGTGGTTTAGAGCCTCTGAACCAGCTGGCTGCAGCACTCAAAAAGCCCTCAAAAAGCCCAAAAGCCCAGCTTGGCTGCTGTAGAGAGCAGGGGAGGCCCAGCTGAAGCCCCAGTAATGTGCTGTTCTGTGTTTTTTTTTCCCTCTAGTGACAACCCACCCAGGGGCATGAAGCCGTCTATTCAGGGCTGCAGAGGGAGAAGGGGAAGGTTATAAACCCAGAGTGGGGGGTGGGGAGGGACGGCGACCAAAGAGCTGCCACAAAGCTGAAAGGGAAGAAAGCAGCCACAAGTGTGAGCAATCAGTGGCTGATGGCCAAGCAGCAATTACAGCAGAGCCTGCTTCCTAGCCTGGGAGAGAGCCATCGGTGAGCACAATGCTGCTGAGCAGCTGCTGTGTCCCTGAGGGTGCTGCACGCCGCGGTTGGGCTGGGATCGATGCAGAGCACTCGGCTTGTCCGCCCAGGTCTGTTCATTCAGGTGATGCTGAGCAGCTGCATCCCCCCCGGGCTGCACCCACATGGCGTTTGGGGAGCAGCCCTGCAATGTGCAGGGATGGGTGCCTTAGGGAGGTGGGTTTGGAAATGGGTGGCCGTGGGGTGGCTGGGGAGGAGAAGGTCCCTCCTCCATCCTGGCCAAAGCCCTTCGCATCACTGGGCTGTAGCACAGCTTGCAACCTGTTTCTCGCTGGCCCCAGGGCACAAGTGAATCAGGAGGATTCCCCCTCTGGCCCTGGAGATCAGCGGTTCCTCCAGGATGGCTTCAGGTTTAGGAAGGCTCTGGATTTTTAATTTGCAATTTAATTTGCCAATACATCCCCTGCAAATCCCAGCAGAGCAATGGGGAGGGAGAGCACAACCTAGCAGCACCCTGCAGCCCTTCCCATCATAGGGACCCCAAGGAGGTTCTGGGACACGTGGGCAGGCACACAAACAGCACAGGGGGTGCAAAGTGGGAGCAAGGAGTCCAGGGCTGGGAACAAGAAGGATGATGCTGCGTCTGGAGAGCAGCCAGTGGCTGAGATGTGCACAACGGGCGAGACATCGACCAGGTGAGGGGATGCTGGGGCTGTGCAGGGATTCCTGGGCATGGCCACTGGCACTCCAGCTTCCCAATGGAGACTTTGTGAGCTGAGCTGGGAGCTGAGCATGGCTGCTCCTCACAGCAGAGCTTGGATGCAGCACCTGGCACCAGTCCCCTCCTGGCTGCTGTCCCTTGGCTCACAGCTCCTCTAGGTACAAACCCAGCATGAGCCAAGCAGGAGGAGGGTTGGGGCAAGGGGTGGGGAAGGGGGTTGCCATTTCTGTACACCCTCTGCTTTCTTTGCCCTGCAAAATCTCCCCCTCTCACGGGTGAGCGTTTTTAGTTTGTATTTAAAGCAAAGAGCAATCGGGGAGGGCAGGCAGGTGGAGCAGGAGGGGGCACCTGGGGGCACACAGCAGGCCTGGCAGGTTGGCAAAATGGGCAGGAAAACCCAATGTGGAGGGAGCTGGGGGGGGAGGGATGGTGACAGCATCGCTGGCCTCGGGCTGGGATTAACTGGTGGGTGCAGTTAAAGGAATTTGAACCAGCCAAAGATGATGCTGTCAATAAATACAGCTTCATGGCAGCATGCTGAGCACCCCAGGAGCATCACAAACCCACTGTGAGCCCGCAGCCATCCCTGTCTGTCCCCATGTTTCCCCCCCCTCCCCGCTGGGATGCACCGGGCTCTCAGTCTGCTGGGGTTTGTGCTGAGGGTTTGGCAAGGAGGGCGAAGGGTGGTGGGGTTGGTTGTGTCCAATTCCTGCTCATTTCATGTGATGAAATCTAATATATCAATCAAGCCTGGAATGGCTTTTCTTTACAGTCAAGGAATGCAGCCTGCACCCCACGTTTAGCTGAGCCATGCAAGCTCTGCATGGGTTTATTTTATCCGGCTGGCTGTTCACAGCCAATGTCCTTAATGCTGCCATCCATCTGGGGGTGGGAAGTCTGGATTCAGCCCCGGCTTGCAGCCAGGTTGCTGCAGCTCTGGGGTTTGTGCCTCAGTTTCCCCCTCCGGATGCCCCTTCCAGTGAATGGTGGACAGCTGGCAGCACGCCTTTATAACAGAGAGACGCCTGTGGATTCTGCAAAAAGGCACTGGGAGGCAGCTGAGGACAGCCCTGCTAATTGCAGAGAGCAGAGCACGCTCTCGTTTGCCTATTACGGTCCCAGCACTGACGCGTGGCTCCAGCGCTGGCAGCACCCACAGCCCCAACGTCCCCAAGGTCCCCTTTTGCTGGACACCCCTTTGGTTACACCTCACCCAGCTGCTGGCACCCACTGCTGCCTTTTTCTTTGCCTTCACCCCCAGCGAAGGGCATTTCGGAGAGGTGAAACAACACCCGAAGGGCCGCGCGATGCTCAGCATCCCATCTCACGCTGCTCCTTTCCCTCCATCCCTTGTGCGAGGCTGCTCTCCCCACCCCGCCCCAAGGGCTGAGACCCCACCGTCGCATCCCCCACCCCCTTTTAAAACGATTCTTTTCCTTTTTTTTTTTTTCAGCTGATTCATGAAATCTCGGCGCTGGCAGCGCTGCGTGGCTTTAAGCTGTTTACGCGAGCTCAGGAGGCGACAGCGAGGGGTATTTTTAGCTCGCCGGGTAGCAGAGCAGGATTAAAATGCAGTCAGTGTTACAGACGCTGGGGCTGAATCAGTATTCCTGCACAAACCTCTCCGTGCCAGCATCTTCCATTGAGTGTCTGAAAAAGCCGAGTTTCCATGGAGACCCGGCTCCAGGGCAACCCGATTCCTCGTTAAAAAGCAGCAGGTAGGAGCGGTGCGAGGCACAGCCGCGCTCCAGCTGCGGGAGGAGAGAGCTGGCGCAGCCCCGTCCTCGTATGGGATGCAGAGGGGAGGGCGCCGGGCTGCAGAGCGATGTCAGATGGGGGTAGGGAGCAAATCGTCCCCTCCTGCTCCATGCCATCCATCCCTCTGGGCTGCTGGTTTTTGGGTTGCTGGAGGACGGCTGTTGGTGTGGGGAAACGAAGCGATGCGATGAGAGGAATCTGGGTTTGCACTGCTGTGATGGTGGGAATTTGCCCCCCAGCTCCAGCAGTTCGATGAGCAGATCCTATGCTGGGGTCGGTGTCCTCACCTCGAGGGGCTTCGTCCCTTGGTTGTCTCCAGCCCTGTGTGGGAGCAGAAATGCTCTGTGAGGATGAAGGTGGATGCTTGGGGCTGCACCGCTTCTCCCCTCTGGGTTTACCTGTTGGTCACATGGAGAAATCAGCCACAGGAGTCTCCCGTAGAGAAGAGACCAAACGTCAGTGATTTCCTTCTCCTGCTATCTGAAGTAAAAGAAAGCGGTGAATTCTCGCTGGACATTTGCTAAGGTTATCCTGCTTGAGCTCTGTGGTCAGGGCTCAGCTCAGAGGAATGGTGACAGTGCTGGGATAGGAGCACTGAACTGCCAGTGTGGCACTAGGGAGGGTTTGGTGAGACTCTCAGTGCTGGGCAATGAGGGCATCAGCTGCTCATCCCTGGGCCAGTCGGTGTGCAGCCTCACTGAAGGGGTTTTAATGGGTCAGGGAGACGGGTCATATGGGGAACATCAGGATCTGATTTCTTCTTTTATGTCCCCAGCAGTGGGGTCCTGCCTCAGTCTTGGGTTTTCCAAGCAATCCTCATTTCTGGATCTGCTGAGATCCAAGCTGGAGCTGCAGGGCTTCCTTCTGGTTGCTTTGCCTGTATTGCGATGGGACTTTTCCCTTGTGGCGTGCAGCTTCTGGGCAGGGATGGGATGGAGCATCTCCAGAGGAAAGCAGTGCCAGTGCATCTGACAGTGGTCCCTGAGGGCTTCCAGACCCAGAGTGAGGTCCCAGAGCAGGACTTGAGGGCAGGTGGGCTGCTTGGAGAGGTGGGACATGAATGGAGGAGGGATGGAGCTCCCATCAATCTCACAGCAAGGCCACGGATCCAAGGCAGCAAACCCCAGATGCCATCAGGTGCCTCCAAGCCAACCTCCTCTGCAATGTGGTTCCACATTTTTATTTCCAAACCATTCCAGAGCAGCCGTGGTGGAACAAATCTGCTCAATTCTCAAAGCAGGGGTTGTGATTTTCCCATCCTTCACATAAGGGGGAAAAAAAAATAATAATAAATCAATAAAAAATGAAAACCTGTCCGCAGGAAAAGCTTCTTCAGTTTCTCAAAGGCTTTTTCAATAAAAGAGAAATGGCTGTTTAACACCCTGTGTCCTCAGAGCAAAATCTGAGTTGAGGACCCGTGTAGAACAAAATGATTTTTGCAGCAGCTTTTCTCAGCCTGATGCATTCACACTTCGGCCCAACCAGAGCACTTTCAGTGGAAAGGTTCCTTTTGATCTAGAAACTGTTGTCTTTGGCTTTTCTTAATTGAAAACTGCTTCTATTTTCACTTAGAGCTGCTCTGCCATCCCCAGCCTGCATGGAACCACTCGCATCCACTGCCTTGTTATCCAGGACTGGGAGCAGCCGCTGTGAGGGGCTTTGAGCTCAGGGTGTTGCTGAGGCACAGCTGCAGCATTGGGACAACAGTTGGTTTGTCCTGTTCTGGGTATTAAAAGGGGGAAAAAACACCACCCGTATTTCAACCCAGCTCCTTGATTTTTGGCTGTGGTGCCCGTGGGGTGGTGGGGATGCTGCTGGAGCTGGGACTTCAGCACATGAGGTTCTCTGCCGAACTGATGATGGCTTTCTTGCAGCCACGGGTCAACACGGCACCCTGTGATGCTGCTGGGGTTGGCACCCACTGGGTGCCAGGGTTGGGTGTCCCTGGGGCTGGGGGATTGAGCTGAGTGCTTTTCTAACCACGGCCTCTTTGGTGCACACGTCTGCAGGAGGCTGCAGGGAACACGTGTGCACGCCTTGCCTCTTATCACCACCGCCTGCCCCGGCTGCTCCATCATTTCCTTGTTGTTTCCTCCCAGGGTGAGCTGCTCTGCATCTTTGCTTTCTGCTCACACAAAACAATGGTTGCAGAACCGTCTGCAGCGAAATAATAAAGTAATAATAATAACAGAACAAAGCAACAACTGCAACAACAACAAAACCCGACGAACTGCAGCACTCCAGGCATCCATTGACACAAATATCATTCGGACACCCCTAATGTCTCCACCATGCAGAGCTTCTCTTGGTCAGGGGGGGCTTTGCTGCTCTGCTGCCAGCACTGCAGCCATGGGGGTGGGTGTATCATACCTCTGGTGGGGAATGCTGCTTGCTTGAGCACTGCAGTGCCCTCAATCTTGCATTAGGATCCCTCATAGGAAGGAAGGAGAAGCCCAAAGAGCAGACTGTTGTAAGGATGCTCTGGTTGCTGCCTGCTGGGCTAAGCACTGCATACCACTCTGGTTTGCAAGCATCTCTGCAAGGCTGTTGCAGCACGCTGCAGGGCCAGGGGAGCATCGTGCCCTGCAAACCTCACTGCGTGCTCCTCACTGCAGCCCCCTGCTCCTCTGCACTGCACTTCTAGCTGCCATTCGCAGCTCTTTGTTATTTTCTGCGGTTCGTTTTTAAAGACAAAAAAAACAAATAGCTGACAGCATCCCGCTGCTCATGGAAGGAAACTATTTAGGGACACAACCAGTGGGTTTTGGAAAATGTACCATAAGAGGAGAGCTGTGCTTCCTTCCAGGCTCTCTCCCTGCGATGCAGCGGCCGCTTTGCTGCCAGCTCAGCCGGGCTCCTCCAATTTCCAAGTGGAATAATTGGGAGACAGCTGGAGCCGGGGGCTCTTTGTGCTTCCCGAGCCTTTGTCCCTCTTGGAGAAGGACGTCATCCTCCTGGAACTGGTTTGAACACGTCCTCGGAGCTGGCTGATGGGTTTGGCAGGGCTGGGTTTGGGGGAAGAAATGGGTTTTTGAGAGGTTGGGCTGAAATGGTGCAACTGGTTGCGCTGGAAATCGGGGGTCTTTGAGATCACCTCCAAGCCAAACCGTTCTGTGATTCCATGAACCCCTCCAGAGCCGAGCTGGGAAGCGATCAGAGAGGAGATGAGGAGATGGGCAGCTCTTGGTCGGTGCTGTCCTGCAGGGGGTGGGCAGAGAGGACCCTCCTTGGTGCCCCCCATCCTCTGCTAAAGCCTTCAGGAGATGTGGGCTGAAGGTGGCTGTGGGGCTGTGCTCTGCTTGCAGGCAGTGCTGCCATCCCATGCTGGCAATTCACGGTTTGGAACTTCTAAATTTGGCTCTTTTGGGGTGAATGGTGGGGAAGGAGGAGCGCAGCGCTTCTCTCTCTCTCGCTCCATTGTCGGATCAAAGTCATCCCGGCTTTAAAGGCTTCCCATTCAGCGCGGGGCCAACAGGGAGCAGGATCGTTAAAACGTCCGAGCACCGCCTTTCCGTGCTTTGAAATCACTCGGGATCGCTCCAGCTCTGCACAACCACCCTGAGCAGCTCCTGGGCCCGGCTACGTGTCCCAAAATGCAGCTGTCACCGGGCTGCAGCCTGCAAGCTCACCCCAGCGAGCCTTCTGGGGGCAAAGCAGCTCCCTTCGCTCCTGAGGATGCTTTGTTTATCTCTCCGTGCACAGGAAAACAGCTCTGCCTTGCCAAGGCAGCAGCACGAGCATCTGCACAACGCCCATGGGCCCAGTTTTGCACCATCTGGCAGGGTCAGGATGCTGCTGAACCACCCTGACGGCAAAGGGGGGCAGCAGCCGAGGGGCAACGGGAGCTGCTCAGGGAAGAGCCCGCACTGAGGACGCTGCTCCGGGCAGATCGATGCTAATCCCATTGTGTGCACTGCAGAGCTGGCAGCAGAGCAGGAGGGCAGCAGGGACAGCCCATCCCCAGCCCTGATTGTGCCACTGGTGAGCTCAGGATGCAGCACTTCACCCCCAGGCTCAGCTTCTCCATCCCAAATCCTCCTTTCTGTGCCACCTCCAGAAGGCAGCTCCGCTTTCCCTCCTGATTATTATCATTGTTTTGTGGCTAGGAGAGACCATTGTGTTCGACCACTCTGACTTCCTGCGTTAGGCAGGCCGTGAAGCTCCACGTGGCACTGAGCCTCATTATTAGCATTTATTACTGCGGAGGGAACGAGCACAGAAAGCACAGCTCCACGGGTGGGGAGCTTTTTAAAGCAATCACCTACGGCCACGCAACCTGTTATGAAAACTCTCTGCATAACCGAGCTGGATTTGTTACGTGACATGTGGGTAATTAGAGGGAAATCAACGTCTCTTGATGAGATGAGAGCCCACCGTGTTTGTTCTGGAAATGAGGGGTGTCAGCGGTGTTGTTGGGGGTGTTTCCCCCCCCTGGGGGCTGTGCAGGAGAGGATGAGGGTGGTAGCAATGCTGCCTGATACCCAGGTAGGAAGCAGCAGTGCTAACACTGGCTGCTCAGTGGTAGATTTGCCCAATCATCCTCCATGCTCAGTGCTGATGAGGGCTTTGATTCCAGTTTTTCTCCCCCTGCAGCCCAACCCCACTGAGGTCCAGCCCAGGTAGGAGCTCTCTGGACACAAAGCAGCTGTTTGGTTTGGGAGGAAGAGGGATAGAAGACCCCAAATAGTTGAGGACACAGTGAAGCTTTGGGCAGCTCGGAGTGGAGTTTAAGAGGTGATCAATGGGTGTGTGATGAGACAAACCCGGGGAGCAGAGCAGGAGGAGGGAGGGATTGAGCTTGGTGCAACGTAGGAGCTGCAGTCCATCTCCTCCCCATCCCTCCCTCCCCTCAAACAAGCACCTGGCTTAGCCTTAACTCTGCCCACCTCTCCTTCTCCCTCCCCATCACTGCAGGATGGCTCCTGTCCCCATTCACCCTGCTGCACCCGAAGCCACCTGCTGACCCAGGTAAGACCTCCAGAACTTCTGCAAGCCAAACTGAGCTGCTAAAGGGTCTGGGTGAGGTTGGCATCTGGGTTCTCTTTCTCCCTTCTGCACAATGAGGGAGGATGAGAGAACTCAAGGAGCCAGCAGGGCAGGGTTCAGCCCTAATGCTGTGCCCCAGGTGGCGGCATGGGGAGAAGGAGGGAAGAGACAAGAGGCTGGACTCATCGAGGCATTCACAGCCTGGCTTCCCTCCTCTCTGATTTTGTTTAAATTAAGCCATCTGCCCACATTAAATGGTAAATTATCTCAGCTGCTGCCTGTCTCCCTGTGGGGAAAGCAGCTAGAGGAGGGAGGAAAGGGGGGCAAAGGCTGCAGAGTTGCCTCTGGCTGGGATCTATGATGCTCTCATAGAGGTGCTGCCTCTGATGTATGCCAGAAGTCAGACCCAGGTAAATCAGATTCACTCCTTTGTCCTTGGCACAGGGCTGAGGGCTGTCCCTGATCCACCTGATGATGAGCAGCGAGTCACAGCGAGAGTCAGCTCGTGTCCTTGGGCGTCCTCTGGGCACAGCACTCAGTGGAGCGGGGAGATGGGAGCCCATATGAATCTTCAGCTCAGAGCAATGAAGGAATCCAGTGTACCGGGACGGCAGCACCAGAGCTGCCATGAGGAATGGGCATGGCAGGACCTGGGTTAGGTCAAGGGAGGCTTGTACCTGATTATTATTATTATTATTTTTAATTATTATTATTATTTTGCAAGTGGCATCAGCAAAAGGATGGCTTGTCATCATGTTAATTGAGCAAGAGCCTTCTGGTCCTCTCTGGGCACTGGGGGGGCTCCTCTGGTGGATGTCTGTCCCCAGGGAGCCCCATGCCCTGTGCAGGGTCAGACCTGGTGTGCCTTTTCTCACTTGGTATAACATCAGGTGAAGCTGTAGGGTCACCTCCTGCTCCCATCCCCAGATGCATTTCGGGGCACCTTACCTCAGCCTCTGGGCTGTGACGTGTGGGTGCTGATGGGCTCCCAAGAGGAGGCTCCTGGATCCATCCCACACTGAAATAGGGATGCAGCAGTCAGTGGAGCATCCCCAGGGCAGGGCGAGAAACGAGGCTTTGAAATCTTGGGATTAAAAGCAAGCTGTGCATTTTCCCCTGTCCACACCTCCTCTCTCCCACCTTCCAGCCATTATTTGTGAGTTATTTTCCAATCAGCAGGCTAATATTCACAGCAGCTTGAGTCTGAGGTGTGAGAAACAACGGCAGTGCCAAAGCTCTGAATGTGCAGCAGGCACCCAGGGTGGGATGGGTGGAATGCAGCAAGAGTGTCAGCAGCAGTTGTTGCATCTCCTTGGAGTGATGGTGACCTGATTGCTGGCAGCCTTTAGCCTGGGCTCATTAAACACCAGCAACTTGGGTCTCATAAAGCTTTCTGGAGAGATCCGGAGGAAAATCTCAGCTCTGAGCATCCTTGGGCTGGGAGATGTGTGCTCTTGCGTCCCTGCTTCTCCATCTGCCCTGTTGGATGGTTTGGAGGAGGCTGAATGGGAAACGCAGGCTGGATCCCAGTGGTGGAATGCAGGGGTCAGGATGGGGCTGTTCTGCTGGGGTGATGCAGATGTGGGTTAAATCCTGCCCTGGGCTGGGGGGGCTCTGGTGCAGTGTGCCTGCCATCATAAAGGCCAGCAGCGCTCAAGCAGGGGGGAAGTGCTGCATAAAAGGTAATGGTGGGTTGCAGGTGGGGGAATTCAGGTAGGAAGCGGTAGAAAACCCCAGAGAGAGAACAGAGGAGAGGCAAAGAGATTTTTCCTCCTTTTTTCCTGCTGGAAGACAGCGGGAGATGCTTCACTTTTCCAGCAAAGCCACCAAAAGGATCCAGGCAAAAACCAAAGTGCCCAAAACAAAGCAGTTGGAGGCGAGGGGAGGGAGAAAGGGATGGGGTGGATGGAGCTCAGAGCCCAGGAGTTAATGGCCTGTGAGCAGGATGGATGGCGAGGGTGGGGGGCAGAGCCTGAAGGGCAAATCCAACTGCAGGAAAGATGAATGAGGGCACCCAGGATGAGCTCTGCAGCTTCCCAAGGGCGCAGCAGGAGGATGGGGCAGGAGACGGCCGCGGTGATGAAAGGGTTAAACAAACAAAGCAGTCTCTCGTCGTTTTCCAGCAAACATTTGGGCTTTCTGCTCCTTTGTGTGCCTCTCCTGGCAGTGTTTAGGTGCAATAAACCCACGTGTGTGTGTGTGTGCAGTCAGTGCCCTTCCCTGAGGGCTGCCGGGGGAAATAACCCCCTCCATCTGCAGGGCCTCTGAGCCGCGGGATGGGTGATTATCCACAGGTGTCAGACGGGGAAACTGAGATGCAAAGCAGTGGGGTGGGTTGGAGCAAGGTGGGAGGAGAGCCGGCAGCGGGGCTGCAAGCAGCGGGGCTGCAGTGTTTGCTTTGAGGGTCGCCTCAAACCATGAACCATGAAGATCAGGGCAGAGTCTGTGCTGAAGTCTCCTCTGGAGCTGCTTTCAGCCCGGGTTCTCTGTGCTCTCCATCAGCTCTGCTCTTTTTTTGGATGGCTTTTTTTTCTCTGCACCCAGCCGGGCAGACAGGAGAGATGAAAATGAGCTCTCATCTTCTGCGGAGGAGAAGTTCATGGAGAGAGATGGAGGAAAAGCGAAGGGAAATTAAGCAGAAATAGCTTCGGGGTCATTTAAAAATATCCCCACGGCTCCCTGAAATATAGACTGAGCAAGAATTCATAGTCCATGGCTGAGGGAGCTCCAGGCACCGAATGTACAGAACGGTCCTTGATGAAGACCCATGGGATGGGCTGGAAGGGAGAGGTTGTGGGGATGGAGGGGGTAGGTGAGGGCTGCAGGCAGCTCCCAGCCCCCCCCCCTCCCCGTGCCCACCCGTGTGATGATGCACTGGGGGATGAAGCTGCCATGGGGTGATGTTTAGGGGGTGCCAAGCACTGCGATGGCAGCAGCGTGGTGCTCCTCGCATCGTCCAGCCTGTTGGTTTTGAGATCCTGCTTTCCATCTTGCTGTGCTTCAGGAGTAAGGAGCCCCCCCTTGTTTCTAACAGCATCCTGGACTGAAGGAAGGCTAAAAAGACAGGTCTGGATCAGCCAAAGCCCATGAATTATTCACTGCTTCTCCGAGTTGCAGAGGATCCCATTACGAGGTGCAGAAGGGTCTCCTTCAGCAGCACAGCCTCACCCAGAGCTGTCAGCTCAGAAACCCAAGAGCCGGAGGGATCTCAGCTCGCACCTTCCTTCCCCAGGGCCAGCGCTGCTCCCATAGCGAAGGCAGGCAGGCTTTGACTTTGGGGCTCTGCCTGAAGGTTGGTGGGTGTCTCCTTACAGACCCGATTATTGATTGTCTCCTGCCTGAATTCCCACCCTGTCCAGATTGTAGCTGCTGCCCTCGAGATGACGGATGGAGCTGCCAGCCTCTGATTTATTTTAATTGCCATCTTCCCTTCCCGCTGGCGATGGAGAGGCACCGTGCTGGGGTGCTTGAGCTGGAGGCTCTGGGGGCATCTGGGTGTTATTATTATTATTGTTTTGAGGTTGTCTGGGTTGGAGCATCCTCTTTTCCTGTCTGTCTGGTAAAGGAAAAAGTCCCTCTGAAAATACACGGTCCGGGCACATGGGGGCCATCTCCTCGGTCCCCATGAGAGGGTGCTGAGCTCTGCAAGCTGCTGATCAGCTCATCCCTTTGTGGCTGCTTGTGCAAAAGGCTGAGAAGCACCGTTTGCTGCAGGCTGCACCCTTGCTTCCCTCCCCACCAGGACAGTGGGGAAAGGGCCTGAGATTGTGCTGGGAGCTGGGCTGGCTTTGCACAGCATCTCTTAGCGTTGCCTCTCCCTCTCACAGCAAGCGGCACTCATCCTGCAAGCATGTCATGCTTGGCAGTGACCACAGCTTGCAGCAGAGATGGAGGCCTCCCCTGTATGTCCCCTCTGTCCCTATCCAAGGAGAGTTCTCTGCCCAGGATCCCTTGCTGGGGCTGAGCCCTATATCAGACATTTGGGGGGGGCTATGTGAGGTTCCCTTGTCCGGAGCTGCCACCTGTTTGCAGGTCATGCAAGGCTGCTGCAGAGCTCACTCATCACATCATGGCGCAGCAGCGTGTCGCCGTGCAGTGACATGGCAAAGCATGGAGCAGAAATTCCAGTGCTTAAAGGCACCGGGCTGAAACTCGTCTGCTGAGCCTGAGGACTTCGCCATCCTTCTGCAACGGGTACCCAAAATCTTCTGCCTCCATCCCAGTAGATATCACTGGATGGGGAATGGCAGGAGGGTCCCTGATGGATCCTGGGCTGCAGTGCAGGATGTGGTCCTGCTCTGTGCTCCTCACGCTGCCTTAATTCTTTCCCCTCTTTGGGGCTTATTCTCCCCTTTCTATTCATCTCCGAATGCTAGGTGGAAAGTGAACAATTACTGTTCTAACGGCTCCTCGAATTCCTTTGTGACTTATCAAAGCCGAGAGGTATGGGCAGAGGAGGAAGGGCGATGAAACGCAGAGGGAAGCAAGAGGGAGCGATCTGCCCAGGGCTGGGATGGGGTACAGCGGAGTCGGATCCAGGTCCGGCAATTCCTGGGCTGTCGCTGCCCTCTGCCGGCTGCGGGGGCCGGGGAGCAGCGGGGTGCCGGGATGCTCACAGAGGATGCTGCCAGGTCCTTGCTGCTGTGCAGTTCGTGGGATTGGTGTTGAGCTGGGCTGGATGTTGGAGGAATGGAGGTTGGCTTCGGCTGTGCAATTAGCTGATTGACTTCAGAGCGTGGGGAGGAGAGCAAAGGGAGGAAAGGCAGGCGGTGGGGCGAGCTGTTCTCACTGAGCACGTTCAGGTGTGGAAGCACAGAGCCGACCTCAGACTCTGCTATTTGGGCTGCAGGATGCAGCCTGCTCCTCCTGGCTTTCCTCGAGGTGCCGTGAGCTGTCTCGTGGTTTGCTGCCAAGCTTCACCAGGAGCCCATGGGGTGGATGTTCTCCAGCTATTCCTTCTGCTGGCCAAGGCAGACAGCGTCACATGAATTGCAGTGAGTGTGTGGGGGAAGCTGAGGTCAGAGTGCACGCCTGCTCACTCTTGCACTGCAGAGAGGCTCCCAGGAGGGCTCTTGTGGCTTTGCCTAAGTGAAGCTAACACATTTCGACATCTCTAATGGCCAGCTGGGATGCGAGTGGATCTCCAGGAAGAATGGAGGCTCGTCTGGATGCAAACCTGCCAACAGGCCAACGCCTCCCCAGCGGAGATGCTCAGAAGTCATCAATGCAGGGGGCTTGGCACCCCTTTGCCTCTCTTCCTCTGAGACCATTTCCGCCCTGGCTTTGAGGAGAAGATGCTCAGTTAAAGCCAAGAGAAGTGTTTCTGCAGAAAACAGCACGTTTCACTGCTCCTGCAGCACCCAAGAGTCCCCCAGGATGAGTGCAGCTCTGCAGAGGGACCTGGAGGGCCGACTCCCACTGACTCCAAATGTAATTAGACATCTACATCTAGGCCAGGGGCTCAAGGGCCATCTGGCACTTTAATTATTCATGCACGTAAGTAAACACAGACAGAACGCTCGTTATCTAGCTTGGGCCTGGGGAGCCATTCCTGCTTATGCAGAATCATTTCTCATGGTCTGACACAGCATGCGCTTCTCCAGGGCTTATTTTGGGTGCTGCATTATCTTTCCCTACCCCCAAACTCCCCCCTTCCGAAGGTACCAGTGCCGCCAAACCACCCATTACACAAATCCACATCTGCCGTTGGCTGATGAAGGGGTGGATAAACTCGAGAGAAGTCCCTGCTTGGAAGGAGCAGATCTGGAGGAGGGAAATGAGCTGAAGTGCCTGCCAGGAGAGCCGTCCCTCTGGCGATGCGGCCCAGTGCTCCCCCAAGGTGTCTTTTAAGCTGTGACTCATCAGCTGTGGAATTTTAATTTCTGTGTTTCGCTCCCAACCTGAGGACCTTGGCAGTTAGAAATCTCCAGCATTCGAAGCCTTTCCTCTCGAGCCCGTGGAGCTGTGCCACGTCCGACCAGATGTAGCCTCCAAGGCGAAGCTGCAATGTGGCAATGGAGGATTTCCCCCCCACGTTTCGATCTCACCTGGCCAAGGAGCGACTCCTCAGCCACGGGACACCCATGGAGGGCTGATGAAGGGGGTTAGGGTTATTTGTTCTAAACCAAACTGTTGGGGTTTTGTTTTCAACTCTGGAATGTTCTGCTCCCCAAAGCACGCTGTGGGTTGGATCTCCTTCCTGAAGCTCGGGGTGCAGAATCCTTCCTAGCAGCACAGGTCCTGGAAGGGAAGCATACAGCAGCAGTGCTGACAGGGCAGTGATTTTCCTCTGGGGGAAAGAAGAGGCCAGGCTCTCTCCTCCTGTCGTGTCTCCCCAGGAGAGCAGCGATAGGAGCTCATTTTCCGAAGCCCAACGCTTATTTCAAGCAATTCCCATGGCTCCTAGCCCTATATTTAGACACGAGCTATTTACCCACAGCTCAAACCCACTCAGTTTTGCGAGGCTCGCTGAACCGCCCCTGTCAGATGGAGGAGATGCGACAGGGCGACACAAACCCTACCGGGCTGCTATTAAAAACCCCGACTCACTTCTCTGTTGGACGCAAGCGTCCCGGGGGAGTGATCCCGTTACTGCCCACCTCCCCGAGGAGACCAATCAAGATCAGAGCGCTCCTGACTGACGACCGCGTTAGCCAATCCGCGTGCTCCAGGCCGCATCCACTCAGATGCCTGGGGAGATTTTCTCGTCCAATGGTAAACGAAGAGCGGAGCGTGAGCAGCTGCCCGCGCTTCTTCAAGAGTGGCGTTGGCTTCAGCCAGTCAGAGCTGGGCAGGCCGGGTTAGCAGTGGCCAATGGAGAAAGGGGCGGGTAAAGTGCTGCTCGCGAGAATTTGAGAGGGACGACGGGAACCTGCGGACCAATGGAGAGCGGTGGGGCGGCAGGGCCGCGACAACTGGCAGGCGAGAGAGCCAATCGAAAGGAGGAAAGGATTTGGCCCAATGACCAATGACTAAAGGAGGTCCCTCGCCGCCGAGCCGCTCCTAGTGACAGGAGAGCGCGACCAATCAGAAGGCCGCGCCCTTTCTAACTATCCAATGAGATAGCGGGGCGGGGCGGACGGGGGGCGGCTCTTCCCGGCGCGCGAGGCCGGCCCGTAGACGGACATCTCTCTGAGCCAATGGGAACGAGCATCGAGAGGGCGGCCGGGCGGGTCTTCCGCCCGGCGGGAGAGAGAGGGTGGGGGCGAGGCGCCAAACGGCCAATGGGCGCCGAGGGGGCGGGGCCGGCGGCCGCCGCGGCTTCCAAGATGGCGGCGGATGCGTGAGCGCGGCGGTCAGTCCGTCGGTGAGGCCGCCGGGGCGCAGGGCCGGGCGGGAGGCGGCCCCGCCGGCCGCCGCCATGAAAGGCAAGGAGCGCTCCCCGGCCAAAGCCAAGCGGTCGCGGGGCGGAGGGGGCGGCGAGGACTCGGCCTCCTCCTCCTCCTCTGCGCGCGGCGAGCGGAGCAGCAAGAAGCCGAGCGGTTCCGGCGGCGGTTCCAACGGTGGCAAAGCGGCGGCGGCGGCGACTTCCAACGACAGCAACAGCGGCAGCGGCCGGCGCGGCCCGCACACGGACAAGGCCGCTCGCGCCGGCAGTCGGGAGTACGAGAGCGGGGCGGCGGCGGCGGCGGCGGCGGCGGCGGGCGGCGGGGGCGGGCGGCACAGCTACGGCGGTAAAAGCGCGGAGCCGTCGCGGAGCGGCAGCGGCCGCGGAGCTGAGTCCAGAGCGGCGGTTGCAGCCCAGTCGTCCTCCTCGTCCGAGACGGGCGGCGGCGGGGAGTACAAGACGCTGAAGATCAGCGAGCTGGGCTCGGCTTTGAGCGACGAGGCGGTGGAGGACGGGCTGTTCCACGAATTCAAACGTTTCGGCGACGTGAGCGTTAAAATCAGCCGCCTCCCGCCCGGCACCGGCGCTGCTGATGAACGCGTGGCTTTTGTCAACTTCCGCCGGCCCGAGGATGCCCGAGCTGCCAAACACGCCCGCGGCCGCCTTGTGCTGTACGACCGCCCGCTGAAAATCGAGGCCGTCTACGTTGGGAGCAGCGGTGGGAGCAGCCGGAGGCGGAGCAGCCGTTCGCCGGCACTGCTGGATAAGGAATCTCCCTACGGAACGACCGCCGTGGGGCTGGCGGCGGCGGCGGCGGCTGTACGGCATCCTGCAGCCGGGGCGACGCAGCGGGCTTTGTCCCCCGCCGGCAGCGGTGGGGCTTTGGGTTATCGGGACTACAGGCTGCAGCAGCTCGCTTTGGGCCGCCTGCCGCCTCCGCCCCCTCTGCCCAGGGAGTTGGAGAGGGAGAGGGACTATGGGGGCTTTTATGAAGCGCGAGTGCGGCCGGCCTATGGGCTGGAACGGGTGGCCAGCGTGGCGGCTGCTGGGGGATTCCGTGGAGGAGGAGGCGGTGCTGGAGCTGCTGGCGAGGAGGAGATCAGCCCTGAGGATGACCAGAGGGCCAACCGCACGTTGTTTCTGGGCAACCTGGACATCACCGTGAGCGAGACAGATTTACGCCGAGCTTTTGACCGTTTTGGGGTCATTACTGAGGTGGACATCAAAAGGCCGGGGCGCGGGCAGACCAGCACTTATGGTTTTCTTAAATTTGAAAATCTGGACATGGCGCACCGGGCCAAGCTGGCCATGTCAGGAAAGGTGCTTTTGCGCAACCCTATCAAGATCGGGTATGGTAAAGCCACTCCAACTACCAGGCTCTGGGTGGGTGGTCTCGGGCCCTGGGTGCCCCTTGCCGCCTTGGCCAGGGAATTTGATCGTTTTGGCACCATTCGTACCATTGATTACCGCAAAGGTGATTCGTGGGCCTACATCCAGTACGAGAGCCTGGACGCGGCGCAGGCGGCGTGCACCCACATGCGTGGCTTTCCCTTGGGTGGGCCGGACCGCCGCCTCCGCGTAGACTTTGCGGATACCGAGCATCGGTACCAGCAGCCCTACCT
The DNA here is from genome assembly GCF_951394365.1 of Tetrao urogallus. NCBI lineage: Eukaryota > Metazoa > Chordata > Aves > Galliformes > Phasianidae > Tetrao > Tetrao urogallus. The sequence continues at coordinate 4,155,928 of NC_136837.1, read as the reverse complement.
GCAGCCCCTGCCTTTGCCACCTCCTGCTCATTACGAGCTCGTGGCAGAGGCGGCTGCTTTTGGGGCTCACCGGGGAGCCCCTCCCGATCCGCTTCGGGGGGCCCGGGACAGGACGCCACCGTTACTCTATAGAGACCGTGACAGAGACCTTTATCCCGAGACAGAGTGGGTGCCACCCCCACCCCCTGTACGGGACAGGAGTAACCGAGCAGCTGCCTACGACCCACTGGAAAGCCTAGAACGCCGTCGGGATGGTTGGTCCTTGGAGCGGGACCGAGGGGAGCGGGAGTTGGGCAGTAGTAGGGATCAGCCTAGGAAAAGGAGGCTGGCCGAGGACGGAGGCCGGCACTTGGACCGCTCTCCGGACAGCGAGCGCTCCTCTTCCTCTCGGAAGCGTCACTGCTTGACCACGACCACACCGCCAGACCGCAGCCCCGAGCTCGTCGGAGGGAGGGAGCGTTACAGCAGCGACCCGGAGCGCTCGTCGTCCCGCTTGCTCCTCTTGGAGCGGCCCTCTCCCATCCGGGAGTCGCGGAGGGGCAGCTTGGAGAGGGGTCAGAATGAAAAGCGTGACCGAAAGAATTCCGCTGAAAGGGAGCGGAAACATCGCACTTCTGCAGCAGCTGCTGCACAGGAGTGCAAAAGCCCGGCCAAAAAGGATGAACGTGCTGCAGAGGGAGGCGGTGGAGGCTCTCGCCTCAAACCTCCGCCTCAGAAACAGCAGCAGGACGGAGCGTCGCAGGCTGGGGGAGCCCCCAAGCTGTGCTTGGCGTGGCAGGGGATGCTTCTGCTGAAGAACAGCAATTTCCCGTCCAATATGCATCTGCTTCAGGGGGACCTCGGAGTTGCCAGCAGTCTCCTTGTGGAGGGAGCGACTGGTGGGAAAGTAGCTCAGCTCAAGATCACCCAACGTCTTCGTCTGGACCAGCCCAAGCTGGACGAGGTGAACCGCCGCATCAAGGTGGCTGGTCCCAATGGCTATGCCATCCTTTTGGCCGTGCCTGGCACATCAGACAACCGCTCCGCAGCCGGGGCTGGCGAGGCCACCACCTCCACCCAGAGGCCGCTCAGGAATCTGGTCTCTTATCTAAAGCAAAAGCAGGCTGCTGGGGTGATCAGCCTCCCTGTGGGGGGCAACAAAGACAAGGAGAACAGCGGGGTCCTGCACGCCTTTCCGCCCTGCGACTTCTCCCAGCAGTTCCTGGACTCCACGGCCAAGGCGCTGGCCAAATCAGAGGACGACTATCTGGTCATGATCATCGTCCGTGGGGCATCCTAAGGCCCTCGTGTGCTCTGTACCCAACCCTGCCTACTCCTCCACGCAGCCCCTCCAGCGTGTGCCAGGTGCTATGGGATACAGCCTTAGCCAGCCCCGTCGTTATTTTAAATTAGATCTTTGTAGGTGATTTTCCTTGCCCGTTTTTTTTTTTGTTGTTGTTTTGTTGTTGGTTTTTTTTTTTGTTGGTTTTTTTTTTTCTTTTTTTTTTTTCTGTTACTGCATTTTTCTATAAAGTTAGAAGCCAGAAAGGTTGGTTAGCCATTAGCGTGAGTAGGATGTTTGGAGAATCCCTTATCCGTGGGGATAGCAGGGAGGCTCGGCCTGCTTCGATTTATGAGGAAAAAAAAAAAAAAAGAAAAAAAAAAAAAAAAAAGAAAAATAACAAAACCCCACAACAAAAGACTGGGGAAGGGGGTGGGGTGGGGGGGGGAGGGAAAAACAAACTCCCATCTTCCTCGTTTCGATTCGTGTCCTTTTCTCATTTCATGTATTTTTAAAGCAAGTCGGACAGCTCATCCTCTATTATAGAGTTCCGAACCGAAAAAGACCAGATTTAAAGCACTCAGTAGTTTGAATGAAAAAAAAAAAACCAACCCCACATCCCTGCTAAATGCAGCCTGGTGTCAGCTGTTGTTTTGAGTCGTGGTTGTGCTGTGATGGCCTCAGGCCCACATCGTCCCCTTCCTCAGGAGCCTGAAGGGTTTCCCTTTGAGTCCTATGGCTCGAGGTCGATGTCCTTCAGGTGAGCAGCACCTGCTCTTGGGTTCATTGCAGAACATGAGTTTCCTCTATTGGGTGTTTGATTCATCCGGCCCCCACAGAATGCATGCACTGAAAAGTATGCTTTTTTTGGGTTGGTTTTCTGAAAGCAACAAAAACAAAACAGCAGGCGTATTTCTCCTCTTTCTCTCAGTTCTGTTGTATCCCATATATGCACTTTGGGTTTGTAGCAGTGACAATGTTTGGTAAATAGCTGAGGACTTTGTTACAAACCATGAATGTCTTGTGCTTACTCTGGTATGCAAGAAAACAAGGAGGTGCTTTAAGAATATATTGTGGTTTTTTGTTTTTACTGCCTTTCTCAAAGAGTTGCAGGTACAGTGGGGTCTGCTTCCACAGTGCAAACTCTGAGCAAGTGTGCTTCTCTCCAGAGATGGTTTTAATTCTGTGATAATTTAATTACCTAAAAGTTCTCGTTATCCTTTTACCTCTTTGTTAATAGCAAGGAACTGCTGTCTGCTAGGAGCTTTTCAGGTACAGTACAGTGGGCATTACATGAGGTTTATCATTCTGTAGGCATGAAGCGTTCTTAGCATCTTGGAGAAGCGCTCCAGGGTGCTGAGGTGGGAGGAAATAGTTTGCCTTGATTTTTCCAAAGAACTTTGCTCGTTTTCTCATTGGTTTTCCCCTCACTGGGCACTTTCCTCCAGCTGCCACACTTTGCTAATGCAGCATCGATGAGGGGGGAAAAGGCATCCAAACCCCCGCTGTTTCAGTTAACAGCTGGAGGGATGTTGTCTCTGGCTTCTGAGCTGAAGGGTGACTCTGACTGTATTGATACACAGGCCCTGAAATGTAATCTTGCACTTAAACCCAGAATGTAGTCTTGCACTTAGCCCCATTTTCAGAGACGGGCAATGTAAACGCAGCACTGCTCCTCTCGGTTGCCCTCCAATGACTGGTGCAGGTTGGTCTCCCCATCGACTTCCACCACACACACACAGAAAAAACCCCATTCCAAGAGTGGGGATGGGTTGCCAGTCGTATCTGTGAAGGAGGAGATGTGTTGAATGTATTGTATGGACACGGCAGCTGTGTGGTGCACTGGGGATTCGCTGTCACAGAGGTGCGTTTCCGTAGGACCTCTTGATGGAGCAGCTTTCATTGGGGTTGGGTTTCCCATTCGTGGCCTGAAGGAGCAGTGCTGCGTCCCGAGCATCGCTGGCAGCTGAGAACTTGAATGTGGCAGCGTAACTTGAAAGCAAATTTTGGTTTTAGAGCCACTTTTCTTTCTAAAAGCCTCATTTAATGCTCTTAAGTGTTTGAGGGCGAAATCCGGGCTTCCTGGGTTCCTGTCCTTCAATGTGAATGTAACAGATGGCAGAAATCAGCCGTTCGTCTTCCTATTAACAAGGAGAACTCCTCAGAATGGCACCAACAGTGCAGATAACGACGTGTTAGGAGATGATCTGGTGTGTTCACCACTTCCTGCACTGAATGTCTGTTTGAATTCTCGCAGGTGTCTGTTGTGTGTCGGCCTGCAATCAGCGCCGCTGCTGACTTGCTTTCAGTGCTCCTTGCATTTGGGCTGAGTTTTCCCCTGAATCCGAAGCGGGGAGCAGAGTTTGAAGGGAAAGAAACTTGAACTGCTGGCAATTCCAATCTGCCCAAGGCCCCAGAGAAGCACTGATGTTACTGACGTCCAACGCTGACGCTTGCTGAGCACGCTGCTTGTTCATGCTGACACCCAACGGATGGCTGCGGTCGTTTTAAAGCCTGTAAAACTTGGGGTCAACACAGCTTGTCCACGCATCAGAGCAAACTGTGGGTGAGCAGCTGGGGCAGCGTGGGCTGCCTTTCTCCTTGTTCAGTAGCAGTGGTTGTGCTTTTATGGGTCGAAGCCGCGCTGCGCCGGAGGACAGCAGGGAGCGTGGCAGGCTGTGTTTGACTCCAGGTTTTCTGCTTTCTTGTGGGACGGAGTACCTGCTTCTTTAAATCTGGTTTCTTTGTGGTTGCTGCTCTGTTTTGTAAGCGAGGATTTTTAACACCCTTTGAGGGTAATTAACGTCAATTCATTGACTGGCAACATTTGTTTTGCCGGCTCTTAGTTGCGTGCTGCCATTGAGTCTGGCACGGCGTTGGCTGTGCTTTCCCTTGGGCCCCAAAGCGTGCACCATTGGAGTAACTGTCCTCTGAAAGTCATCTTGGCCAGGGCTGACCGCGTGTAGAGGTCCGTATGTGACACCACTTCTGTCTAGAGCAGAACAGATGTAGCAGACTTCAGCTCTCTAATCATATTTGGCATTATGCTGCTCAGGCAGGAGCTCAGTATTCCTTCTGACGTCGCGCGCAGCCAGCGTTCCTTGTTGAATTACTGTGGAGAAAGGATGTCCTTTTTCCTGAATCATTTTGTATAGCTGTGCTTTTATGCTTTGGGGAAAGAACCTCAAATGACTCAGACTTTTGTTTAAGATTTTAGTAGGGTTGTTTTTTTTTTTGTTGTTGTTGTTGTTTTTTTAATTGGAAACTTTACGCAACTTCCTTGGCTGCTGGCCAGTGGCTTTGTTTGCTCCAGCCTGGTGCTCGGTCTGCTGCTGCCTGTTACCATCAGCTCTGCGGGTGGAGGCTTCTGGGTTACAAGTCCCAGGGGATCCTTTAAAGCATTGCAGAGGGAGAAGGGATTTTTACGTGCCGGGCAAACCTTAACCTTCTCCGTTGAAGTGTATGGATGTTGAAGGAATGATTTGGTGACCCTACGGAGGAGAGCTTGGGGTGTCTCGCATCGTTGCAGAGCCATCGAGCTGATGGTAACCGAGGTGAAAGGCCTTAAGTATTAACGTGGAGGAGGAGTGAATGAAAATTGTGAAGACAGGTTCAAAAACTCTGAGGACTCAGGGAAAATGGCTTGGAAATACTCAGTTCCGGGCTTTATGTAAACAGTGGTGAGGGCAGTGCTCCTGTGGAGCCTCTTGCACGCCTGTTGAACAGAAACAAGAGTGGAGAAAATTGCTGCCATGCATAATACAGAGTTTTTGGGGTTCTTTCCCCCTTGTCTGCCCATTTTTTATGGACTTTCTGCAGATTGTGCTGAAGGACAGGTATTCCAATGAATTCTAACCTGAATGCTGGGATGGTTTTTGCGTTATTGGGCTGAAAGCAGAGCGTGTTGTTCAGAGAATGGTTAACCAAGCCCACGCCTGCAGTTCTGGCTGTGTGCAAATGATGGGTGAGAAACACAACTTGAACAGCATCGGCTGCCGATCCTATGGGGTGCATCTTTGCTTTGCCCTCTCCTTTAACGTCATTAGAATGACATGGGAGAGCTGAGAGCACGAGAGAGCCTTGTGAGCACTGAATGTGGTGCTTCTGTTGATACGTTGCCTTCAGGAGGTGCTCTCTGAGGAAAGCCAACCCCATTGGCATCGCTTGGGTTGGTTTTTCTCGCGGCTGCTCCTTCTGATTTGTCACGCTGGCTGTTAATGGATTCAGTCTGGTGACCATTGATGCTGTAAGCCTGCTTTAACCTCGGTCCAAAACCAAACGCCGTGCTGCTCGTTGTGCTTCTGTACATGGAAGGTGGCTTCGTTCGAGGTTTCGTGCCCTTGGGTGGTGTTGGTGCTCTTTGAAGTCTGGGTAGAATATTCAGGAAGGCTTTGTCATTCTGTATAATGTCAGGAGGGGGAAATCTGTTGTATGCAATTGTATGGAATAACGTTTTCTTTCCTCCTGCAAGCAAAGCTGGCGGACTGCAGAGGACAACAGCATGGGATACCGAGCTCTAATGGACCTTTGGGAAGAGAAGCTGTGGCTTGAGTGGAATTTACATGGGCCTCTTGATGGAAGAAAGCTTATCTGTTTAGTATTTGTGCATTTTACTAAAAATGGCAGCTTTAAAAAAAAAAAAAAAAAAAAAAAAAAAAAAAAAAAAGTTGTGTATCTGCTATTGTGATGCCAATGGCCGTGTTTTAAGTGGAAAAAAAAAAAAAAAAAATGACCTCTTTGCTTTGTGCTGTGTACACAAGATTGCTGGAAAAGTAAAGGAATACCCTTCTGATGGCTCACACAGCTTCCCGTAGCTGTCACTCAAACATGCGCTCACAGTTGAGCTGATTTTGTTTCATTCTAAATAAATTGTTTCTTTTGAGGAAAATGGTTTTTCTGCCTGGGAGTGAATTGACAACAAACGTTTGACCCCTTTGTTTGCAGCTGAGGGGTTCTTTGCTGCTGCTGCTGCTCGGTGGCTGAGCCGACGCTTGCGGCTCTTGCGCAGAGAAGCGGGGAGAACGGAGCTTTTGCATTGACCGGCGTGTTTTACCTGCTTGGAAGAACCCAGCATCACCCTTTGGTTTGGCAGCACCGGGGTTCCTTTGCTGCTTCAGTCCTCATCCGTACGAGGAAGCGGTGCTGATGCTGGCATGCAAGGAGCAGGGAAGCGGCGCCCTGCAGCACAACGGTGCCCGAGGCTTCGAAGAGCCGGAGTTTGCTGAATGTTGTGTTTCTGATCGGTTTTGGTTCACCTCGCTTGTTTTGGGCTTTTAGTTTTCATTGTGATTTTCATTTTTTTTATTTTTTAAATCGTTTTTTTTTTTTAATTATTTTAAGTTCGAAGAGAGAGAGGAAAAAAAAAAAAAGCTCGAGAGCGCGTTGAAATCTTGCACGTAAAACCTTTACAGCAGGAAAAAAAAAAAAAACCAAACCTAAAAACCTGACAGGAGGCGTTAAAAGCGTGTTTAGATGCCGTTAATAAAGCCTGTCCTCCACACGTGGAGCTGCTCCTCCACCTCCGGGCCCTTTGCAGCCGTCCCTTTGCAGCAGTTGCCTCCCTTTGCAGCGGTTGTGCGGTGCTGGGTGTAGTTCAGGACGGACGACGAGTCGGTGTTGGTTAATTTAAAACCTTTGCGTTGGTGTTCAGTGCTGGTTTTGGAGCCCACCCCACCTGCCTCGGATGTGCATGCGCCCTGATCGCGTCCCAGGTACGGCTGCACGTTTGCTTGTGGCCGAGCACGCTGTGCAGTGCAATGGTGACAGGAGGACGGAGGCGGCCCGCCGCGTTTGGCTGCTGTTGTTCTGCCTTCCCCTGGCCGAGGCTCTGCGGTGACTTCGGGGCGCAGTTTGACCGTCGTCGGGATGAAGAGGAAGCTGGCACTGCTGCGTCGTCGCCTTCAGAAACCTCTGGTGCGGCGTTAGGATGAACGTGGCTCGCGGATGAAGACGCCTTGAAACGCAAGCTTGCCCTGATTTGCTTTGACATCCTTTCGCCTGCCGTGGATAAACAACCTGGTGCTGGCCTGTGGCCATACAGGAGGGCTGCAGGGCCTCCCAGCTGAAGGATGCTGCTCCCGGGGCACGGAGCTGTGTAGATCCCCAAAAACAGGTAAGGGGGTCGAGAGCTTGGACTGAACTGTGATGTAAAAAGAGGTGGTTTTGTTGTTTGCCTGTTGGTTTTTTGCTTCTCCAGCCTCGGGTGCCTGCTCACTTGTACTAATGGGCTTTGCTCGGTGCTGGGATGAGCCCCGTGTTTGCTTTGGGGGTTCTCCTATTTGATGCCACGAGGTTTCCATGCCCACAGGATGGGTTTTCAGTGTGGGAAAGCAGAGCTGATGTTTTGGCTTTGTGGGCTGACTCACCCAGGGCACAGCCTTTAATCGGGCTAATTGCAGTGTGGAGCTGTGCGTGCTGATGGGATGCTGGTATGGGTGTCTAAATGAATCTGTTGTCAACGAGAGCATTTTTAGGTATCACCAACGAGGTTTCCAGTCTTGCTGACGTGGGGAGAGCCCTGAGCTGAGGTTTTCTTCCCGCAGTTGGTGTTTGTAGTTCAAATTCGTGTGTTGAAAATGCCTGTGCATGCATGTGCCGTTGGGCTGTGAGCTGTGCTGCGACCCAAAGCATTGCACACCTCCAGCTGTGCCCGTCCTGCTGTTCTGCTGCTGGTTGTTGTGGTCCTTTTCACAGGTTTGGAGGTCCTATGGGGCAGCTCTGTAACGAGACATTGGTTGCTTACAGAGGGGCGCTGCAGCTGCCAGGTGGACCCCGGCTTTCATTAAATGCTCTGTGTGCATCGTGTTAATTTGGCTAATGAGACTTCGGGCAGGCAATCAGGGGAAAGTGGATTTGTAAAGAGAACCGTTTAATGAAGTGCACTGCAGCAGGAAGAGCTGGGAGCAGAGGAGAAGGGGCAGCAGCTCCTTGGATTCACACCTCCTTTTTTTTTTTTCCCCCCCAAATTGTGCTTTTCCCAGCCGCAGCTCAATTAATCACTTTAAAACATCAGATGGCCCAGCTCCTGCTCTGGGCTGATAACGAGCTGGCTCTGCAGTGAAATGGCAAATGCTCTCTGAGGATCTGCTCTCGCCACGTGTCTGCCCTCGCAGAAGGGAAAGGAGTGGGAAGCGTTGTGGTTCTGTGTTGGCTGCAGGGCTGTGCTTCCCTACAGCTGCCTTGGGGATGGGGAGATGGGGCTGTGGAGGGTGAGGATGGTCAGCTGTGCTTTGCTGTGGGCAGTGCTGGCAGCAGAGGGTGAGGGTGAGATGGCAAAACCCTCTCTGAGTTTGCAAATCCTTTGTATCCCGTTCCGGCATGGCGTTAATTGCAGTAGGGCTGTGCGGGTGCTGAGCTCCAGGTTAATTGTGGTTGATGGATATTTCATCTACTCGTTTCCCTGCCTTGACCTTCATACCTAGCTCTGCAATCGGATCTGAAGATCAGCCTGTAGCTTTTCAGCTGGCTCCAGTATTTCCTGTCCCCAGACACGGGGGAAGGATCGGGCTGACTGTCAGCACCGCGTCCTGCCCTGTGCTGGCACCTTTCCCTGCAGTGCAATGGGTTTGGTGAGGAGCAGCTCCTCCTGCACGACACTGCTGTGTTTTGAGTACTGCAGAGCTAAGAGCCCTGGGGGCGCAGGCAGGGAGCTGCTGTTCCTGCAGCCATGCAGCCCTATTGCCATGTGTGACCACTGCCCTGCAGCACTTGGGCTCATCCCTCTTGCTGCTCCTCTCCCTGCTCCCTCTCTCTCTTCCTAAGGCAATAAAAGCAGTGCAGACACGTTCCCAGCTGTCACGGGGCTGGTGACAAATACCTCTGCTCTTCCTCATGGCCTTTGCTTCGTCCTCTAGGGTTTCCTTCCCCTGCTTGAATGAAGGCTCGAGGGCTCAGGATGGGGCCTATGGAGTGCTGGGTGTGCGGGCACCTCCCAGCCCTATCTCACCCATGTGAGAGATATCTGCAGGGGAGAGTGCTCAGAAGCTCAGGAGCCAAAGTCTGCATCACTCCAGAGTGGGGACTTTGGTCCATTAATGACTTGTGAAATTGCTGGTGGGCATGGATGTGAGTTTGTGGTTTTTGAGGTTACTGCAGGCTGGAAGGCCTTTTCAGTGAGCATTGGGCTCTGTAAGCTTAACCCAAAGCTAGAACTTACTTTATCAAACACGTCCTTTTTTTTTTCTCCTTCTTCTCTTTGGTTTCCATTAGGGCAGCTGATGAATTCCCATCACCCTCAGTGAAAGCAGCTCTCCTAAACTTAAGGGCAGCTTTCCCAGGTGTGAGAGAGGAACGGAAGCAGCGAGAGGCTTGGTTTGTTCTGGCAGTGAAAGCGTGCTGTGTCGGATGCGGATCTGGGGGGGGAGAGTTGCACGATGCTCTTTGAAAACAGCAGCATTTGGGGTGTTGAATATCAGAGGATCACAGCACGGGGGAGGGTGGGATGGAAGGAGCCCACGGCCCCCAGCCACTTTTGCATGAACCAATTCCCATGTGCAGCAGGGATTCGTGCAGAGTGCTTTCTGATGCCGTCTCCGGCTGCAGCTGCATCCCAGCAGCTTCCTTCTCCCAGCTCCTGCAGAGCCCTCAGGGCAGGATCAGGTCTGTGGGTGCTGCTGCTCTCTGGGAGCAGCTCACTGAGTGATGGCAGTGCAGCTGTTTCCCCTCGTGCTCCCTGGAGGTGGTTTCACTGATGATCTCTGCTGCACCTTTTTGCAAAGGTTTTCAGCTTCCTCAGCTGTGGTGGGGATTTTACAGCTAGATTTCTATGGCAATTGCTTTGCCCCAGCAGAGCCCACCGTGCAGGGCTGCCTTTAGGAAGCTCTTTGTAAGAGGGCTTCATTGGGATAGAGGATGTTCCTCTGGGCAGATGTTCCCGTGGTCGCTGTGATGTGTGCGTTGTGCGTGAATGGATCAATGAATGGCTCTGCTCCTCAGCCATGCAAGGAAAAACTAAAGCATCTGTTCTGTGCTTGCCTCCTCAGCAAAAGGTTTGAGAGGAGTGGATCTGCAGAGGTTGTCCTGAGCTGCAGCGAGGAAGGTTTGGAGCTGTGTGTCAGCTGGGACAGCATGGGGCTCCTGAGCTTTTTGGATGGAGATGAGGAGGTGATCAGGGCACAGGAAAGGTGCCCTGCCTATGCTGAGTCATTTCTGGGCTGCTGGTGTCAGGCTGTGGGTTGGGTGCTGCAGGAAATGGGGAATTCAGAGCTGTTTGCAGAAGGGGGTGGGGGGTGCAAGCATGATGGAGACCCTCAGTTTTCCTAAATAAGAGTAAGGAAGCAGTGGTGTGGGTCACTGCGTTGGAGAGCATCTCTGCTCCCACGTTGCTCTGATGGTTGGGTCTTGCACCGCTGGGCAGCGGGAAGCAAAGCGCACGTGTTAGAGGTGCAGAATGAGACTGAAGGGTTGTTGGGTTTTGTTTTAGTTTTTAAGCTCTTGGGTTGGAAAGAGCACAAGGGGAGAGTATGGGAGAGGAAACCCAGGAGGTGGGGGCTGCAAAGCAATGCACCCTGTCCTGCTGCAGGTCGGTTCTCAATGGGGAAGAAGGTGAGAATGCAGCAGTGCTTGCTTGGGAGAGGTTAGAGCATGCAGTAGGTGGGTGCTGCAAAGCAGGCAGAGAGGTCAGTGCAGTGGACTGAGGCTGTGGATCAGCTCTGTTCCCTGCATTTCATGATGCTGGGTAGCAGGAAGCACAGCACGTGTGTTTGAGGTGAAAAATGAGAGGGTTGTGGCTTTGTCTGAAGCTCTTGATTTGGAGAATCTGAAGCCAAGTGTAGAGCAGCACAGCCCGGACGGTTCCTATTGCAGCAGCAAACGTGGCAGTCTTAATTTGTTCAGCAGGAACGTGAGTAGGAGCTTGAATATTGCAAGAAGTGAAAACTTACATTTGCCAATGAAAGCTTAATCTCTGCTGCAGCTGTCAGCCCGATGCTCAGTGCAGGACTGGCTCACAACCGATCACAGTGGTCCCGCTCACCCCTCTTTATCCCCTGGTGCCTCATCTGGTCTGCTTCAGCCTCACAGCCCTGGTGCTCAGAAGCTGACCCACTGCAGATCCTCCCCCGGCCCCAAGGATGAGCTGGCACAGCTGAATCACGTGCTATAAAGGTGCAAAGGACAATTTCTGAAGCAGGTGCTGCCTGTGCGTTTCTGCAGGAGATGGGCAGGTCTATGAAAAGCAAGGCATTTGTACCATTGATACTCCCCCATTGACTGCAGATTCAAAGCTCTCATATTTCCCTCTTAAGCATGCACGATTTCTTTGGCATCACTTAGTTGTGTGCCCGCTGAATTTGGCCCATTACCTGCGAGCCAGTGTTCCTCCCTGCAGCTCCTCGACACCACTGCAGCTTTTTGTGCCCTACAGACCACTTCATCTGTGCTTGGAATCACCCTGCAGCTTGAAGTAATGTTCCTACAGGGGAGCAACACCCCTCATCCATCCAAATGGAAGCGTGGGGCCAACATGTGGGGCTGGGGCTTTGTGGGTTCTGCTGCTTTGGGGGGAGAATCCTGATGGGTGGGTGTGATTCTGCCCTACTGTGCTCCTGGCGTTAAGGAGAGCAGGTTCAGCTCTGAGCCCTCTGCTGTGATCATTCATGCAGTGCCCAGCTATTACTGCATCCCGTTGGAAGTTCAAATCTTCTCTCTGCTACCTATCCCTATTCCTGCCTCCTTCCCTGCTGCTAATTAGCTGTATCTGAGTTAATAAGCTAAAGCTCCTGCTGTGCTTCGGCTCTTGGTGGATCCCAGCAGCGGGGTGGGGGTGTAGGGCAGGAGCTCAGGGTAGCCCATATCCCCAGCCCTGCCACAGAACGCTTCACACTGCATGTTTTGAGGAGCTCAGGGTAGCCCATATCCCCAGCCCTGCCACAGAACGCTTCACACTGCATGTTTTGGTGGCTTTAATGACACATCTGGACACACAAGCTGTGCGTGCAACATCTAACAATTCTTGCTTTGACATTGCAGGTCTGTGCTGGCGGGCATCTGGCTGTGGCTGCAACCAAAGCCGGTCCTTCCCGAGCTGCCCTGCAGGATGGCTTCACTCTGCATGGGAACGTTGGCTTTCTGCAGCTTCCACCTCTGGGCCAGCGGCTCCAAGAAGAAGGAGACAGGAGAGAGCAGAGCACAGGCACCAGCAAAGAGGAACGAGCAGGCGTAAGTCTGCGTGTAGTCGTACAGCCACCCTGCAGGAGAGGAGATGGTTATTGAGGCTGTTGGGTTTTTCTCGCCGAAAACCGCTTCGGGGAGATGTGTGGGAAGTAAGGGATGTGTGCTGTCCTGTAAGAATGCCTCAGATATTTTCTGCAGGTTGTTTGCCTTTGTGGCTGTGCGGCTGGCACGTGGTGGCCGGCAGGCAAGGTGTTCTTGGGACCGACATTGCCAGCCTCTTGTAGGGGATGTGGGTTTGCATTGGATTACGTTTAATCCCCAACATTTTGCTTTTTCCTTTTTAACCACAAGGGCCAGAAGTAGCTGCTGCAGCAGATGTGAGGTCCTGCTGGATAATGAGATGCTTTGCACGTGTTGGGCTTTGCAACATCTGCGCCGCAATCTCCGCGTTCCCCCAGGCTGCCTTTTGAGCAGACCCAGTGCAGCAACCTGTCCAAAGTGAGAGATCCCAGACGAGGGGCTGCGAGAAAACTTGCTTAATAGTAGCTTTGCTGGCACTTGAAAGGAAAACCTGAATTCCACAGAGACTCAGGAATCTGCAGAGGGGCAGGTCGCCTTTTAAAGTGACCTTGAAGTGTTTTGTTTGGTTACGTCTAGTGTCTGGACCTTCAGATTTAAGTGTGTGTATCATCTATTATCTGGGTCTTTCATTTAATTCTTCCTGCTTGAATCTAAAATATGCAAAGCAATTGGAGCTGCTGCTGCCTGTCATAAACCCTGCAGTATATTCCCAAATCTGGCATCCGGATGTGTGGGGTGGGTGAGCAGCACAGTGACCAGCGGAGCTCAGAGCTGCTGCTCATGTGGAGCAAAATTCCTTGCGTGACATCCATGGATTTACACCACTGACAGCAGCAGCTTGGGATCCAGATAGACCAGAAAACAGCAGCAGCAGAGCCTTGTTCCCAGCATTACCTGTGGAACTGTGGGGAAGGAAGCAGTGCTGCTCAGTATGGGGTGACCAAAGGGGACAGATGCCAACGCTTTCCTTGCTGGCATTTGCAGAGCCATGGAGGGCTTTGGGGAAAGAAAGGAGGTCTTGCACAGTGCCCTGTGGGCTCACCAGCTTTCAGTTTCAGTTATCCCATGCCTTTGCCAGAGCTCAGCTCTGTTGTTTTTTCTTTTTCTCAGGGATATTGCTTGAGCCCAGGAGTGCCTTTCCAGAGGGCAGAGCCCAGGGAAGCACAGTGGGGAGGATGTTCCACGTGCTCCCCGTGTGTTGTGCAGGATGGGCTGTCATCAGAGGTGGGGTCAGCTTCTGCTCTTTGAAGATCTATGGGATGCAGACCAGGGATGCTGACGTTGTCAACCGTACAACGCAGACATCCAGAGCAGAGCATTCCAGCTGTGATAAGCTCTGAATCTTTTTATTATTACTTTTTAAATCTTCGTGATCTTTCTAAATGCAGGATTTTTCTGGTTGTTTTTTAATATAGAGAAGCTCTGCTGAAGCCTCAGTGTCCCCTCCTGGCTGGCAGTGCCATGCAGGTGATGCTCTGAGCACAGCACGTCCTTTCAGAGCCTGCGTGCCTCTCCCTGAGCAAGAAGGGCCAAATCCTGCTGCAGGGAGCTGAGTGCCTGCAACACACAGCAGAGTGGTGGTTCTGCAAGCTGGTTGGGTTGTTGGAATTGCAGAGCTGCTCTGTGAGGGGCCTGGCGCCTCTGGGTTTTGTTTGCTGCACATTTCCTCACAGCAGTGCCTAGCACAAAGGCAGCCATGCTGGAGGTGAGAGCATTTAAATCCCTGTGCCAATGCTGCTTTCAGATGACTCCTTCCTCTCCTCCTTTACCTCCCACATTTGTTGGAGCTGGAGTTGCTGTGTGCTGCCTGCTGGAATCAGTTTTGTGGTCTTGAATTACATCGTTTGTTTGGTGTTGGTTTGTTTTTTTCCCCTTTTGCAGTTTGTTACTGATTTCTCCTCCTTAGGAAAGAGGATGTGCCTTCTCCTTGGCTCTCTTGTAGCTTGCCAAAATGATGTTTGTTCTGCCTTGTTCTGCTGTTCAGGAGTGCAGGAGCACCCAGCTACGAGGAGCCTCAGCCCTGGCTTAAGGGCTTGCAGTTAAACAGATTTGCACGTAAGTCACCTCTTCATTGCACTGTGATCAGGCTTTGCTCTGCTGTGCACAATAAGCATTTATAACCTGTGTCTCCCTCATGCTGTGGCTTCCACTGCAAAAATGACTCAAGCTGGGCTTTTGAGGTCAGCATTTCAGGGAGGTCAGCAGCAGTGGGATGCACTGAAACCCCCAAGGTCTTTCTTAGCACTTCAGTCCTGTTGTGTGTTCTGCAAGGAGCAGCTGCTGTTGGAAACAGGGAGTTAGCAAGTAGTCCCAACTGGTTTTCATGTTTCCTATGGCAGTGTCGGAGCACTGCAGTAGAAAGCATAGGAAGAGAAAACTACAGCAAAAGGAAAACTGTGGTGTGCCACCAACCTGGATCCGAGCTGTGACTCATTTCCCTCTCGCCCTCCTTGCAGTGAGGTGGATCAGTGCGACTCCTTGGCTTTGTTGGGCCTCGATTTATCCCATCTGGATGGAGAAGGCTGATCTCTGTATGGGGCTTCTCACCGAAAGCCTGCTTGCTTTACGAAACCCAGACCCATCCTCGCATCGTCAGGAAGCAGAAGGCTTCCAATTAGCGAAAATAGATTGGAAGCAGAGGGAAAGCAGAACCACTGCATGATGCATGGATGAAGGAGAGCCAACTTACTTAGCTCTTTTCACACCGTATGTTATTCTGTCAGAAAATTTCCTGCGCTGGTTTTGCAGGTATTGCTTTCTGCTGGACGTACATCTTGTATCAGCAGAAGAGATCTTCTCCAGCTCGGGCTATGGATCACTGTGACAGAGTAAAGCATGCTGTCAATGAAACGCTTTAGCTGCTGCAAATTGCATCCATACCCAGAGTTTGGCCAACCTAGAGATACTGATTAGGGAAATCAATCTTTCTCGTGCCTGCAGCATGGCAGGGCTGCTGGAGCTCTGCAGCACGGAGGTGGTGTCACGGAGCACTGACGCAGGGCTGTCTTCCTTCAGTCCCTCTGTTTCTGGTTCAGTATTAACAGTGCCCTGATCGTGGTCAAACCCAACGGTAGTGAGGTCGGTGCTGCTGTGCTGTGGGTGCTGAGCTCCTTTCCCATGCAGCTGTCACACTGTACATTCATGAGCAAAACTGTTTCCTTTGCACAAAGCTGACGGTTCTCAAACGTGTTGTGTTTTATCTGCTTGGACAGAAAAGCCATCCGTGGATGTGTACGGGTAGGAGGCTGAGCCAGAAGAAGGTTTTACTGGTGGTGGGTATGTGAGATGTGAAGGGTTTACATTACCTGCGAGAGGAGGTCCGCCAACAGCTGCTATCCCAGCAAAGAAGGAAGCAAAGCCCAAATAGCTGTGGAGTTTTTGCACGCCGACCAGGTCGACCTGTTGGTGTAAACGCAGGTAAATAGCGGGAGGGTCGGTGGGAAGCACTGAAGACCTTTTGTGGAGAAGTTCATCTCCGGATGCTGTGGGGTTTGGGGAGGACTTTGCACCTCCGGGTCTGACTCAGCCTGGAATCTGCTCGCCTCCCGAAGGTCAGCGCTGAAATTGCAGCGTGCAAAGTGCACTTCTGTCTTCCCACCGTTTGGGCGCATCCTGGGAGGGCAGCCAAGCTGCGAGGATGTTTCCCTATCCAGATCCCACTGTGGCCGTTCTGTGAGTGTTACAGACAGCCCAAGGGTTGGGACCACGGCTTACAGCCCTTTGGCTTTGCATTACAGGGTAGTCAATGAATGGATTCGTTCTGCTTCCTATCAGCTTTTAGAAAGGAGGATGTGGAAGGCAATTCAAGAGGCTCCCAGTGCTGCTGCTGCTTCCCATTGCCAGGGCTGGGCAGACTGGAGCCCTGCCATAGGGATTTGGGGGCAGGTCCCTGTCACTGCAGCCCACAAGAGCACACGGGGGCTCTTCAGCCTCACAGAAATGTTGTTATGTGTTTTGGAATGCTGTTAGAAATACCATACGTTTCTATTTTGTTCCATATTATATTCCATTATATATATATATATATATATATGTAATTTAAAACTGAAATATCCTCACCAGCACAGGGAGCACCAGAGCCAGGAATCCACCGCAGAAGATGGCGAAGGCCACAGCGTAGGTCATGAGCAGAGGGAAGGTGGTGGCCAGGGGGCAGAGCAGGTTGGTGACACCACAGAGCACCAGGTAAGCTGCGTGGTAATGGTACTTCTTGGTCCAGTTCTGGTCTGCAATCCAGCCTGAGAGCAGCTGGCTGCCCGTCTCGGTGATGCCTGCAGGAAGAGGTCACTGAGCCTCAGGGAAAGGTTTCTTACATAGGTGTCGATCTTTTTCCCAACTTTTGGTGCTTGTTTCCACCATTTTTGGATGTGTTTGTTAAAAGATCAGAGCAGTGGGGGCTGTCAGCTCTCAATTAGGGGCGTCACATTAATTGCTGTGCGCTCCTCCTCGATTCCTTCACAACATTACCTCAATTCTACGCGCTGCACAGTGCTGTGGAAGGAAGATTTATTTTTATACAATAAAATGTTTTATGATGACTGAGGCTGGGGCCGTTTTCTTGCCATGATGTGACTGCGGTGTTTGTGTCGTGTTCTTGGGGGGGGTGGAGGGCAGCTTTTTCTTACCTCCCCCCAAGAAGCGAATGTGCCAAACCCCGATGCTCAGATCCAAATTAGTGGTGGCTTCCTTCCCCTTCCCTTCCTTCCCTTCCTTCCCTTCCTTCCCTTCCTTCCCTTCCTTCCCTTCCTTCCCTTCCTTCCCTTCCTTCCCTTCCTTCCCTTCCTTCCCTTCCTTCCCTTCCTTCCCTTCCTTCCTCTTATATCCCCTCTCTGTACACTCCGTGGTCAGACTGGAGGTCTTTGAATGCAGAATGCATTTCTGTGGTTTTTGTGGGTCTGAGCAGAGCAGGGACAGCTGGGAGGACAGGGCCCACACCTAGCAGCCTGAAACCTGCATTTGTTCCCTGCAGAAGGGTTGGCTGAGAGAACCACCCACCATCTGAGAGCAGCTCTATCCATGTGCAGCAAGCAATGCTATATATACAGAAGGGAGTAAGGGCTGTGAGCTCAGGCTCTTCCGTGAGGATTTATTTTAGAACACATCTCGGGAGCGTTTCTTGGCAAGATGTGTGTTGCATTGCTTGCCTATTTTGCAATTATAAAGGTGGTTAAAAGATTCTCTTGCCTACCGGCCACTGAGATGAAGTAGGAGGCATCCATGCTGCTTATGCCCAATGTCCTGGCTCTGGCTACCAGGTGGATGGTGGGCACGAAGTAGGCCAGGTGGCTGAACAAGAAGGACCAGGTGAAAATGAAGAAGAGGGGATCCTTTAGGGGGGAGAAGTCAATGAGAGGCTGTGGTTTCTCCTCCTTGAGCGCTAGGGGGGAGCTGCAGCTCTTTGTGGCCTCGCTGATGGTTTCAGGGCAGCAGCTGGCAGTGGGGGCTTTCCCTGGTGCTGCTGTGGTTACTGCACCAGTGCTGCAGGGCTCTGTGCTGGGAAGGTCCTGAGCACTGCATGGCTGTGCTGCTCCATCAGTGGCTTCCTCGAGGGCTCCTGCTTCTCCTTTGGGCACTGAGCTCCCGTCCTCATTGCTGGCTGGGGGGCAGGGAGGCAGCTGGGTGGGGACGGGGCGCAGCAGCATGCTGGAAGGCACAAGGTTCAGCATGATGCCACTGAAAACCAGGAGAGTACCTGCAGCGAGGCAAAAGGGGCTTTTTTAAAATGCATTTTGCTGGGAGAAAACAGGGGAGAAGGAAGAAAGGATGTAATTTGTTGTGAGTGTGAAGAAGGAGGTAGGGGTGTCGTGCAGGAGCCTTTAATTGGGCTTTTCTAACTGGAAATCCCTTTGTAACACATGCAACAAGTTCAGAGCTTTGCTTGCATTCATTAGAAGTGCTGGACTTAAGGTGATGGAGCACAAGTCGGGCTTTCTGTGTTGACTCTGACATATTTAATGACTTTACTAAGCGTTTAATCATAGAATAACAACAGCTGGAAAAGACCTCCAAGATTATTTAGTCCAACCACCAACCCATCACCACAGGGATGCTCCCAGAGAGGCAACGCCGCTCCTCCTGCCCTCCCACTGAGCTGCATGCAGGGCAGGAGTTGTGCTCACCCTGCCAGCCATAGGTATCGATGAGCAGCTGCGTGAAGGGTGCAGTCAGGAAGGTGAGGCCCATCCCTGAGCGTGCAATGGCATTGGAGAAAGCCAGCCGGGTCCTGCAGCGCTTGGCCGTCATCACTGCTGCTGCCTGGTATAGGCAGCAGAACCCCATGCCTGGGAGCAAACACAAGGGGTCAGTGGCAAGGCTGGGCCATCCTGAGCTGATTTTCTCTATGATGGAGGTGAGAGCGGGGTTCTTCTTGCTGGCTGAGAATAGGATTTCATGCACAGTGTGGGTTTTTGACACTGGGTGCTTTTGCTACGAGTTAAATAGGGGAGGGATCACAACGTGTGTTGGATGCAGGGAGGAAAGCAAGGTTGCTTTGGTCTGGCTTGTGTTGGATGTGGGATTTTGTGCTCCTGGGTGTGAACATTTGGGGTTTCACGCAGCGTCTTGTAGAAAGGGGCTGGGGATGGTCAAGGGGCAGGGACAGCGGGGACGCAGCCTGGGTTAAGGGAGCTGCCACTCACCCAGCAGGAGTCCCATGGAGACACAAAGGAAGGGGACACTGGTGGCCTGTGTGCTGAGCAGGCAGCCCCCACTGACCAGCCCAGCCCCGAGGATGGAGGTCGGCCGCTCGCCGATCCGCCTGCAGACCACGGCCACCAATGGGGCTGCATGGGAAAAGAGGCAGAGCTTGGTGCCCAAAGAGCCCAGATCCCCCCTGACCCCCACCCTTCGGATACTGATCAGATCCCCCTCAGCTTTCTCTTCCCCTGGTGAACAGCCCCAGAGCTTTTCCACATCAGGAGTTGCTCCAGGCCCCACCATCTCTGCAGCCCAGTGCTGGGCTTTTTCCAGCAGTTCTCTGGAGCTGGGGAGCCCAGCACTGCATGCAGCCCTGCAGATGGGAGCCTCTCCAGGGCACAACACAGGGGAGAAGCACCCCATTCCCACACTGCTGGCCAGTTGTACCCCAGGGAACCATTGGCCCTGGCCTCATGGGCATGCTGCAGGCTCGTGGTCAACTGTTGACCAACCGTTGGTCAACCAGGACCTCCAGGTCCTTCTCTGCAGAGCTCCTTTCCAGCAGCTCAGCCCCAGCCTGCGCTGATGGATGTGATGTAAAGCAGCTGTAGATGAGGGACCTGAACCTGCAGCACCCTCAGGTCCCTCCCCTGCAGTGCAGTGCTCACCTCCTAGGAAGCGCAGTGAGGACATGATGGAGCCGATCCAGCTGACCTGCTCTGAGGAGCCCCCCACATCCTCCTGGAAAGCCACGAAGAAAATGCCAAAGGTTTTGAGCATTCCCATCACGAACACATTGACCTGTGTCAGAGCAGGACAGGTGAGGTGCTGCAGGGGATGGATGCGCTCCCTCCTTCTGGGTGATTGCCTTTGGGACAACTTAAGGAGTGCTGGGGAAATACCAGTGAGGTTCCTGTGTCTTGGGGTTGAACCTCATTTGACCCCGTGCAAAACTGGCTTTTCCAGAGCAGCAGAACAAAATGACATCAGAGCTTTGCTTTGCTCTCTGATGAATTCATTTCTGAGCGGGTCTCAGTGGTTGCTCCCTTCCCAAAGGACAAAGGCCAGCTGGTGCCTCCTGGCCCAGGGCTGGGGTTAACCATTGCCAGCTATGGAAGACAGCATCATGCTCTTTGCTCTGTCCTCCTGTGGCAAAGCCTCTGAGCCTTCCCCTAAATTTTTGCCATTAGTTGGATGGGATCAGGCCATCCTGAAGCTTCCCACATACCCCAAAATTCCAAAGGTGTGGGGTGAATTTGTGCTCTGCTTACCAGGAAGAAGTGCAGCACCGCTGCCCATGCCCACCTTCGGTCCGTGCCTTGGCTCCCATCTCCCTTCACTGCTGGTGGCTCTGGCTTTCCTTCTTTCCTTTCCCCTGCGAGTGAAATTTGGGGTACATTAACTCCATGCTGTTGTGATTATCTATGAAGCTTCTCCCAGGAGAACCCCTCTGGTCCTTCTCTGTGAGGAGATGGGGAGCAGCATGTTGTGCTTCTCTACAGCACGTTTTTAAGGACCATGCTACCAATCTTTTTCTTCGCTCTCACAGTGTCACTGCTTGCACTCAGCTCAGTTTCTTTTCTCCTCCCTAAATTGCTGAAGGCACAGTAATTAAGCACTTTCCCTGCTGCTTTAGAGCACGGGGTTGGGTTGGTTTGTGCTAAAAGCCGGGGACTCTGTTTGCCCCATCTTTGAGCCCCTGGGGAGGCTTTCCCTGCACTTTCTTCCCATCCACCCATCTATCTGTCCCACACGTCCAGCAGCAGCGGAGCCAACAAAGCCGACCCCTTCCTTACCGCCTTGCTGCTGCATGCTGGCAAACCTTCCCCGAAGCTGCAGAAAGCACACAGGAATCTTCTTGTCATTTGCTCCAGAAACGAAGCCCCCCCCTGCTCTGGTTGTCACCCTCTGCCCCCAGCCTGGCCCTGGGTCCGTCTCCGGCAGAGATGACGATCAGAACCGAGGCAGGACTTCTGCTGTGAGCCTTCCTCCTCCCTGCTGCTCCAGGCCGGGAGTCCCTCCCCTTCCCCGTCCGGGGCGATGGCAGAATTCCTGCCTGGAGGAAACGGAGCCGCCTGCAGGGATCCGACCGAGTCTCCGTGTCCGGTTGCTGGCACTGATGGATGGAAGCCAAAGCTGTTGGCCCAGCCCAGCCCTGTGGCCCCAGGAGGAGGAGGTGAGCCGCCACCAGGGCAGCAGTGCTGAAATGGGGTTGGGGTGGCTGTCTGTCCCCATCCCTGCTTTACTCCCTCTTGCTGCGGGATCCTGGGGCAGAGCTCTGGAATAAACGGGGATTATCATCCTTGGGTAAACAGGACGGCGTGGAGAATCTTCCCCTACGGTTGGGCTTTCAGCACATGAATTGAGCTTTTATGTATGTGGGACAGTGTTTGCAACGTGTGCTATGAGGGCTTGGGGTGCCCGGGGTGCAGGGTGGGAGCATCTGAGGCCAAACCTGTGTTCCAGGTACCCAGCAGCCCTGCTAATGAGGGCAGTGGTCCCAGGGCTCGTTAAAGGAGAGCTGAGTGCCTGCTTCTGTGCTCACACTCCTTTAACTTTTGCTTTTTGAGGAGCCTGTGGCTCTGTAGGTTCGGGGCTATTTAAAATGGGCATCTGCAAGCTGTTTTGAGGAGATGAGCTTGGAAACTGAGCATTAAAGAAAAGAAAGGGGAGGTAAATAATGGGCACTGTGCAGCAGCGCTCACCTCCCAGAGCAGCCAGGCTGGAGGGAGAGCAGAGCCCCATCCCTGCTGCTGCAGGAGGCATTAGCACCAACCTCACCAGTGCTGTGCAGAGCAGCCAGAGCCTGCTTCATACAAAACAGTGAGGGTGAGACTGGGAACATCAGCAATGAGTGCAGCAGTAAAGCCTAAGTGTTGTGAATGCAGTTTTACCTCCAGCTGTGCCCTATTTGTTGGCATATGCTCTACTGCAAGCCAGCTCCTTCCTGCTCCCTCGTGTTGAAGAAGCATTTGAGCAAAACAGATGCAGGGGAAAAGCCTTTCTATGGGAATGACCCCCTGCCCAATTCCAAGTGCTTGAATCTCTAACGTGAAGAGAGGATTTGCGAGGATGCATTCAGCATATGTTTACAGGTCACACAAGGAACAGGCAGGGCCACCACGTTTAGGTTTGAACTTCAATCCAAAGCATAACAATCTGCAAGGACTCTCATAGAAAGCATAACTAGAAGAGGCTAAACATTTCCTAGGAGAAATTCCTAGTGAACTATTTGCACCTCTTCTACCAGAGGAACCTCCCAGTCTTGGTGCACTGCTCCCTTTCTCTACAGCAATGCTAATGAAGAACAGACTGGGAGAAGTCACCTGATTGGGCTTCAGGGAAAGCAACAGGCAACATTTTTCACAGTGGGATCAAGGAGAAGCAGAGGTTTTCACAGGTCATTTATTGATTTCTCCAACAAATAAGGCCACATGCACGCACACACACACCTTGTAGTATCTATCATTACACAAGCTTGGTGAGTGACTCACATTTCATCTTTAACAGCACGACTGCTAAAATGTGAGCTGGAAACCCTGATAGATGCATAGGAGCTGGTAAGTAGAGAGGGAGAGCCTTCAGCCCAGATTTGGTACTAGAAGCATGTTCTGCATTGGAACAGCCGAGGACAGAGGTCATCCAGTGAGGAGGAGCTGGTCTGGAGCAGAGAGTGGAGCAGCAGGATGCCAGGGTCAGGATGCCAGCTTGTGCACTGCTACGGTGATGCTGTCATGCTTCTGGATCATGATATTCCTAGAAGAAGGAAAGTGCTGTCTGAGGCAGGTGAGAAGCCAGCTGGGAAAGCAGGAGCTGACTCGGCTGGGAAACCAGATGGACAGTTCTGTGCCAGACCTGTCAGTTCTTAGATCTCTTCACCATACCCACAAAGGGGTCTGAAGAAGCCCTGCTAATCAAAATGACACTGCAGCACGGGCTAAATAATGCACGTGGATCCCAAAAGCAAAATATAGTGCTGCAGCAACCACCAACCCCTGAAAGGCTTCCAGCTGCTTCTGCACTTCCCACAACCCAAAGCCCCATGAATCTGACTGCTTTCCATACCCCCATCAGTGACCACCCTCCCAGCACAGCTTCAGCAATGGGGCTTCCTCCTTAAATAGAAGGCACAGCGCTGCTCTGGAGATTTGGGGTGGGGAGGAAAGGAGAGCACAGGGAAGAGCAGCACCCTTGGGCTGGATGCTCACCCGCTGTCTGACTCCAGGCACACCACAGGCGTGTCGGTTGGGTCGGAGGTGAGCTTGGCTGCCTGCTGGGCGAGCACAGAGATGACTCCAGCATGTTCATCTGAGAGCGTTCCTCGGCCTGCAAGAGGGGAGATGTGGGCTGAACCCATGCATACTGTGATGAGAGGCAGCTCCCCATGCCTGTTTCCTCAGGGCTGTGAGCTGACGTAGTGATCCCCAGATCAAAGAATCATTCGAGTCGGAAGAGAGATGTAAAGGCCATCAGTCCAACCCCCCTGCAATGAACAGGGACACCCACAGCTCCATCAGCTGCTCAGAGCCCCATCCCCCTGACTTCCAGTGTTTCCAGGGACAGGACACCCACATCTCTGGGCAACTTATGCCATTGCTTCACTTCTCTGATATTTATCATAAAAATCTTCTATCTTATATCCAACCTAAATCTTCCTCCTTTTAGTCTGAAACCAACTCCCCTTGTCACAGATAGAGCTAAAAAGCCTGTCCCCTTCTTTCTCATAGCCCCCCTTTAGTCACTTTCTGGGCTGTGAGGGCACACAACTGGCTCGTGTCCAGCTGCCACCCACCACTGCCCCCAGGTCCCCATCAGCAGGGCTGTGCTCAACCTCAAATCCCCCACCTTGTACTGATAGCAGGGCTTGCCACGACCCAGCTGCAGAGCTGTTACTTGGAGTTGTCACCTCTCATGAGGTTCTCCTGGGCCCACTGTTCAGCCCGCCCAGGTCTCTCTGGAAGGCATCTCAGCCCATAGGTGTATAAACTACAGCCCTCAAACCACCACCAAAAAAAAAACAAAAAAACCCAAAAAACCAAACCTCATTTAAAGCGATAGGAAAAGCAGGCTGGAGTTTAGAACCATGCAATATCCCAAGCTGGAAGGGGGCCACGAGGATTATCCAGGTCAAACTCCCGGCTCCACCCAGCACCACCTGAACACGGTGTCTGACAGCGGTGTAACCCGTGGGACCGACCAGAGGCGCGGGGGGTCCCTGGGGGCAATGTGAAGGACCCTGGGGGCAACGTGGGGGTCCCTGGGGGCTCTGTAGGAATCTCCAGGCCCATCCCCGAGCGCAGGCCCGGCCCGGCGGCGTTCCGGTACTCACATCCCAGGTTGAGGCCTTGCGAGTCGGTGCAGAGGACGCCCACCACGGCCGGGCTCTTCATGCTGCGGGAGAAGCGGCAGTGAGAGGCGGTCAGCCCCGCACTCCGCCCGGCCCCTCCCAACCCCCGGCCCGCCCTAGGCCGCGGCTCGCTCGCTCTCCCTCCCTCCTCTCGGCCCCCCTCGGCCCCGCCGTCCCCATCTCCCCCATACGTGTCCTCCAGGTGCTGCTCCAGAGTCCCCTCCATGCCGCCGTACCCCGCGCCCCCACTTCCGCCCTTTTAGGCGGCTCCTGGCAGCTGCGTCGGTCACGTGACTCGCGCGTACGGTGGCTCCGCGGGGCCAAAAAGCGAATCCCGCGCACGGGAACCTCCCCGCTCAGCACCGTTTTGTTGCTCCCTCAGCCTTCTTTTATCGAGGCGAACAGCCCCACTGCTCTCAGCCTTTTCCCATCAGGCGATGATCCAGGCCCCACCATCTCTGCAGCCCACCCCGTCTCCTTTGAACTGGGGAACCCAGCACTGGGTGCAGCGCTCCAGATGGAGCCCCTCCAGGGCAGGGTGCAAGAGAGGAGCACCTCTCTCATCCCATTGGCCATGCTTTTTGTAACACACCTCAGGGTACCACTGGCCTTCTTGGTCACAGAGGCACGACTGGCTTATGGTCAACTGTTGGTCAAGAGTTGGTCAACCATTGGTCAACCATTAGCCAACCGCTAGTCAGCTGTTGGTCAACCATTAGTCAACCATTAGTCAACACTGGTCAACCATTAGTCAACCACTGGTCAACTAGGACCTACAGGTACTTCTATTCGGAGCTCCTTTCCAGTAGGACCACTAAGTCCAACCCCCTCCACCCAACCCCTATGGTTTTGGGTGCCCCTGCAGCTCAGGGCTGTGCCCACTGCCCTGGGGAACTGTGCCATGCTCACCACCCTAACATCTTTTCCTAACACCCAGCCTGTCCTTCCCTTGACACAGCTCCGTACCTTTCCTTGTCCCCATCGAGTTGTGAGGGCCCCACATCCACTCCCACAGAGGACGTGGGGCTGTAGTGGGGTGTCACAGCCGTGCTTGCCCTGCTCTCCACGTGCAGGAGGTGATTGATGGCAGAGCCTGGCGACGCCGGCACTGAGCTGGCTGAAACGCATCCAGCTCACGCCTGGCAATGGATCTCAGCATGTCAGGCTGGAAAATTAAAATATTATTGATGGGGAAAGTGAAGTGCAGTGGTGATTTTTCTTAGTTTTATTTATCTTTTAATTTTTTCCCTCCTTGATTGAGCTGGGAGTTGTCACTAGTCAGTCCAATCCCACTGCATCCCCCTATGCTGGGTGTCCTGCCCGGCCCAGAGCCCTATTTTGGGGTTATTTTCGCACTCCTGGGGAGAGACACAGGATAAAAGGTACAGCTGT
The DNA here is from genome assembly GCF_951394365.1 of Tetrao urogallus. Lineage (NCBI taxonomy): Eukaryota > Metazoa > Chordata > Aves > Galliformes > Phasianidae > Tetrao > Tetrao urogallus. The sequence goes on along the minus strand of NC_136837.1, from coordinate 4,130,099 downwards.
GCCCTTCCCCACAGGGACCCCAAAATCACAGCTCATTGTCCATTCCCTGCAGCAAAGCTTTAGAACTTCTGGAGGAGGAATTTCTGAGGACTGGGAGAAATTAATTCAAGACCAGGTGGAGACTTCAGCAAAGCAGGAGAACAGCTGCCACTTCAAAAGGAATGCTGGTCTTTGGAGGGGGAAATGGCCAGACTATTTATAGGCAATTAACTAGACAATTTAACACTGGACTGATGCTATGCAAGAGAAATTCTGCTGGCAGTGACGGCAAGGAGCAAAGCTGTACTGCTGTTTGGCAGCCTAGACTCCAGGGGAATGGTACCTCAAAGTCCAGGGCTGGAGAAATTCCACTCAGCGGGTCAAAATCATGAATACTCCTTCAATTATGGAGAAAAAAAAATAGAGATTTCCTTGCAGGCCTTGTGTAAAGGAGCATCGCCACCTCCTGGGCACGCATGGCTCTGGGCAGTGGGAATGAGTTGGTCCTGGCCAAATCCAGGCCATGGGAGCCCAGGGCAAGCAGCGGCCATGGCTGTGCATTTACATGGATTCACAAAGCTTTCTCTGTCCCTCGCACCCTCCCACGATGGATAAATAAAAGCAGATGCTGACGGTTCATCCTTTCCTGTTTTTAAGCCTCTCCAGCAATCCCTGCTCTTGTTTCCATGTGTTCCCAACAGATGCTGCAGATCAGACCTATGGGGGCACACCTTCAGGATGTCACACATCCTATGAACCGCAAATCAAGACATTTACACACTGTGTTCACATACAAACGTGCTCTCATTCCCAAACAATACATTTGCTCCTTATTTCATTCTCCACAACCCAGTTTGTCTTTCTATGGGAGGGGCCACGCCATTGCATTTTGTGCTTTACCATCCAGGACGGACCTTTCTTTCCATTTTCTTTTAGCTCCATAACTGCACATTCTTGAGTTGATTCTCAGCTACACCTGTCAGGGATAAATATGCACATGCCTGGGAAATCCAGCTGTGTTAGCTGAGCTGAGCAATAACCCAGGGAAATGGATGGGGGCGGGATGGCTGCTCTGTGAGTATTCCACCCCCCTTCCTCGGTGGGAAAAGAATATTTCTTGCCTACTATTAGCAATGCAGGTCTCATCTGCTTGCTCTGAGCTCGTCGGGAGGGGAAAAAAACCCAACAACCCAGCCAGGCTGCAGGGGAGGGCAGGGGGTATATAGGGCCGGGGCGCGGGCGGCGCAGGCAGACGGCACCATGCGACGGCTGCTGCAGACCCTCTGCCTGCTGCTGCTGCTGCCCTCACACCATGGAGCTGTCATCACAGGGGTAAGTGCAGCCTCAGCACGCTGGCACTCAGCATTTTGGGTCATTTTATGGGTTTTTTTTGGGGGGGGAATAGGGCGCCAGTGGTGCTCAGCTGCTTCTCTTGCTCTCTGGAGTGCGTTGGTGTTTGATTTGTGTTGGGTACCGCTGTGTTTTGCTTCATCTGTGCAAAGGGGGGGCTGAATTTGCTGCCCTGAGCTCAGCATGCTTTGAACTTGCCCTACAATCTCCCACCTGCACGGTGCAAAGTCACGTTTCATGCGAACCCAACTGCCTGCCTCTCCCACCCTCCCTGTTTGCACTGAGAAGACAAACACGAGGTGCTTGAACTCCTTTCCCTGTTTGCTTTGGGTCATTTTCTGCCTGGTTTTGCAATGTGTTGGTGCTGTTCCCTATCAATCCTGTTTCTTCTTCTCGTGCTGCTCTGAGCACTGGTGAGTGTGAAGTCACCCCACAGGAGTGCAGCTTCTCCCTCTGTTTCACCTCTAAGCATTGGACCCATGCAGGGAAATGGGTTTTTTTTTCCAACTGGGGAGAAAAATAGCTTGATGGGGAGAATGATCCTGAATTAGGCTGGGAGCAGGGCAAGGGCAGCCAAGCTGTGGTCTGTCATTGGTTTTTAGCATTATTTGGGGGCTAAGAAGGTTTTTGGGTGCTTGGGGAGAACTGGGTTGCTTTTGGGGTTTGAGCTGCAAGCTTCTCCCCTACGCATCGCTCCTTTTCTGCAAGCACGTTGGACCTTCATCCTGCAAACCACCCCAAATCCAGGCTGCGCCACAAACCTCCCATCCCACCCCAGAAAGGATGAGCTGTGAGCATCCCTTACCTTCCTTGGCTGCTCCCCCTGACCTAGAGGGGGTGACCAGGGTTGTGGGGGGCAGGCAGGCTGACCCCATTGCCTTTCCCCAGGCCTGTGAGCGGGACCCGCAGTGCGGCAGCGGGACGTGCTGTGCTGTCAGCCTCTGGCTGCGGGGTCTGAGGATGTGCACCCCGCTGGGGCAGGAGGGGGACGAGTGCCATCCCTTCAGCCACAAGGTACCTGGGGGTCCCCAGGGTGGGGGTCCAAGCACTGGGTGGGAAAATGAGCTCAGTGCATAGGAGGGAATCTCAGTGCATCCTGCGGCGTGGAGAGGGGATGGGACAGGTTTGGGATGAAGCTGTGGGCATCGCTATGGGGGTCTGCAGGGAGGCACGGTGCAGCGCTGTCATCCCATGCGGTGTTTTCTGCCTGTCCCCACCGCCCTAAACCCGTACGGTGCCTTGGGAGCAGGGGCTGAGCAGCCCGACGCATTCATTTAAAGCAAACTGCTCCGAATTGATTTGTAAATGCGCTGCCAAGCGGGGAGACGCCTCGTTAATACCTCAGAGCCTCCTGAGCGTTGCGCTCTCCATCCGACGAGAAGCCCCGACGTGTTCGGATTATCCCAAACTGCCATCCCTCTTCCAACTGCAGACACCCGGCCCCCGGGGGGCTCCTTCTCTGTGCCCACAGATCGATTGTGCGCGGTGGGGACAAAGATTTAATGATCCCGTTCCTTCTCCTGAGGAGGGAACAAAAGCGGAGGGATCAGAAATTCATTTCAGAGGTATTGCCACGAAACAGCTGAGAAGAAGCAGAGGGAAATTCCCAGGGCTTTGGTCCTGCCTGATTGTTTTTCACTCGCCTGCAGCCCGAGGGCTGGCACGGGGTAAGGGTTGGGTCAGGGTGTAGGTTTGGGTTAGCCTTAGGGTTCAGTCGGGGTTGGGTTCAGGATTTGGGTTAAGGTTAAGGTTGGGTTGGGGTTTCTGCATTCTGTCTCGCATTTCTCTCTGCAGGTCCCATTCCTGGGGAAGCGCCAGCATCACACCTGCCCCTGTTTGCCCAACTTCAGCTGCTCCAAGTTCCTCGATGGCCGCTATCGCTGCTCGCTCGACTTCAAGAACTTCGACTTTTAGGTGATGGAGCTGCGAGTTTCATCCCAGCCTGCAGCTCCCAGCGCCCATTTCTCACCCCTCTCTTTGCTCAGTGCACTGTATCCCCTCCCCCCCCCCCCCAGACAACCCTACAAGCACTTTTCCGAGCATTGCTACAAGCCATGTGCATGGGGAAACTGAGGCACGGTCAAGCAAAGCTGCTCTGGCACATTGCTTAGCAAAGCTGTGCCCTCAGGGCAGATGGAGGACAGCAAATCTCTTTGACCTCCAAAATCCCTTTCACGGAGCATAGCCTGCATGCAGTGGATGCTGTCAGCCAGATTTCCTCCATCCTTTCTTTTCCTGATGAAATTTGGGAGGAGTGAACTTTCTCATCCAACCTGCAATTAAGAGAAACATCTATCAATTAGCTCGGCTAATTAGGGGTTGGGTTTTCCCAGGTGTTCAAGCTCTGGTGCAAAGCATCATGCGATGCTGTGTGTTTATTTGGAGGGGGGGGTTGGGGGCAGTGGATCTGTCTGCTGCCCAATGGGGGTCTGTGGGATGTGGGGAGTTTTCTACGTCAGCTTCTATTTCTGGTGGTCAAATTTGAGAGCACAGCGCATCCCTTAAAGCAGCGGCAGTGCTTGAAGGCAAAGCTGGCCATGGGGCATGGAAGTGCTCTGTCCCCCCCCTCCTCTTTTAGGTGCATTATTACCAGGTTTGGTGCTATTGCAGTAACTGTTTCTGTTTCTAAGGATGCCCACTGGATGGCTGTGGCAGACGCTGTGTTGATGGAGAATGTAAAATCAACAAGACTGGGAGAAAGCTTCCCCACCCTTCTGTCTCCCCCAGTGAAATGTTGTATTTTGGGTGAAAATAAAACATTGCAATGCCTGGGTTGATTTTATTTCGTTGTGTGGTTTGTTGTTGTTGTTTTTAATCTGCATCAAAATAAATCCTTATCTCCATGAGCAGCTTGGCTAAGAAACAAACCTCATGTATCTCGTTGGTTTGGAGGGGATCAGATATAAGGAGAAAGTCCTTTACTTGGGGGGTGGTGATGGGGATGGGAAGATGGGAATGGGCCTTCCTTTGTCCTGGTGGGACTGAGCAGATGGGAATGGGCTTTTCTGGAGGTGTCCATGGCTGGGTTGGATTGGGCCCCGGGCAACCTGTTCTAATGCCTGGTTTAGTGGTTGGCAGCTCTTCCAATGGCTGGTGCTTGGAACTAGAAGGTCTTTGAAGTCCCTTCCAGCCCAACTATTCTATGATTCTGTGATTCCTTGTGTCCTGGTGGGTCTGATCTGATGGGAATGGGCGTTGCTTGTGTTTGAGGGGGATGCTGGATGCAACCCTGCAGCATGCACGTGTTGCTGGTTCATCCAGCCCTGCCCATTCCCACCGCTGTCCAAATCAACAGAACAATTCCAGCTGCTTCCCATTACGCAGGTGAAGAAATCATCATGAATCCCTGCTTTACCCAATGCCAAGATCGGGGCCTGTTACAGAAAGATGCTCACCTTGCAGCAGGGGGACGTGCAGCATCACTTCAAGGCCAAACAGTGGAAACTGCGATAGGGGACTCAAACAACAGAGACAAAAGAGGTCTGTCAGCTTTGCTCCGCTATCATCAGAGAAACCCAACCCCTACCGTGATGCCGATGGCTGCCTCTGGCTTTTGGGGCCTGGGGGGGCTCAAACAGGAGCTGATAGGGGGCTCCTTACATCCCCCTGCCCCGGCCAAGCCCCCAGTGAGCAGTGCAAGCTGATGCCTGTTGCAATTAGCAGCGCTGCTGATAGCAAGGTGCTCATTAAGGTGTTTAATCTTGGGTTAATGGTCTCCGTATCGCTGGGCACACAGCACATGGAGAGGGGTCGGCATGCTGCGGGGGTCACCTTCCCCATGGGCTGTTTGCATCCCACTTAACTAATTGGTTTTGCAGATAACGGCAGGCCAGGACGTGCAGGCAGCCCTCAGACCCATGTCCCCACACTGAGGGGCCCCCTTCCCCATTCCAACCTGGGACAGACCCTCTGTAGTTGGGGGGGGGGAGTTTGCACAAAGCTGGGGTCCCAGTGCTGCTTGTGCTTCAGATACCCAAATGGAAAGCGATTCCAAAATTTGGTGCCCACAGTCTGGTGGGGATGAAGGATTTGGGGTGTTAAAGGATGGGGGCAGAGCGGGAGCACCTTGCTGTCCCCACGCCCCTGGTGACGTGTGGAAGTTGGGTGTTGTTTGCCATGGGTGCCAGCACCTGGGTGTCACCGGGGTACCTTGGCCGGGTGCCCACAGGTGGGGACGGCTCCCAGCCTGCCCTTGGCCCCACAGGTGGGGAGGACTGGGGTTATTTAAGCCACGGGGCATTTCTCCTTGCAACCCTGCATCCTTGGCACAATGCAATTCCTGGTGCTCCTGTGTGTGGTCCTTGCTCTCTCCGACGGCATCACCAGGTGAGTCCCTGCAGCATCGCACTCTGCACTGATACCGGCACTGCTGGATGCTGCTGCAAGCAGCCAGCTCCTGGCTCACTCTGTTTTTATTTTTCCAGGCTGCCCTTGGAGAGGGGGAAGAAGCTGAGAGAGATCCTCCGGGAGAAGGGCTTGCTGCACCGCTTCCTCCAGCATCACCACTACGACATCAGCACCAAATTCCCGCATGCTTTTCCTGATGTTCTCACTGTGGTCACCGAGCCCCTGCTGAACACCCTGGACGTGAGTGCTGGCTTTGACCCACAGCAGGGAAGCCCAGGGGTGGTTTGTGGCACCCTCATTCCTGTGACTGTGCCATGCATGGACCAAATCCTGAAGGGTTTCTCCCAAAAGTTGATATCTTTCACCTCTTCCCATCCAGCAGCTGTGCTGCAAGCTGAGTGTTCCCATGCATGCACAGAAGGCTGCGAGCCTGGGGCAGATCCATGGCCAATTTATGCCCTAAAAGCATCTCTTGATCCTGTCCCATAGATGGAATACTATGGGACCATCTCCATTGGCACCCCACCGCAGGACTTCACTGTGGTCTTCGACACCGGCTCCTCCAACCTCTGGGTTCCCTCTGTCTCCTGCACCAGCCCAGCTTGCCGTAAGTAACAGTGGGCAGGACTCCCTGTTTTGGCAGGGCAACACGTCCTGGGCTTACAGCTGCAGGATCAACCCAGATTTTTGGGGTGACGCTGCTCACAGATTGGAGGGCAGCAGAGTGAGGCTCTGGGTCCCGTTGGATCGGCACAACATGCTGACGGGATGAGTGTTTGGGGTGTAGGAGCTGCTGCTCCATGGGGTTCTACTCCATGGGGCTGTGTGTGTTGCCTCAGTTTCCCTATCTACCTCAAAGGAGTGATGGGTTATCGTACAGATCCCTGGCATTAGGATGCAGTAGGGACGTATAGCAAATGTTCACAGCTAAATTGTTCCTGCAGCAGGGTAATAAATGGCAGGTCTAAACAGCAATTCAGCAGGGTTCCGACTCCCACGCTATCCTTGTGGCTCAGCCTTGCTGAAAATCTTCATTTTTGGTTTCCCACTTACCTTCTAGAAAGCCATCAAATGTTTAACCCATCGCAGTCCTCCACCTACAAAAGCACGGGGCAGAACCTGTCCATTCACTATGGCACTGGTGACATGGAGGGCACCGTGGGCTGCGACACCGTCACTGTGAGTGTCACGATGGCATCTCAGTGGCTTCTTCTGTGCCTTCTTCACCCAATTCCCACCTGCGTTGCAATGTCCCAGAGCTAACAGTGTTGTCCCCGTCCCTAGGTTGCATCACTGATGGACACCAACCAGCTCTTTGGCTTGAGTACCTCCGAGCCTGGCCAATTCTTTGTCCATGTCAAATTTGATGGGATCTTGGGCTTGGGCTACCCAAGTTTAGCTGCTGATGGAATCACTCCAGTCTTTGATAACATGGTGAATGAGAGCTTGCTGGAGCAGAACCTCTTCTCGGTCTATCTATCCCGGTAAGAAGCGTCAGTCCTGAGGGTTGGGGGAGGCAGCGAGTGGGTTTGGTTCAGATCATTGCACTTGCTGGGCATCCCAGCTCCTCCACTGCCACTGATGCTACATGGTGCTGTCTGTGTGTCGTGATGGATAGATAGGGACAGGGGAGCACGCTGCTGTTGTGCCACGGCCCTGCTGGTGCCCAGCAATGAGAATGTGATCGTGGTGTCACAGACAGCATCTGATCCACGGCACTCGCAGGCCCTTGTTTTAAGGTGGCAGCCCTGGCAAACCCTTTGGTGTTTTTCTTTCATGTGTCATCCAGCGAGACAATGGGGAGCATGGTCATCTTTGGGGGAATTGATGATTCCTATTTCACTGGCTCCATCAACTGGATTCCTGTCTCTTACCAAGGTTACTGGCAGATCTCCATGGACAGGTAATGAAATGAGTGCTGATTTATGTTCATTTCTAACCGTTGTTTCTCGAGAGACCCATGAACCTTGTAGGCTTTCTGCTGGCGTAACACAACACGGTGCAGGAGGCCAAGGGACCAAACCCCACCGTGATTTGGTGATTCCCTGATGTGGGGATGCTTCTCCTCCACTGGTTCTTCTCTTGCACTAAGCCCGTTCCCTTGGGGCTGTGTTTGAAAGCATCACCAGGATGCAAGGCCTTGCCTCTTCTTCCTTCCCTCCTGCCAGCATCATCGTGAACAAGCAGGAGATTGCGTGCAGCAGTGGCTGCCAAGCCATCATTGACACTGGCACATCCCTTGTGGCTGGGCCGGCCTCAGACATTGATGACATCCAAAGTGCAGTTGGGGCCAATCAGAACTTGTATGGAGAGGTAAGAATCTCCACGTCCTCCTCTGTTAGTGCTCCATGCAGCCTGGCACACACCTGGCTTCATGCCTGCTTCCACACACAGATGCACCATATCTGCAGCAAACCATCCCTGCTGCTCCAGTCCTCCACAGGACTCTCCCAGTCTCCAGTTTACATCAACCATATCAAATCCCCCCCCCATTTTGCCCATCAACATGTTGCCTCTTACCTAAGAGCCTCTTTGCTCTGCCCTCCGCAGTACAGCGTGAACTGCAGCCGTGTCCTTGCCATGCCTGATGTTGTCTTTGTCATCGGTGGCATTCAGTATCCCGTGCCTGCCTTGGCTTACACCGAGCAGGTAAGGAGGAACCATGGCAACAAAGCCAGTCTCCATGTCCTTTTACTTTCTCCAGTGGCTCTCACGGCTTTGGCTTCTCCATGAGAGATGGTCATGAGCCTGTAGAGCAACCCAACAAAAAAGCTGCTAACCCACCTTTTCCCCATTTGCCTCCTCTGGCTCAAATGCAGAATGACCAAGGAACCTGCATGAGCAGCTTCCAGAATAGCTCTGCAGACCTCTGGATCTTGGGAGATGTTTTCATCAGAGTGTACTACAGCATCTTTGACCGGGCCAACAACCGCGTCGGACTGGCCAAGGCTATTTAGACCTACTGAGATGACAGCACTCAACCAGACCATGACTGTGTTTTTCAGTGCAGCAAGAGGTCTCATGTAAGGTGTCCTTGCTTGCATACAAATAAAGTGTTGATGACATGGAGTTGGTGGCTGCACATTTATTGGTGATAAAAGGGCAGGATTTAGGGAGGAGGTGTCATATACTTGCTGCTTCATGGCAGTGGCAGAATTTTGGGACAGCTGAACAAGACTGGGGCTGCTGGGAGCTGAGGCTTATAGGAAGGCTTTGTACTGGGAATGTGTCAGACGAGCAATACTGGAAGATCTCAGTTTCCATCCAGGGAAAGTGAATTCCCCACCCCAGACCCACAGACGGCAGACCCCCATTGCAAACCTTCTGCACACAGCTGTGCATGCGTAGAGAGGAAGTCTTGCTTCAATTTCTACAGCTTAGGGCACTCCATTGCCAATTGCTCTACCACTGTTACGAGCCCAATGCAGCAGGGCTCAGCAGCCCTGGTGGGACCAAGACCCCAGGGATCATCAAGCACGAATGAGAGTGGGGAGCACACACACACTGGGACTGCTGTCGTACTTTTATGTCTAAGAAATGTCTGTCCTGGAGTGCCATCTCGTGGCTGTGGTTCCAAAAATGTATTTCTGTGCATAGGGGAAGGGTGGAAATAAGCGGTGCCAAAAGGATGCCCCAAGGCTTGCTAGGAAATTTTGCATGGGAGGAAGGAGGAGATGGTCCTAGCTGAAAGATATGTCAACCCTCCTTATGAGCATTGAAAGCTCAACGCTTTCTGCTATGAAATAAAAAGAGAAATGTGGTAAAACTGCTGGAAAGGAGCTGGGGGTTTCTCAGAGTGCTGCTGTCCCTGCAGATGCCTGGTGTGAAGAAGATCTGGTTGTAGGAAGTCCACCCGTCCGACCAGAAGCTCTGCAGCAGAGCAGAATCTGGGTTGGATGAGTGTAGAATCTCAGCTAGGGGGAAAATCCCAGCACGCCCCACCTCACGTTTTACATCAGACTGGGAATGAGAATAAATAAAGAAATAATCTTTCAGCACTCCTTTCTGAATGAAACTGCAAACCAGAGATTGCTGGCACGTTGCACAGTGATGACGCCGACCTTTTAGGAGATGAGACACCGAGTAGAACAGATGTGGGATACAAAGCGGATGCGTCGACACTGCATGAGAAGCTGTGATTTTAATGTAGGCAGAAACATCAAAAAGAGCCAACCGAAACAGAGAAGTTGGAACAAAATGTTTTTGTCAGAAGAAAACCTGCTGGCATTAGAGAGAACAGCATAATGATCTGTTTCTGTTTCTCCCCCTCAGAAGTGCCTATGGAAATCTGCACGTTTTCGAAAACCAGAAGTGCCTTTTACAATGCAGAGCCAAGCTGTCAGGAAACGTCAGCCCTCATTACTCTGTGCTCCATTTGCAGCAACAAAAGTGACAATAAAAGCTACAAGGTCACGGAGATTGGTCCCGAAGGGCGTTCGTGCACCAGATAACCCACAAGTCGAATGTTTGTTTGCATTAAAAGTCCCCCCCTGCCCTTCTCAGAGCTCAGCTGGTCCACCAGAACCCCCGTGGGCACTGAGCCACGGCCCTTCCTTGGCAGCTGTACAGCTGCATCCCAGCCTCATCCCTCTCTTTCCAAATCCCTGCACCCACTGGCTCGGTCCCATCCATCATCGTCCACCCTGCTGTGCCACCAGCACAGACCAGGGAACTGAACCTGCAGAGGGAACATTGATAATGCGCTGAGAAGAGCAGGGAGATGAGGCTAGCTCTGCCCCTGGGAAGCTGGGTGGCACCAGAGAAAGCATTTCTTGTATTTTTTCCCCTTTTTGCCTCTCAGCAAATGGGGAAAATCTCCATGCATGGCCCCTGTGCTCTGATGCTGTGGTCAGGAAAGATGAATGTCAAACAGATGAGCATCGAGTAATAAAAAGCAGACCGAGGGGCAGGGAAGAGAGATAAGAAAGATGGTATTTATTTGAACAGCCACGGGAAATCAAAGATTGAAAAATGTCTAGAAAAAAATAAATAAATAAATAAATAAAAGCAGCAGCACATTTGGTTTAAAATGAAATAAAATAAAAACAACAACAAAACAGCTTGCGGATGTTGCATGCCTTATCCAGCCCACCCCACCTGACAGCGCTCAGCTCTGCCATGGAAACAAGCATCACTTTTTGGCCTTGTCTCGAGGGTAACCCCCATTGGTCTTATTGAGAGACTCCATGCTGTCGTTGCCCGTCACCACACTGTTGAGTATCCTCTCCACCTCCCCGGGCAGAATTTGCTTCTCTTCATTCTCTGTCTCCCTGTGGTAGAAATAGTTAAAGTTTGAGACGATGACGGGGACGGGCAGGGCGATGGTCAGCACTCCTGCAATAGCACACAGGGTGCCCACGATCTTCCCACCCAAGGTGGTGGGGCACATGTCTCCATAGCCAACGGTCGTCATCGTGACCACGGCCCACCAGAAGCCGTCGGGGATGCTGGAGAAATGGGACTGAGGCTCGTCCACTTCTGCAAAATAGATGGCGCTGGAGAAGAGGATGACGCCGATGAAGAGGAAGAAGATGAGCAAACCCAGCTCCCGCATGCTGGCCTTGAGGGTCTGCCCCAGGATCTGCAGCCCCTTGGAGTGCCGGGACAGCTTGAAGATCCGGAAGACCCGCACCAAGCGGATGATCCGCAGGATGGCCAAGGACATGTTCTGCTGCCCGTTGAGTTCGCTCTGCTGGATCAGCTCAGTGGTGAGCGTCACGAAGTAGGGGATGATGGACACGATGTCAATGATGTTCATGATGTTCTTGAAGAACTCGGTCTTGCTAGGGCAAACAATGAATCGGACGAACAGCTCGAAGGAGAACCAGATGATGCAGGCAGTCTCTATGACAAAGAAAGGGTCTGTGAAGGTGCTGTGGGCCAGCAAGGTGTCCGTCGTATTCTTAGAAAGCTCCTGGGTGGACTTATACTCCCTTTCCTCTCTGAACTCTGGCAAGGTCTCCATGCAGAAGATGATGATGGAGATGACAATGACCAGGACAGAGACCAAAGCTACACCTCTGGCCGCGCTGGAGCTTTCGGGGTACTCAAAGAGCAGCCAGAATTGCCTATGAAAGTCATTGGTTGGTAAGAGGGTCTCAGGGTCCTTGATAAACCCTTCATCCTCCCTGAACTGGTCCATGGCTTCGTCACCCAGCTCATAGAAGGTGATTTCATCAGCAAAGACATCTATGGGTACGTTGGCCGGACGCCGGATTTTCCCTCCAGATTGGTAATAGTACAGGATCCCATCAAAACTGGGCCTGTTCCTATCGAAGAAATATTCATTCCTCATGGAGTCAAAGTACCGCATCCTCTTCTCTGGGTCACCGAGCAAGGTCTCCGGGAACTGGTTGAGGGTCTTGAGCCGTGTCTCAAACCTCAGCCCAGCGATGTTGATGATGACTCGCTGGTCCCCCTCCTCCATCCCCACCCGCTCCCCCACCAGGTGCTCGCTGAACTCAGCAGAGAACCTGGAGAAAATGGTCTCATTGTTGGCGTTTTCGCTGTTGATGAGGATTCTCCAGTTGGAGAGGAGGTTGGCGCAGCTGGGATGGCCTTTCCGCGACTGGCTGGCAGGGCTGAGGTCGTTTGAATAACAGGGATCCTCCACGATCTGATCAGCGTTGTCAAAACTGACTAGTGCCACCTCCATCTCCTTCCAACTGGACACGTCCATCATACACTAATCAGATTAGCAGCATAAATCCCCGGGTCGAATGCCGGCAGCTTGCTTCTTTCCCACGCTATGAGAATCTGCAAGCAAACAGGGAGACAGATGAACTGTGCATGGGGCTCACTTTGCTTGACCGAAGGGAACGAAACAAACCTGAGGTCAGAAAGCCCCGAGTGTCTTAAAACACTCCTTAATTTCATCTGCATTGTAGTTCCAGTGTATTTTATCAGATCCTGTGGGCCCTGGCGGCACAGCTTCGTTGTCATCACTAAACCTCTCAATTTCTACAGCACTCAAGGACAGAAGGTCAAGCAGCAGCACCAGGTGGGGAAGGATCCAGGTTTTGCCCACCCATCCCAAGCTTTGTTTGTTACAGCCTTGCTCCAGCTGGGAGTAAGACTGGTCAAACTGGAGGTGCTGGGTGACCTGGCATATGGGAATCAGTTCCCAAAGCAGAGGTCAGGAGAGGTTCTGAGCAGCGCCAACCATGAGGAAGGCAGGATGGGAGGAGAAGGAAGCATCTGTGAGCCTCGGAGAACTCCTCTGTTCTGCATGAGGAGGGGCATGAACTGGGACTCCTTGTATCGATCCAGCACTCGGGGTGGGTGGTGACCCAACTTGAGGTTAACAGAGAGAAATCCTGGGAATATTTACACCCAAAATGCATTCATCCTGGCCCCTCCACCCATTTATTTTCCCCTCCTTCCCCCCTTCAGCTCTCTCCCCTCCAAATGTGTTTTCCAGCCATACAGATGAGAAGTGCTGCTCCATTTTCCACATGCTCACTAATCACCAAGGACACACTGGCTTTCTTACCCAGCAAAGTTCAGCAAGAGGGACTGAAAAGCCCAAATGCCCTCAATTGCCAGGAATAGCAGTGCAATCCAGGCCACGTCCGCATGGGGACCAGTCCTGCACTGGGGCTGTGAGCACACAGTTGTGCCTGAACCACCTCACCGAGCCTGAGCCACTGGGGCTCCAAATTGTTCCCCACACTTCCCTTAGGACTGGACTCATCTGCCCAGGCTGGGACAAGCTGGAAAAACAAATCTGCTGGAGGAGATGTTAGCATTCTAGTTAGCTACCAATCCTCCTTATGAGCATCACAAGCTCAAAAGCAGAGCTTTGTACAGGAGCCGGTGGTGTCCTTCTCTCTTTGCTTGAATGAAAAACACAGAGCAGGGCTGCTGGTAGGTATCTCCCTGCAGCTTTGCTTTTGTACCCATTTTCTTACATGGAGACACCGAGAGAGGAGCATTCGGGGCAAGGCAGCTGAAAATAGAGCTAGGAGAAGCAGCAATGTGTTTCAGACCTGGGGCAAAGATGAGCAGCCCCAGAACTGAGTCCTTGAGCCCAGGGATGGAGTTGGCCAGGGTTAAGGTGAACCCAAGGTGCTGCAGCTATCCATGGGTTCAGCTCACACCTGAGGTTTCAGCAGCTCAAAGCTGCTATGAGCGAGGCGAGATGCAGCTTTGGGGCAGCCCACATCTCTGTGTCCACACAGCATCAGCAGCCAGGCTGGGAGGAAGGATGCTGAGAGCAACCCAGCCTGAACAAGGCTCATTTGGAGGGAGAAAAAGGCGCAGAGAAGACAAATGAGGAGAGCTGATCTCACATTCATGGCACCTCACCCCTGCTGCAGCCCAGGAGGGAACCTGTGCCCTCAGCATCCAAGCAACCTTAGGGCAGCTTAAGCTGATTGTGAAACTGCATCTGAAGTCAATACCGTGAGATGATCTCGGCTTTAGAAAGCATTAAGGGTGTTTAACTCCTAACAGCGTGCAAGAAGACTTCCAAGCCCTTGCTTCTTCAGCCTAAGACTTCGAGGAGGTTGCGATACTTCAGGATCTGGCTCTGCTCTGGAGCCCATGTGCAGATCACACTGAGCCCTGGCACCATCGCTCAGGGCAAAACGGAGGCAAAGAGCAGGAATGGCACTTCTTAGCTCCCTTCCATGCATTTTAGCCCCATCTGCAGCCATCAGGGACCTGGACAGGCAAAGCAGGGCTGTGACCCTCATCTCAATGCCTTCAGACCCCCAAAGCATGCTGACATCTGCCTGTCCCCACACCCAGAGACCAGTGTCCTACCTGTCCCAGAGCCCAGAACACCTTTTCTGTCTCATTTTAAATTTAGACCAAATTAATGGCACTTCCCAAAGGCACAAAGCAATCTCTCCAAGCAAGAACAGAGCCACATGCTTTGCAACACGCGCTCCAGGCTCCAACGAGAAAGTCGTCTCGTTTTTTCCTCCTAAATCACCTAACATCTGCTTCTCAGAATCTGATTAACTAATACGCTTCATCCAAAATCCCTGGCTGGGAAGGGGAAAAAAAAAAAAAACCCGAAAAAAAACCACCACCAAGACAGAGAAACTGCAAAAGACAAAGGTCATTTGAGAGAGAGCTTGCATTTTCCCCATCAAACCCCGATGGCAAGTGAGGAAATGGGGAGCGTTGTGTCCACCATCCCCTCTGCAACCACACACCAACATCCCCATCCACGCACGTCCCCCAGCTCTGCTCCCATCCCCACTCAGACCTCACACACGTGGACAAGTGACAGCGTTCTTTGAGGTCCCCATAAAGAAGCAGAGGTGCTGAACTGCCTCCCCCCACCCCCTCCCCATCACCCCTCTGCTCCATGAGACGTGCAGTGATTTCTCCCATAGCCCCCCCCCCCGCAGCATCACCTACAACTTACCCACGCAGGGCATGGAGGTGCCAGCGCTCTCTGCATCTGGAAGGAGAGTCGTTAAACACACATAGGGACGTGTAGAGGGGAAAAAAAAAAAGAAAGAAAAAGGAAAAAAAAAAAAAACAAAAACCAAACACCAGCCATACCCTTGAAAGGTCCCGTTGGGATAAAGCAGGCAATGTCATTTAGAAGTCTCTCCTCTATTTGGTTCACTGTATAATTGGCAGCCCAGCACGCCAGGGATGGGCTTTGGCAGCATCCGATGTGGTTTGGAGCCTCGGCCCCACCGTTGCCTCGGGGAAAGGCACCTGCTCTGCCCTACAAAGCGCTGGGGGTCCATCGGGAAGGGGGAACAGGGGGCACCCAGGCCCCCCACCTCCTTCCCCCAGCCGCTCGCCGGGGGAGGGACGGTCCTTTCTGCCGGATGCCACCTTTAATCCCCAATAATGCTCCGGATGGTCCAGCGGGGACAGGTCTGGTCGGTGACGTGGTGAGGTCTGAGCCGGTGCCCAGGAGGGAGGCAGAGAGGGGACGGTGACCGAGCACCACTGGCACCAGGACAGAGATTTAGAGCAGGCGGTCGGGCTTGTTTAGCATTAATATACACCAACAGCATTAAAAAGAAGAGAGGGGGAAAGCCCGAGGGCTGGAGCACCCCCATGTGCCCACCTACCTCTTGCCTGCAGCCATGGATGCAGTGGGCTCCTTTTCAGGAGGGGATGGCTGCAGTGTCACCGCCATGTGGGACGCCATGACCCCCCCTGATGTGACAAGGAGCAGCCAGCACAACCCCACAAGGCACTGACAGGGACAACGCAGGGACGGGACAAGCAGAGCCATCAGATTGTCACCCCGAGCAGTGAGAAAGGAACGACCCCGCGGGATGTCACCGTGAGTCACCAAAAGGAACTGACATTTTCCTTCTCTTCTCCTGACCCCACCTCATCCTTGCTGGGTGACTCTGTGCAGGGCCATCTTCACACCAGTGAGCCCACATCTTCCTCTTCCCCAGACCTCTGTGTTTGGACACATTCCTGCCTGTGTGCCACAGCCTCAGCTCCTGCACAGCACTGCTGCCTTGTTCCCGTGGGACCCGATCACCTCCACCTCCCCCAGCTCTCTGCTCTGTCCTCAAAACCATTTTCCACTTGTGATGTTAACGAGCACATTAAAACACAGCATCCCATAGAAGAGCACAGCACCCAGGGGTTGGGGCATCTTCAGCTGAAGTCTGGGCATCCACACCTACAGCCAGCGATGGAAACGGGCCAGAGCATCTCGCAGACTTCAGGGTTGGTTTGTCATGCTCCACATCCCCTTCTGCACCCCTAGAGTCCCTCCACACTGGGGATCCATCAGCAGAAAGGAGTTTAACCAAACTGTGCTCGGCTGAGGGGACTTGGGATGTGTCAGGATTTCCCCACCCCCAGCCAGGTGCCCCATCCTCCTCCCACGCCTCCGGCCCACTAATCCCACCAGCAGCAGCTCCTGGCATCTGCTGGGATTTATCCTTTAGGACAGTGTTGCTCCTGAGGGCGTCCTGCAGCCAGGGCAGGGGTCCAGAGAGCGTGGCTGCAGAACTCTGCACACGCAGCTCTGCTGCAGGAGGGCAGGACAGACCTGCAGGGGGACTTTGCTGGACTGTTCACAGCTTTTGAACAAAGTGATGCTTGCACAGACCTCTGCAAGCTGCTGTGCTCCGCTCTGCACCAGCCAGACCCAAGCTCCAGCTCACAGATCAAATTAGTGCAGTAATTAGCCCCTGCTAGTTTTCCTCATTTTTAGCGGAACTAATTAGCTGGGGTGCAGCGCTAATTGCAGCTCCTGGGTTGGGCTGGGCTGACTCTGTGGCATCTTCAGGACATATCAGGGTGACTTTTCCATATACCTCAGCACTGTGTGATGTGCCCCTAAATCAGAAGTGCCCCCAAACCAGCACCAGGGTAAAATGTGGGGGAGGGAAGAACATGGGAGGCTTGGAATTGAGAACATGGAATTCACAGACAGCACAACACAAACCTTCACTCCTTGATGTTCTGACTCCAGCACTGAGGCTAATGAACCAGTGATAATTAAAGGAGCTACAGAACACCCTGGCACCAGTGAACCTAAAGTCCCACCTGTGACACCCACGTGCACAGAGAAACCTTTGCTTTTAAAAGGAGAGGTTAAGATGAGCCCTGACATTTAAACCCTTTAATTAATTGCACCATCAAAGAAACGCTTGGGCTGAACTGGCAGCCACCAAATTCTGAGCCCCAGCCTCCTCTGTGCCTCTGTTTCCCCACCCACAACAGCACTACATGCTGCATAGCAGCCCCACATTGAAGGATGCGCAGGAGGAAACATGCAGGCTGGATTCCTGGTGCAGGATACAAGCGTCCCTCACTGCCAGCATGCCCAGCCAGCCTCCCTCTGTACATCCCCCCCTTCTGATTTTTCCATATATATATAGGATATATATATGGAATATATATATATATAAACCAGATTACCAGAGGGCCCAGAACGTACAGTCCACACCATGAGACAGATGAAACCTTTCTGATACCCAGCCCAAATTAATCAGCTACGGATTAACCGGGTCAGGAAGCAATTTAATAACGAGTGGGGCTGAGCACAGCCATCCCTGCACGGAGGGAACCAAGTGCTCCCCATCACAGGTGCTCATTCAAAGCTGCTGCAAAGCCAGCCCAACAGCAGGAAAAGACAGATGGGGCAAAAATGAGCTCTGCAGCGAGGCAGGCTGCAATCACCTGGGTCTGATCCAAGCCCTCCCCACCTTCCCCACACCCAGCATGGGAGTTTTTAGCCTGATTCAGAAGAATAGAAAAGGGTTTAAACGGGCGTTCAGCAGGAGGCACGCCTCGGCGCCTCGCGGCGCTGCTGAATGGGCTGCTGGAGGTAACGCGATCGAGGAGAGTCGATGGCGAATCGATGGGAAAGTTTCCCCCATCTGCCCCAAAGTGCTGCGGGTTTGGCCAAGCCTGGGGTGCAGCACTGCGACCTCCTCCTTTTCCTAGGGATGAGCTGCGTCCTGAGCCCACTGCCATCAGCACTAACCCTCCCGGGAGGCTGCGGCCGAAGCCAGAAGTGGATGGATGGTATAAATGGAAAGCAATAGGAAGCCACTAAGTGGGTCACGCTGATACCTGCATCGATCCCGAGCTTTGCAGCAGTGGCAGCAGGAGGAGGAGGGGCAGGGGTTGGGGTCGTTTGGGTTGGCAGCACCGCGTGCTTTGCCAGAGAGCAGTGCAGCTGACCCAGGGCGGTCATCCCAGTCCTGCAGTCCCATCCAGGGAAGGACATCGTAATTTGGATGCGGCAAGAACAGAATTAAGGTTTAAAGGGACTGAGATTGTCAATGGGACCCTGTGGCTCCTGACGCTCCCAGCATACCCTCAGCATCCCAGAGCAATCCTCTGATTCTCCAGCTTTTCTCCAAGGACAAACTCAACTTGGTCACCATCACCCCAAAACCACCCAAAAGGAGAACAGCAAACCCCCCAGACCCACCTAATAACCCCTCCTCCTCCCTCCCTCCCCACCCCGGCCTTTTAACCCACTGCAAAGAGGAAGGGAGCAACAAACCCAGCTTCTGCATCATCTTCATCCTGCCCCAGGCTCCTGGTCCTACTGCCTCCTCTGCCTCTCCCAGCTCCTGGCTGTGGGATGCTCATACCCGTCCTGCACTGGGCAGAAAGGCGATGCCAGTGCCCACGTGAGCCCGGTGGGACTCCTTGCCCTCATTCTCCTTGTGCCTGAAATGGGATTTTGCTCCCTTGCTGGGTTCTGCTTACTCCCAGCCTGCCATCTCTGTGGCTGCCAATGCGTGCCTTTGCTTTCTGAGCAAGGGTGAGGAAGAAGCAGCACTAAGAAGAACATGGGGGTGAAGCCCAAATGTGCCCCTTTCTGCCCCCCCCCCCAATGCTGCTCAGGGGGCTGTTTTGCCAATTGCAGTTGGGGCAGTGCTGCTTTGACATAGGCTGCATCCATTTACCCCTGCTTGGACCCTCCCATGCTCCCACCACCAGCACAGCTCTGGTTTGGCATCCCTCAGCCATGGTTCCCATTGAGCAGGCACTTCCTCATACACAGGAGAGTCCTGACTCTGCCCCAGTGCATGAAAAACCCCTCCATTACTGGGAACCCACATTTGCTTTTGGCTCCTAATCTGCTGAAGCTCTGCATCCCTTTGTGCTTTTCAATTGGATTTCTTGCCGTTTGTTTTACCCACTTCCCCATGGGTCAGGCAGCGGGGTCACCTTGCCTGTATCTGGACATGGACAAAAACAGCCCCATCCCAGTGCAGAACAGAGGCTGTAGGATGTGGCTCCTGGGTCCATACCAAGGATGGTGAGCATCCCCTATTGCCTTCTATGCAGGCTTCCGAGCTGCTGCCGCCCCAAACCCCTGCCTGCATTGCCTGCAGACACAACCACTATTTGGGGGTTTTGGAAAACCAGCCCTGGAAAATCTCCCTTCAGTTGTAGAGAAAAGGGGATGTCAGAGTGATAAGCAGCCTTTGGGATCCTGTGCCAAATCAGAGCTGGCTTCTGCCTCGGAGCAATTTCTCAATCTCCTTCCCATGACCTTTGGAAAAGCAAACAGCCAAACCCAGCACTGTTCCCTGATGTGGCCACCAAGTCCTGGGAGCTGGGAGCCCATCACAGTGAGGGCTGAACTCCATCTCCCACGTGGAGTGGGAATCACCCACTGGACACAGACTGCAGCAGTTCACTTTGATTTTTGGCAGTCTGACACGGGAAGGAGATCAGATCTTAGGGAGATTTTTGTTGAGAAAGCCGAGAAGAAAAACAGACACAAAGTGTAGGAAAGCCCCCACATCTGACATGTCAGGAGATGCCCAAAGAAAAATACATCCCTGCAAGCTGGGGTGATGCTCCATCCCACCAATCTGAGACCACATCCACCAGAATCAGAAGCGCTATCGACTCAGAATTACACAAATCCATCCCAAATTCTCTGCATCACCGGGTAAACGCTGTACAACCCCACGTGGCTCACTGGAATCCTCATGCTTGGTCACTCAGAGTCTTCTAAAGCATCCCTTTATTTCTAGGCGAGATCGAGCCAAGATAAAAACATCCCATTCTCTCTCTCTCTCCTTACTGCAGAGTGAATCTGATGTAATCAGCTCCGCATTTAATCCATCCTGCCCCTTTTTCAGGTTAAACCAACTGCCTGGCAGCAATATTGCTCAGCCTGCCAGAAATGCCAGTGAATTATTTTGCCCCACTCCTTACGGTTTAGCGCGAGCAAACTGCATGCAACGAATATTTCCTCATGCCTTCAGTGCTTCTTTCTGCAATAAAGCAGATTGCAACAGCCGATCATTTTCTAATGGAAGACTTGCAAAGCATTCAAAGCCATTAAAAAGATCACAGCCAAGAGTAACTACTTTATTTAAGTCCTGGAAAAGGAGCAAAGGCTGTAAATGCAGAAAGCACAGAGCGTATCTGCTTGGCTCAGGCAGGAACCCAAGAGCATCCAGAACTCCTGTATCAGCACAGCTGGTGAACAGCCATGAGCCAAGCACCATTTTAACAGGAGATAAACAGGAACCTTGTCAACCAGGTGGTTCCTCCCCACCTTACTGGGGATGAAATGACATTAAGAGTGGCTTAATAGAAGCGGGAACATCCCACAGGTGTTGGGCTCTGTTGTATTTTCACGGTATCGTTAACACCACACAAAATTTTACAGGTGGAATAAAGGTAATTAACAGCACTCACTCACCTGCAGCCAGGATCAGGCAGCCGAAATGACAGCTCTTCTTCCAGCAGTAGGAGATGCTTTGGGTGGGTACGGATGTGTTGGTGTCTGCGCGGCTCTGACAAGCAGGTAAGGATTAGAAAGAGTTTGTCTCAGGAAAGACTCAGATTCAGAAATCCTATACCCTCGTGAAACCCTATCTTGCCTTGCTGTCCTTGGTTTTAAAGGAAACATAGGGAAGAAACACGGCGCTGCAAGCAGAGCTGTGCTGACTGCACTGACGCAACTCCGGGGTGCAAAGAAACCAAAACTCTTCTGCAACCAACCCTGAGAGGGGAGCAGCCCTGAAAGGAGAGCACCCACGAGCTCAGCACCCAAAGGACAGCTTCAGAATGTGAGAGCAGAGCTGCCCCCATCACCGCTCCATGGACATCAGGCACACAGCATAAGGGAATCCCCTCACCTCTTCCCAAGGGATGCCAGGTGAATATACTGAGGACCAGTCGACTTGTGGCACTTCCACATCTGGGGGCCTTTCGGAGGGGTTCCCAGGAGGTGTTGAACATTTCTCACTGCAAGAAAACACAGAAATCAGTCACACACTGAGCTCTGAGTGGCAGCATCCAGCAGCAGTGGGGAGGAGGTGAGGCAACCCAGGGTCACAGAAGGGTGTCCCCATTAGGAAGAGCCCACCTTGTTCCCTGAACCACCAAGGAAGACCAAGGAAATAGGAGCTGCTCAGATGGAGTCCTTCCAACACTGCTGCATGGTGTCTTGGTCTCTACCCTAAAAATATGCCTCCAAGTGCTTCTGACTCCCTAGAATACATGGGGTGGGTTGTGCCTCTCTCTTGTATAACATGCGGAGAGGAGGATGGGAGGAAGGCACACACTGGATTCCCAGCAGGATAACCATGACTTTGCTGAGATGAATTGGGTCTTCTCCACCTCCCCTTGCTGCATTCAGCTGATGTGCTTCCTGTTATCAAACATCACCCCCAGTCCTGCAGTAACCACAACTGGCAAGAGGTGGAAGGGAAGCTCCATCGCTCACCCAAGTCATCAGCTTGGCCGTTCCCCTTTCACCAGGCAGACCCAAAGCATTTAGGCACCATCCAAAGCAAAGCATGCCTGGTGCCCCTAGGAGGCATTCCCACCTCACAGGTACTTCCCAGAGGTTATAATTACAGAGCAGTAATGGGGGGAATCACATTAATTACTTGCTCAGCTGAATGGTGATAACGAAGGCACGGTGCCGGGCGAGGGACATATCAAGAATCATGTTAGCATGGCAAGTGGCACAGGAACACCCAGAAAGGGTGATGCTCTGCAGAAAGGCCTGAAGTTGTTACAAGAACGTTGGGAGACTTGATACAAAAGGCCAGCTTATTAATAGCTAATAGGCAAATAAATTATGTACCCACTCGGGTGGATTGTGTTTCTCCCTCCTTCCTGCACTCTGCTGTCTCCATCACCACCTTGGTCTCTGTCCCACATGGTTCTTTCTTCTTTATTTTCACGCTTTGTGTGACACAAGGACTGAGTCGTATTTGCTCAAAACTTCAAAGCTCAGTCCAGCTTCTCCCAAGGTTTTGGCCGCCTGCACCTTTCCAGACCACAACAGGTATCACCAACCATGCTGACATCCCCTGTATCAGACATCCCCAACACCCCAGGGCTGCTCCTGCTCGTGGGGACCCACTGAGGCCCTGGAAACACCAAGCCTGAAAGAAGAGCTCTGGGCAGCAAAACAAAAGCTTTCTTTGGACCTGTTTTCAGAATGCAGCCCAGCCTGCTTGCCATCTGCCCAGCACCAGCAGGAGCAGCCTGAGTCCATCCATGCCTGCAGCCAAGTGCCAACAGCTCTGCACCCTGCACGCTCCAATGGGCCCCTGGCAGGCAGTAAGGTGAGGGCAAGGCTAGGCAATGGTGCAGGGGAAGAAAAGGGGCACGCACCTTTGTCACAGATCCTAGCATCCCCAAAACCCCAAGCAGGATGTTGGAAAGCTTAGCCAAAAGTAGTTAAAGCAGGTTTGCTTTGTGTTGCCTGCTTTAGTCCACCACACTTCCCTTCCGGTTTGTGTGCAGCATGCTGCTGCCTGTCTGATGGTGCAATTACTATCATTCCTCCTCCCTTCTTGAGCTGGGAACATAAAATCATAGAATCACAGATCATCCCCACTTGGAATGGACCCACACAGATCACTGAGTTCAACCCCCAGCTCCACACAGCACCACCCAGCCCCAAACCCTATGGCTCAGAGTGATGTCAAAACACTCCTTGAGCTCTGGGAGTTCATTGCCGTGCCCACTGCCCTCAGGCAAGATGGATGCTCTTATAGAAGAACCTTTCACTAGAGGATCGAGCTCCCCCAACACATCACTGTGCATTGCAGCCTTCCTGGTGGCAACACAAAGCCACGTTCCCTGGGTAAGGCAAGGATGTGGGCCACGTCCATAGCAAATTCCATCCCCAGTCTGGGGTGAGGAGCATTCAGAGCAGAGCTGGGAGCAGAGCGCAGTCCCTGTCCCAGCTCCTCACCCCCAGGACGGCACCATTCAGCACTGAGCCCTCATCCCCCAATGCTGTCCCTTCTCTACTATTTCCCTATCGCTTTCTCTGCCCGCTCTGATCTCAGAGGCCACGCTATGCTATCCCTCTGCCTGGGCAGCATTTGGCAATCTGATCACCGCCTCCTCCTCACTAATCACCCCGGATCCCGCTCTGACCCCGATGATGTTCCACCCTCTGGTTCTTCATTGCCCAATTTGACACTGCTCCACCCACAGCCAAGCTCCTGTTTGCCGTCTGTTACCTTCTCCTTGTGTTTGCATAACCCCAACTCACGTCACAGCAGCTCCCAGCCACCAAAATCCAGCTATTCTGTATCAGTAATGGGAAACTCTCAGCACTGCCTCTGACCTGAGCACACATCTCTTCCTCCCTGGGGAGAGAGCATCTTCTCACTGCCACCCACGAAGGAGGAGGACATGGCAGCATCCATCTCCAGCCCTCAGCAAACCCCCACATCTCCCTTCCCCATGGAGGCACCGTTGCTGGACTGTTTCGTGCTGAACAAAGGCCAAGGAATCAGCAGCAAAGGGAGAAGTTTCACTTACTTTGTTTCTACTGCTGGACCAGAGCAGGGATGTTGATGCGATCTTCTCATCCATGGGAAATTTTAGAACCTCGTAAGCAAAGGAGAAGGAAGTAGTTTCTTTTCAGAAAATCAGGAGACCCAGCTGGAAAAATCAAAGGCAATGGTGGTGAAAAGGGAGGTGGTAAAGCAATCGGTGGCCCTGCAAACAAAGGAGAGATGGAGGAGCATGGGGAAAAGTCTGGACTGGAGTTGCCTTGTGTAGCCTCAAAACACCATCCAAGGAAAACTTATAAATGGGGAAACTGAGCCGCAGAGCTGCAAAATCAGCACTTTGCAGAGAGCAAAAGAGGTGCAGGCCTGCTCCCTCCATCCCTCTGCCAACACACAGACAGCAAACTGGGGGAGCAGTTCCCCACTGGGGTCACTGCTGCTACCATCAGTCAGCTCCCATAAGCAGAAAAGGCAACAAATACATCCTACCACCTCCCAGTGCTGGAGAAGTGACATAAAAATATGCATTCATATCTGTATCTGTTTTGCAAGGGGAAAAGCAAGGAACTTCAGCAAAGCCCACCTTCAGACCCCAAAAGCCAAAGCAGCACAGGGGCTTGGGCATCGATGGGTCATTCATTGGAGATCTATACCTGCCTGGCTTGCCCTCTTCAGTTTGGATAGTTATCAGCTTTGCACTCTTTTTAGGGAAGGACTCACGCAGTGCTGAGTGCTGCTGGCACTTTGCATGGCTTTTCCCCCCCCTTAAAGGGGAATTCGTGCCCCTCCTGGAGGAGCTTTAGCAAAAAGCAAAGAGAAACGGATCAATCTCTCTTACATCCAGAATGAAATCCAACAGTGCCCCTCTCTGGGGGATGGAAATACAGCAGCTTAGCCCAAAACGGTTCATTTTCACAGCGTTGCTTCTCTAAGGGAAAAGAGAACACATTTTCTCTACCTGCACATACATAGAGAGATGAAAGGAAATGCAAACGCATGCATCTCCTATAGGTGAAAGCACAGAGGGACAGGTATTGAAGCTGTTTGCTATCGCTCACCATACAGCCTGAGAACTCCCTTATGTGCCAGGCTTGTTTCTTGCTTGTGAATGAGATGCTGAGGATGTGGGCAAAATGCAGAGCTCAGAACACAGCAGGCCATGCCATACGCCTGGATCCTTGCCGTGGGGAGGAAGAGAAGGGTGGACATACAGGAAAGGAACCCTCCTCTACCAAACCTGTTGGATTCAAACCACCCAGGGAATCAAGCACCAGCTCTCATGAGAGCAGTTTTGTGTTCTGGACACCAAATCTGTATACATTCTATTGAAAATCATTCATCCTAATGGAGGGCAGCCAGGTGGTACCATACCTGTGGTGCTGCTGACACTGGGAAGCCCCATTCCCCCTCTCCCAGCCCATCCCTCTCACCTGATGCAGAAGCACTCACAGAACTGCTGCCTTCAGAATGGAACAGGCTCAGCAGAGGGCTCCCACAGCCCAAAACCTGCTTACAAGACATCCACAAGATATCCTCCCCACAGCAGATGGACGGATGACCTGCCACACTATGCACCATCAGCTTCCTCCAGTGCCTCATGCAGCCAAGAAGTGATGGGAGAAGACCCATCAGGCAAAGCAACAGCATCTTTGCTCTCATTCACCTGATTCTCTGCCTCTTATCCTCTAAACTCGAATTTAAAAAGCTGCAGTGAATCAGCAGCAAGGATAAACCTCAGACCAGGGGTATTCCTAGAAGTTGAGAGGTGCAAGCGCCTTCTGCAAAACTCACATTCCCTAAGGCTTAAAAGAAACTGCTACAAAACAACTCTGCAAAACTGGCTGCTGGGAAGCAGAACAAGACCCAAACCCCCACCTCCAACCCAGATAATTCAGCCCCTCTCTGCTGGCCTCACCACAGAGCATCTGGAGCTGTAACCACCAGCCCCAGAGCTGGCCCCAAGCTGCTTTCCTTCTTCCCAAGCCTCTTTTCAAACCTCAGGCAGGTGGAGCTGCTCACCAGATTATTGGCCTCGTTTCTCGTGTGCCTGAATAACCCACAGCCTTCAAACCACATGAAGCCCCTGTTTTCCTGCCGACTGGGAGCAGATGCGCTGGCTAGGCTGAAAATCTGGATGAAAATCTAGGAAATGGGCAGGGAATGGGGAGGAAGAAGTGTTAATGTGGAGCACCTGTGGTGCTGGGTGTTTTGTTAGAGCCCAGCTCTGATGCTGGTTGCAGCATCTTCCCTCCCCTTCCCCTACTAAGGGTGAAAGTGAGCAGTGATGGTAGCACAGCATCACTGCTTTGTTCCCATCCCTGTGTTCTTCTATGGGCAGCCAAGGTTGGCAATGGGACCCGGGGCAGCTGAGCCCCATCAGGATGCAAGATGTGCTTCCCCTGTACACATCCCAGCTGGCAGTTGGCACCTGGCACACTGAGAGCCTAAGCAGGGGCTGATGTGGGGTTTCCAGAGCCTGGTCTGGGGGTGTTGGAGCCCATTGAAATCCCATGTTGGTTTGCAGCTGCCTCCAGTTTGGACACACGGGCAGGGACGGGCCTCAGTGCAGTAAGAAAGGCAAAATAACAGCTGCTGTTCTGGGCCCAGCAATGACTAATTCTCCTCAGGGAGCAAGGAGATAATTATGGGTCTTTCCCAAGGAAAGGATAGCCCTTAATTACGAGGCTGGGTAAGCCCTCAGTGTAACCTGAATTTCTCTCCTGCTCCCATCATCTCCTCATATCCCCAGCTGTTAAATAGGAATGGTCTCTCACTCACACCCCACGATCCTGCCCTCGCTGGGATAACTCTGTGAGATTCATTACGTAAAATCACTTTAGCACTTTTCTGATTATGGCTGAATAACAGCGTAGAGGATCCCTGGTGCTGGTGTGTGGCCACTCATCCACAAGCAAGGAAGCACAGCCTTTCTCACCTGCAAAACCCTGAAGCTTCCTCTGTTTGCAGACTGATGACACAGAGCATCAGGCTGGGTGTGCAACTGCTGCTGCTCCAACACGGGGCACCCAAGGGTTCACTGCTCATTTCCCCCTGGGGAAAATGCAAGGAAACCCCCTCCCAGGAAAGGCTGAAAGCAACTGATGGCGATGCAGAGCAAGGCTGGTCCCTAGAACACTGCAGAGTGGCTGTGGCAGGCTTGGGGAAACTGAGGCACAGAGGCACTGCTGCTGAGCCCAGTGCCAAAAGGATGGGAACGCAGCAGATAGGAGGAATCCCACACTCTGCATCTCCTTGGCTGCCTGTTCCCCTCGTGCTGCTCTGCCAAAGGACCTGGGGAGATGGAAGCTGTGGAACCCAAGTTTAATTTTGCTCTCACTGGGGATGCAGAAAGCAGCAGAGCCACAAATCAAACGGCCCAGAGGCAGCTGTGGAGCACTGCACGCCTCCCACTGCGAGCAGATAAAATGCAACAGCCTGGAAAGCCAGAGAGGGCTGCATCCTCCTGCAGTGCAAATCAGCATTGCCAAGAGCCAGGGATGTCCTGCCCTTTGCAAGCTGCTGCAGCCTGCATGGCTCACTGGCCAAGCATGCTCCTGCCTTGCTTGGTTATCAGCTTTGCAAATTATGATGTTTTGCAAATACAACTCCTTTCAGAGCAGACAAGGAGATTGGCATCGTCTGCCCCATTGCCATCTGCAGCCCTGCATGGGTTATTCCCTTCTGGGAGGCATCCAGATCAAGTAGCTCTGGGTGTTGGGGGAAATCCTGCCAGGGACAGGCGGGCCAAAGGGGATTTTCCAACTGCATTTCACAATTGAGATTTTTCAGCTCTCTTATTTTTGCCTCAAATTAATCCTTTGAGCCCTTGGGAAAAGTGTCTTGCAGGAGATTGAGTTTTGCTTTCTGTGAGTATCTTTGGGGCTGCACCACCCCAATAAATTACTCACGACAAACAAGAATGCAGAGGGATTCTCAGTGTATCCCCCATTTGCTGGAAACCATGGATGTGTGGAAAAACACTGCCTTGCAAGCCATGCAGGCTGGGCTACACGATGGCCCAGTGCCAGGCATGCCCAAAGCAGTGGCAGCTCAGGTGAATCCCAAAGCAGTGACAGCTCAGGAGGATGCAGAGCCTCCTAAATGTTCCTCCTTCCCCTAGGAAGAGGCTCGGTGCTGAGCCTGGAGCTGTGCTTTACACCATACTTGGTGTCCTGCAGCACCAGTGCACCTGGAAAACTCCAACATGCCCACAGGAGCACCCAAATCCAGGGGCATTTGCTGCTGGCCAGCTGTGCCAAGCAAGACCTGTAAGAGGAAAGAAGCATCTTGCAGCAACGCCGGCTCCCTCTCACCATGCCCAAAGCATGGGCTCAACCCCAAGACCCCCTTTTCCCTCCCCACATCCTCCAGCACTTTGCTCAGCACATCCTCTTCCAACCGGAGGAATCCTCTCTGCAAAACCCGAAATGCGCGGCCAAGATAAAAGCGAGGCTGTGAATAATTCATGCCTCAATCTTTTTTACCACCGTCTGCTGTAAATATTTAAATAGCACCAAGATGTCTAGAGCTGAACTTCGGGAGGGTGAAGGGGAGCCTGCAGAGCGCTGCTGCGTGGTTTGCCAGGAGGAGGTGGGAAGGGGACAGAGGGGACGTTTCCTTGGCTTGGTGTGCAGCAGGGACAAGGGAGCCCCAGGGGGAAAAATGGATTTACATCAGATAGCAAATATCCAAGCCTTCCTGTGTAACCACAAAAGGGCAGTTTGGAAAAGATGATAGGAAATAGGGGATTTTTTTGGATAAACGTTCAGCTTTCAGCGCTTTCCCCCCTTCTTCTCCCCTGCTGCCCCCTGGCTCAAAACCTCCAAATTTTACATGAATTTATAATGGCCACAAAATCAACAAGCAAATCTCCTCTTGCAGCTTGCAGCTCCCTGCACTCCACCTGGAAAAGCAAGAAAACAACCTCTGGCATTGAAATAACACACAGCCCTGTGCCATCTGCAGGCTTCCCATGCAGCGCTCAGCCTGGAAGCTGGGTGCAGCCTTTGGGGGGTATTTAGGGTGAGGGTCCACATGTCCACCTGGGAGCACTGCACGAAGTGGGGATGCTCTCAACAACCCAAACCCCACTCAGTTTATTTCATTTGCAGGGCAGTGGTTCCCTGGGAAGCCTCCATGTGCCCAAACTCTTCCTCTTGCTTTGGTAATTTGCAGCTTTGCAAGGGTGGTTTTAAATGTCCTGGGTACCCTTCGTTCTTGCACTTCTCCCTGCACGTGTGAGGATGTGCACTGCAAAGCTCTGATTTGGCCACAGATCCCCATCATCCTTCTTCTAAGACAACTTCAGGGCTGGAAACAGCTCTCCTCTCTTTGGGTGCAATTTGGGGGTTGTTTTAGAATCAGAGTTTGGGACAGCAGAAAAAATGCAATTTGGAAGTTGGAACAAGTGTTGCTCTGAGCCGAGTGGTTCTCTTCATTGCAGCCTTTTATGAGACTTATCCCGACCAATTTAACATCTGGAGACTTTTTTTTTTTTCCCTAGAAAAAGTGACATTTCGTTTTACAAATTCCCGATGGGATGCTTAGAAAACTTCACGTCTTTTTCCTCATCCCCATTCCCAAGCCAAGATGTTAATCAAAACGTCGTGTTTTCCACAACAACAAAAACAGAAAAGGAAAAAAGAAGAGGCATTCAGTAAATGAGTCATTGTTTTTCAGTGAGAGAAAAAAAAAGCAAAGCCATTTCCCCAGGCTCCACGCACAGGAATGGCTCTGATCTCTACACCATCCTCTGTGGCCACAGCAGCTGCCTGGTCCTGGCCTGATGCTGGGGCTGTCTGGGTGTAGGAGCACATGGATGTTATCTAGGTATG
This sequence comes from Tetrao urogallus, assembly GCF_951394365.1. Lineage (NCBI taxonomy): Eukaryota > Metazoa > Chordata > Aves > Galliformes > Phasianidae > Tetrao > Tetrao urogallus. The sequence continues at coordinate 4,100,389 of NC_136837.1, read as the reverse complement.
GTTTCCTCTTTCCTCTGGGGTTGGGATTCAGATCTGCAGCTTCTTGGCATCGCTGGCTTCATGCGTTTGGTTTATTCCAGCCATACCCACTGATTTTGGAGCCTGCGGAGGGCAAGGAGAACATGCACATGAACTGACTGCCAGCCTTCAGGTCAGCTCTTGGTCACTTCCCCCTCCTCTGGAACTCAAGTGAGAGGTAGGTATCCCAAAACCTCAGGGCTGATGGGGGACACCACCGGGCTTGGGATAAGGGCATGAGATGAAGCAGGATGGGGCCCACAGAGTGCTGCCAATGGGACGGTCCTAAGTGGCTTCAGAAAAAAGAGAAAAGGGGGCAAAAAGAAGGGCAGGATCCGGCCCTGATCAATTCGCTGCAGAAGGCCGCGGGAAGGCTGGCAGGTTCTCTCTGTACTGAGTGGTTTATAGATTTTCTCTAAATAGGAATCTGCAGCTGCACGGCAGCAAGGAGGGTGCAAACGTGGCGTGGGGGGGATGGGGGCAGCGGTGGGGGCTGCAGGCTGGGAGCTCTCTCTGCTTGTGAGCAGGTAGGGATTGATGGGAGCACAGCCCAGCATCCCCCCTTACCACCTGCAATAGAATCTGATGGTGCATGGCCACAAAGCAGGGATCCACTGCAGGGTGATCCCCAGTGGGTCGTCCGCCCCACCACTGCCTCCTCTTCATCCCTCCCCAGGGATCTGCGTACACCATAAGAGACCCCATGGGGAAGTGGGGAAACAAGATAAAACCCAGCCCTCTACCCAAGCTAGGAGGGGCAAAAGTTGAAGAGGAGGTTTTTCTGATGCTTAAACACTCGTCTTCATCCCATGGGGAGCTGCACGCTGGTCCTATCTTGAAGGCATGGGCAAGGATTCCATTTAAGCCAATAAATGGTTGAGGGTGAGAGGCCTGGAGTCGGAGGGAAGTGACTAATCAATCTGCTCATCATTTATTTATACACATGGCAGTTGCAAGCGTGAGCTGAAGCGCTGAAGGCAGCAGGCAGCTGCAGGCTTTGCAGGATGGCTTTGGAGGAAAGATGGGCAACCGAGGCAACAGCCTTCAGAAGAAAGTCTTATTTGGAAGGTCTGATCAATAGGGAGAAGGACCGTGCGAGACTTCTTGTCTCTCCTGAGGCCACTGAAAATCTCCCCATCCTTCCCAATGCATTTATGAAATAAGCAGGAGGTCACTAAAAAGGAGTGGCTTTGCTCCAGGGTGGAAACATCCCCAGGACATGCTGAGAAGGACATTTCTTGCTCTGAGATGCTTGGCTTCAGCCTGATCTCCCTGCAGATGCCTCATCAACACCTAGGCAGTCTCTTTTGATCCACTGTTGGGCATGGAAATCCTCTTGCAGGCAGAAATGGTGGAGAGGACAAAGTATCTTGGCTTGGGTGTGTGTAGCCATGAGGCCATGCCTGTAGGAACAGCCTTCGCCCAAAATTAGGGGAACTTCTATGAGACTCGAGCACCTTCAGTCACACCATCAGCAGCAAAACCTCACCTTCCACAGAGCCAGGAAAGCAGGACCAGGATGAGGGCCAGGATTTCCAGGCGTTTTAAGGTCCATTAACTGGCAACGTAAGGTTTGAGCCTCATCAGGCATAAAATTGGAGTAAATCCAGGGACATGAGCTTGGTCAGGGCACTGGAACGGTGGCAGATGGGTGCTGTAGGCTGCAGGTACAGCTGGAGCAGCTGAGCAGCACAGGGAGCAACACAGCTCTGTTGGCCCTTGCGTGGCCATGGGACCCCGGCGATCCTCTCACATTGCCAGAAACCAGTGCTGCGAGGGAGAGGATGGCTCCTATCTGGTGGGGAGAGGTGGTACCTATGGGATCCTGCACCCCACCACCTTGTCTCCCGAGGGGATTGATCTCATATGTACAGAGTCATGTCCAGGAGGATCTCATGGGGTCTGGTTTCCAAGGGCACCACCATGTTCAGCAGAGAGGGCCTCCTCTCCAGCATTCCTTCAGGCCAGAAGAGGCATGCCTTACCTGAGCACGTTTCTCTGCATAAGTTAAAGCCATTCCATCCCATGCAACTCCTGACTGTCAGGGGAATTCAGGCACCAGTGCCCTGCAAATCCAAGCCCCGTCCCTTATATCAACAGCAGCTATCTGCATCCACCTTAGCTTGTTTCCCTGGCTCCTTTCATCACCAATGCAGAAAAATGGCTTCTTCCAAGGCATGCCTTTTCTGGCCCCGAGGCACATGGCTAAATTAAGCCGAATGAATCACGAGGAGAAGTTTCTCTTTCTCTCCGATGACCGTAACGGGGCTCCTGATGCTGAGAGCAAACATAGATGCCCTCCTGGGGTTGCCTGCATAGGATGAGAGCGCTGGCAGGGAGCAGCACAGCGGGGCAGGGGCCAATGCTGGGATTCGTGGCTCCTGAACACGGTGACAAATCCCAGCTCCCAGTCATAGGATCACAGCCTCTGGTTGTCACAGAGTGAGGGTCATCCAAGCTGATGGGAGGGAGGGAGCAGGATGAGGACAGGGATCGATAGGGCGGTCATGTTCCTGCGCATCAGCAGCCGCTCTCTATACATTTAATGCGCTAAAACACATTCCCCCAATTTTCTATTTATGGCAAATGAATGTCTAATCCTTGAGCTGCGATGCCGCAGCTTTGTGCTGAGCCGGCGGTTCTGCTGCTGCTGCTGCTGCTGGGGAGGAGAGGACGGAGCAGTGGGAGCTGTGCCCACACAGCAGAGCCCCTCAGACCCACAGAAATCCAGGGAGGAGCCGGGCAGAAAACCCTCTTCCTCCAGCAGAGCATCCCAGTGCCATCCTGTTCATCCTGCACAGCACCAAAGCAGTCAACTTCTCTTCCTGGAGCTGCTGGGGGCCTCTTTTCTTCCAGGGACGGCTCCCACCATGGCCAGCATGGCAACAATCCCACCTGGGAGCCACTGGAACCTTTGGGTTGTTTTCTGCTGCAGCATCATCACTGAGGCTGAACCAAGGCAAGGAGGATGGGATTTAATGGACGTATTTACGTGGTTTTCCCATAGAGAGCATCCTTGTGTATGTCCAGTGATGGAGGAGCCCACGATAGAGGTCCACGCTTGCCAACAACCATGGATGTTTCCCAGTGCTAAAGGAACCAAATGGCAAAAGGCAGCCTCCCATGGCCTGACCCCCCCACGCTGCAGGAGGCAGAAGAACGAGCTCCAAGTGCAGACAGCAGCGCTGGCACTGAAGGAAATGCACAAATGGACAAAAAGCTTTGGGTTTCCCATCAGCCTGTTGCATTTATTGCAGGTGGAATGAGACTGCTGGGGGGTTCCCAGAGGAGTTATTTATGGAAAAGGATTCCAGCTCGGGGCTGTGCCGTGCAGGAAGGCTCCCAGAGGCTGAGCAATAAATAAATGCCATGAGGGTGGTTGGGAGCTGAGCAGAGATCCCTGCCCTGCAACCAGAACTGAGCTAAGAGCTCCTGCACGAGCCCAGGCTCCTCCACTGAAATCACTGCAGACAGTCTGAGACATCTGAATCTCTTCTTTCGCAAAGCACTTTAGAGCTACTAATGAAAAGCACTCTGTAAGAGCCACATAATGTCATCATCAGAATAAGAATAGTTGCTATCAATGCCTGCCTCTTGCCAGCCTTACTGGATGCCACGAAATGATGCTCTGCTGTACCAAACACCCGATGCTGCATTTCATCTCTGAGGTTGTCAGGGCATTTCAGTAACTGAAAACACACAAAAACATTTGTGAATAAAGTTCTTTGAGCTGCCTGGGGGTGAGCAGCCATTCCCTGCAGCATCCATGTGGGATAAGGAGACTTTGGGGACCTCAGCATCACCCCAAGGTCCTGCCCAGGGATGACTTAGGAATTAAGTCTGTCCATTTGGCTGATCCTTTTGTAAACTCAAGCCATATGGGGCTGGATCTGCTGTTGCCTCCTTCTAAACCTCAGAAGTTTATTATCCCCGGAGCCAAAGCTGTGAGATAAAAATGCTATTTCTGCCCAGGATTTCCGCAGCAGCCTCAGAGCATTCGCAGCCACTTTCTAGTTATTAACGCTCACATGTGAAGATGTGTGTTCCTTCTGCAGAGATTTGCCTTTAATTAGCCAAGGATAAAAGGACAGTGGAAGATAACCCAGCGCCAGGTCGGGAAAGGCTACGCTTTCAAACAGTGCTCGGTTGGCAGTTTTTGCCAGGCAGGGAGCAGATGCCTGGCAGAAGATGTTTGTGCTGTTTCCTTTGCCTGCCCCTACCTCTGTCTCTCACTGGATAAAACGTGCCCTTGGGTCTGATCCTGCCCACAGAGGATCGTGGCATCACAAGGTGTGATGGCAGCAGATGTGGGGGCTGCAGGGCGCTGGCTGACCTTGGCTCTCCTGCTCCTCCAACCAGTTCTGCTCTGTCCAGGAGCTGTGTTAAAGCAGCAGCAAAGCAAACCCACCAAGCTGCTGCCGGCCCTGGGGTCTCACTGCAAACCATGCAGCTGTGCCTGGGGTCACAGAGCTCGGTAAGTCACAAACCAACAGCTGCCCAAAGACTCACAGCACAGCACTGTGTGATTGGGGCCCATCTCTCGTGCTCCTTGGGGCTGGGGAGAGCTCTTGTTCTGCTTTGCCCCAGTGGCAGCAATGCACAGACCTGCTGCTGAGCCTTTAGTCCATCTCCCAAGAACCGCAGACCCTCCCTTCTCCCACCCTTACACTTTAGGATTAAAAGCACAGCCACTACGGCTCTTTTTGCACCTCCCCAGCTCAGAGGGGTCCATGACAATGTGACATCCTCAGCACCTTGGGCTCAGAACTGCAGCTGGGTGCTGCCTTCCCTGTGAAACCAAGGCATCCTAGGAGCAAGGGGCAAATATTCGGGCAGCTCTGGTTTCAGGTCTGTTGTTCCTTGCATCACTCCTCATTATCTTGTCTGTCCTCATGCACTGTAGACCCAGGGCCCCACCAGTCTCAGCTGTGATTGTGCAGAAGGGGAGATTTGTGGTTCTTTAGCACACCCAGATATTGCTCTCATGGAGACAGCAGCCCTGCAGGCACCACCTGCAGCTCCCCTTCTCCTGCCCTGTACCTCGTGCTGGGGTGTGGATGAGCAGTGCTCCCAGGAATAGGCTTTTCAACACCCAGCACAAATGCAAAGGAGGGAGACGAAGGAACAAGAAAAAGTGGGAAGGAGAAAGAGGGACCTGGCCTGATTTCCAGAGCTGCAGGATAAATGTGCATCTCAAGCTCCAAACCTTTGCCTGGAGGTTAACTAAAGATAGGCTGCGGGGGCTCCTCTTCGCACACCCACACTTGCAGATTTTGCACCCAGCAGCTCAGCAAAGGTCACCCAGAACCCGAGGCACTGCAGCAGTGATGGTGTCATCCTGCACCAACTCGGTGCACACCCAGCAATTCCTGGTGGGCATTGCCAGGAGGGTGCCACAGTCCCGTGTTCCCTTCCCCTCTTTCCAACTTCTCCCCATCTGTCGGCGTTTTGTTGATGGGTTTCTGCAGCCCCACTCCGGGAGCTGCTCTCAGGATCCCAGTGCCTGCTTGGCCAAATGGAAGTGGGTTTGGTAATAGGGCAGCTAAAAATCCCTGCTCGTCCCTGGGGTGCGTGCAATGGGCTTTAATGGGGTTTAGCAACCTGAGCTTCCCAGGGCAAGCAGCAGTGGAAGAGCTTCCTTGGCACCTGGGTCATTTCCTTCCGCGATGTCACTAAGCAGGATTTCAAGGGCTTGACACTCCAAAGGGGAGAAAGCAAACACGCACGGTGGGGTCCTCCCCAGGATGAAGAGCAACGCCGTGCTGCTGCCTCAAAGACCTCTTTAATTCAGAGCAGGTCCATGAGGTGGAGAAGCAATGCTCAGCAAAAGGAGTGCAAGAATGTAGGTCGGGCAGCACCAGGGGGATCGGTTCCACCGTACGTGTGGGTCTTCCATCCCTCCCTTTGCTCTTTGGAAGGCTGTAAAAGCCCAAGCATGACAGTGCATGCCCTGACATCATCAGCATCCTCCGTGCATGGGCACGGTGCTGCAGCATTGCTGGCAGAGCAGCAGTTTAAAATAATTGCTGCATCCGCCTCACCGCCTCCTCCTGCCATCCCTGCGGAGTGCTGTGCAGAGCAGACTCTGCTGCAACCCCCTCACACCAAAAAAGAGCCGTTTGGATATTTATGAGCCCAGAATCAGCCGGACTGAGATAGGAGTGGAGGGCTGGGGTTTGTTGGGCTCGGAAATGGGGTTGAGGAGCGTGGAGTGGAGTGGCCCAAATGGGGCAGCCACCAACACGACAGTGAGCACTGCAATGAGGATGCTGACAATTTTGCTTGTAAATTGTTGTCTCAGCTTTTCAAATTCCATTTTTTTTTCCTTTTAAATGCCCTCCTTTCCTACTTCAATGATCCAACCACGGATTCCTCCATCCAGTGATGCATTCCCTCTGCCCCAGCACTGAGCCGAGCTTTGCAATTTGCAGGTCCTGAGCTGTGTTATAGGTGGGGAAACTGAGGCACAGAGCAGGACAGGATGTCCCCTGTGTGGCAGAAAGGATTGCAGCTGTGAGCCCAGCTCTGTACCATCAGAATGGGGACCTGAGGGTCTTGGAGCCTGCAGGGAGCTGCCTCAGGAAGGCTGCAAGGGTTAAAAACAGCTCCAGTGCCACTGGTACGTGGGTCTGGCCAGCGTGGATAAATGTAAGCACTGCACCTGAGGTTGCCTTTGGGTTATTGCTCCTCTCTGGTACATCCAAGACCACGGTGGCTGCTTGAGGTGGGAAGCAGCGTGGGAAAGCCAAAGTCCTGAGCTCCAACTTGTTGCTGGCTCTGCTGGGTTTGCTGCCAAATCCTTCTCAGCTCTCTGGTGAGCGATGCCATGAGCAGTGCTGATCCGTGGCGGGGGCTCCAGCCGTGTCACTGACCTGAGTCACATCTCCGTGGAGAAGAAATTGGATTTTCTAGCTAAAAAAACAAGTCATGCCGTGGGTAGGATGCATTTTAGAGACTGGGTTGTCACCATGGCAAGAAAAAAATACGTTTCCCCAATACGTAGAAGTGAAAAACAGCAAATCTCTGCTTGCAGATCCCACAGTGTCAGCAGTGGAGCTCAGAGAGTCCCAGTGAGATGTGAGAGGAGGGAGAGCACAGACCTGGAAGCAGGCTGGTTTGGGGCTGCATAGGAATGTCTGAGCCCAGCCTGGGGACCTGCCTACGAGAACTGATCCCAAAACCTTCAGGGAGAGAACCTGCAGATTTGGGATGAAATATTTGCATTTCAGCCCCCACTGTGGTCTCCCTTTGCTGGAGGTTTGCTAAAGCCCAAAGCACAGCACCAACCCACAGCTCAGCCCCTTCCATGGGTCTTTACCCCATAGTGATTTTTCCATCACAGAATATCCCGAGTTGGAAGGGACCCATAAGGACCATCCTGCCCAACTCCTGGCTCCACACAGAAGGGAATTCCCTTCATTTCTCAAGGTTTAGATCCACACAATAACCCAGCCTACCTGAAATACATTTGCTTGTCTTTCTGCTCTCCCTCCCCCCCCCCTCCACAGAACGGATACCAAAATAGCTCCTCAATAATATACATATTTATTTCCTCTTAATTAGTGTCGATATTTACAAAATCTGTGATGCTCTGTGAAGAATAAATTATATACACTCATGATAAACCAGACAGCAAACGCTCATTTGGGATATGTATGTACACAGATCTGTATACCTATATACAATGGTCGGCCCTATTGACGTGGGTGTCCCACCCCATGGATGTGCCCGACCCCAGGGACACCCCTGTGCCGTCAATGAGAGCAGGAACGTCTATACACACTGTGCAATTCAGATACAGCTGGTGTCTACGTTTTTGTCTAGCAAACGCATGGTTAAATGACTTGAAATTCCCACGAGTCCTCCTCTACCAGTTTATAGGCCTCTCTCCATTCCTGGTCCCGTTCCTCCCGTAACCACGGCAACACAAGGTTCGGCTCCAGCATCGGTAGGATGAGTCCTTCTTGGATTTCCTCTTCCTATCGATTCACTCGAGTGAGGCACCACGCACAGCTTTGATCCAATGCCTGTTTTTCCCTTGTGCTTCCAGCAACCATTAGTGGGTGACATCGGAGGACAAGAGTGCAGTCTCAAGCAACGAGGGAGCAAGTGCAAACGGATAATTACAGTCTTATACACGACAGAAGGATGATCAAATAAAACCAAAAACCAACCGACCCATGCCCAGAGCAACCAGGCAGGTTGTCTGACACACGCACGGCCCCTGGGACAGGGCTGTGGTCAACTGATGTCCAGCAGCTCCTCCAAGCCAACCATCCCACCAACAAGGAATGAAGGTGAGGGGTTTTCCTCTCTCCATGCACGGTGTGGACTAAAGGGCAGCCAGATCCATCATTTCATGGAGAGACCAAGACCAAGGGTGTAGGGATGACTACAAGGACCCTCATTGCCAGACCCTGATGGCAGGGACAAGGCGATGTGCTGGGCGCTGCCATGGGCAGGGAGCTGTGGACTTTTTTTGGTTGCAAACCCAAGTGATTTGGAGCTGGATCCTCCTCTCTTCACCCCCAGCCCTGCAGCATGCTGGCCAAAGAAAACGCTGATTGCTGATCCACACAAACCACTGAGATCCCCCATGAACACAAAACCCAAGAGAAGCACACCTCAGCCCTGGGATGAAAACCCCAGCGTGGTTCAAAGGAACCAAAACCCAACCATTACTGACAAACCAAGCAAAGCCACCCAGCACAGCCCACCAAACCCCTTCAACTTCTGGTTGGCTTTGCCTGCACCACCACAAACATGCCAGCAATGGGCCCAAGGTGAGGATTTGGGTTCCAGAGAAGAGATACTGAAAAGCTGCTGGAATGCATGCAGGGATGCTCAGAGCTGATGCCACCTCTGAGGCTGAATCCAGATCTCCTTCTCTTGGGCCCCTCCTTAGGGATGCTGTGAACCCAGAGAGTTCACAAGCTTTTGGCAGCAATTTCAACACTGACCCGGGAGTTATGCGATAACAAAGCAAGGCCATTCCTGAAATACCTCCTCCTCCTCTGTCTTTTTCTCTCCTTCTGTGTATTTATGCACAAATATGCCCGTATTTATACACCCACATGCTACAGTCACATAACACCAATCTAGAGATCCTTTTCTTGGTATAGCTCAGTATCCAGATTTATAGGACTTCGACACAACACAAAGATGCAGAGATTGGTTTTTCCTGACAAAAACTCATCAGCCCATACTTCTGATTTTCTCCCATCATTCCTAAAGCACCCAGCTAAGATAAGAGCCTCCCCTCACTGCCCTAAGCAGATATTGCAGAGGATGCTGAAGGGTTGATTGGTTGCTCACAGAGTTAGACGTGCACCGGCTGTTAGAAATCACCACTTCCCATCTCCAAAACCATGGCACAAAGGGCAAAACTTAGAATACAGGTCCTACCTCCTCTGGGTACCACCATAGGACCAGACACAGAGTGGAGAGCTTTGGTTCTCCATCCCACCCATGGCCAATGGCTCCATGAGAGGAGGGAAGGGAGACCCAACCACTGTGTTATGGCATCCTCCATCTGAGCCACTTCACATCCCAATTTTGTACCCACTGAAGCTGAGCTTGGGATGCTCAGCATCTCCGTGGGGGGCTGGAGGCTCTCAAACCAAATTCCTCAAGAAAAAAAGAAAGAAAGAAAGAAAGAAAAAAAAATCACAGTCTCCTCCTGAAAACTGGTTCAAGATCACATCAGTGAGTCAGAAGCAAAGCTCAAAATAGCACTAGAGCTCCGACCTGCAGGCACAAATCCCATTAAAAGCTATAGGGAAACCATTTCTCTGTATGCGGGAAAAAGCCAGATTTCTGCTTCATGCAGCCTGATGGGTGGCTGCTGACCCCCACAGACCTTTCCTGCCCTGAAAAACCTATCTGAGCACACATCTGGGTCCCTTCTGCTCTGCAAACAAGCTGCAAGGGCCACCATAGAGATGCCCTCCTTCCAGGGCTGGTTTTCCCCATTAGAATCTGCCTCAGTGAGCGCACAAGGTGTAGGATCCATCTATGGCCAGAGATGCCAGGAGGTGAATGGCCTGAAGCTCGCAGGATATGAGCAACCAGGCACTTTGCAAAGTCAGCATCCTCCCAAATCGCCCATAGCAGCCCACCCTGAGCGCTGGTGCTTTCCTGCACAGCAAATTTGGGATCATCCCAGTGCTCAGGCACCTGTGGCAGGGCAGTCACATCCCCATAGACATGCAGCAAGCTGGATCAATGGAGGCTGAGCAGCTGCCACCTGGGAATCACACCTCTGCCATCCCATTCAAGCTTCAGAAAGAGATTTATTGCTTTCAGTTGCGTTGATTCTCGTTGTGTGTGTTGCAGGTGTTGGTGAGCTTCGGAGATGCCCATTCCAGAGCTGTAGCAGCAAAGAGGAGGAGAGGGTTCCCAATGCAACAAGATGCGATTTCGGGCAGGCACCCAACCCTGCGTGGTGCTCAGCACCCTGGGTGATTAGAGCCTGAATCAATCACTTATTAACGACGAGAGATCCCAGCTGGCTGAGCGGGGTCAACACGAGGGACGGATCCAGCCCCGAGCAGCATTTTGAACCATTGCTGTAGAATACGCTAGCACCGTTTGTTGTATTGTTGTGAGTATTGTTTTCCCATGGGAGGCCAGGAAGGTCCGGCTGACCTCACTCCCACGATCTGCCACGGGTTTCCCTCCCACACCTGCACTCAGCGGCAGCAAAGCGCTGATCGAGCCCAAATTCAGCCCCAATTCACCCCAACTGGAGGAGCTGCTAAATGCCTTCAGCTGGGGGCTTTGACCGTTGACCTCACAAGGGTCCCCTGGCCCGGCCCATTGCGGGCTTTGATAGCAATTTGGGAAAGAAGGAAATCCAAGTGGGATGGGCAAAGCAGATGAAACCCCGGAACAGACAGCTCCAACTCTCCCCAGATTACACCAGAAATGGAGAAGAAATGGGGATGATCCTGAGGTGTCTGCATCCCAACACTCAAATAGACCCTGGGAGAAGGCAAAGCAAAAGCAACAGCTTGGAAGCACGAGCTTGGATCCAGTCCACCATACAGGAAAAACCAACAGCCCTAGGGCTCGACATGACTGAAATCAGGATTTTCCAGCCCAAAACACACCCCAGGACAGCTCATGTCTGTGGCCCCTGAGCCAGGAGGCTCCAAGAGCTCACATTAGCTGCGAATTCGGCCCTATAGTCGTTCTCTAAATATCTATACACACACACAATAATCGTATGGGAAATGGCTGAAAACTGCTGACCAAACAAGTCCAGAGAGCCCATACCTGCCATTCCACCTGCTCCTCCAGCCCTGCCCGATCAGCTGTGCTTTCTGCTCCTGACACCGAGATTAATGACTAATTACTCGCCCCATAATGAGCGCAGGTGTTTAACTTTCAGCTCACCTTCCATGGAGCCAGCTCCTGGGGCTGGGTGCTGGGGCACTCAGGCTTTGCCTTGTTATCTATCAGGCTGTTGTCAGCACATGCCATCCCCATCCCATTTCTAAACACATTAGAGATATTTTAGCTCCCACAAATCTCCTCCGAGCCACTGGAGAATCTATAAACACTATAAACATAAATACTGTATAGTCTACTAAGAAAATATATATTTGTGTGTGTATTAAATATTCAGATTCATGCAACAGATACCCATGCAGCTGTACTGTATTACTGGTTAAATTTCACTGCAGTATAAATATATTGTAGGCCACAGCATAGTTGCTCCAGTTTTATATATAGATATATATATAAAAAAAAGATGGTTTTTTCCCAACTCGTTTTCAATGTGTCAGTGGAGGTGTCTTTGGTGATCCTGGAAATAGTGGTGGATGGAAGTATCATCTGAATAAATCAATAAAATCCAAGCGTTTGATTTGTTGACTCGTCCCTCCCGGTGCCTAGCATAGAAAACTTAAGACTTAATAAATAATGTGCCGCCAGACTAATTATCCCTCCCCTGGGCCTCTCACTGGCATACTGCAGTGGCTCAAACTATTGCAGCATGCAGCATTTTCCGTTATGAAACGCGAGCCGGGGCGATGCGTTCAGCTCGGCACTGCCGAGGCGGAAACCTGAGCCCTCCAACAAGCCAACCAGCCCTGCCTGACCTTCCCCAGCCCCAGGCTGGTGGCCCAGCTCTGGGGACAGGGCCGTGCCAGTGAGCATCCCTGCATCCCTGCTACGGCACGGTGCTCGGACCGCTCCGCACCTCTGGGAACCAGCGAGCCTGGGATGGCAGAAGGGAAACAAAATGGTTCGGTTTTGTTTGCTTGCACGTTATTCAGTGTGGAAATCAAAGGTTAAAAGTCACTTACACAGCTATTGCTTCCCATGCAGAACCAAATATACACCGTAGAAAATACTGTGTTAACTACAATGCAGAGCAGCACTCAATATCTGCGATTGTTCCACTTCAGCTTTAAATACGGTACTAGGTTTTAGCGACTAGACATCGGTTAGCATTTTGGTGATATTCACATAGTTTGTGTTAGCTAGGGTGCAATTGGCTGTCTTCAAGTTCTCCTCCCTAAAATCCTCATTGCTATTGTTTACACCTTCCTGAATCTCCATATAATCAGACTTACTAATGGTAGAGGCACTTCTGCTTTTCTTTAGGTCGGGGGAAGAGGGGATCTTTGGGCAGCTGGTTACTTGCAAATATTGAGCCTGCTCCTCTCCCTCCGTCTCCCGGTGGTAGAAGTAGTTGAAGTTAGACACTATGACGGGCACGGGTAAGGCAATGGTTAATACGCCAGCGATGGCACACAGAGACCCCACGATTTTCCCCCCGATGGTGGTGGGGACCATGTCTCCATAGCCAACAGTCGTCATGGAAACCACGGCCCACCAGAAGGCGTCGGGGATGCTCGGGAATTGGGACTCGCTCTCGTCGGCCTCGGCGAAGTAGACGGCGCTGGAAAAGAGGATGACGCCGATGAAGAGGAAGAAGATGAGCAAGCCCAGCTCCCGCATGCTGGCCTTGAGGGTCTGCCCCAGGATCTGCAGCCCCTTGGAGTGCCGGGACAGCTTGAAGATCCGGAAGACCCGCACCAAGCGGATGACTCGGAGGATGGCCAAGGACATGGCTTGCTGGCCTTGCTGGCCGTCCTCCGGCTTCTCGGCCAGCTCTGTCCCTAAGGTGATGAAGTAGGGGATGATGGCTACAATGTCTATAATGTTCATGATGTTGGTAAAAAATCCAGCCTTGCTGGGACAGGCGAAAAACCTCACCAAGAACTCGAAGGAGAACCAGATGATGCAAAGGGTCTCCACGATGAAGAAGGGATCTGTGAAAGAGGTGGACTGCTGGTACCCCATGCTGCTGTTGGAGTAGGGAGGGTGGCTCAGCCCGCTGCCGTGCATGTCTTCATTCTCATCCCGAAAAATGGGCAACGTTTCCAGGCAAAAGCTCACGATGGAGATCAAAATCACCATGACAGAGACAATAGCTATAATCCTGGCAGGGCCCGAGCTCTCGGGGTACTCGAAGAGCAACCAGACCTGTCTCTGAAACTCATTCTCCGGCAGCGGTCTCTCTTCTTCTTTGATGTAGCCTTCGTCCTCCCGAAACATCTCCATGGCTTCTTCCCCCAGTTCATAGAAACGGATCTCCTCTGAGAAGATGTCCAAGGGCACATTAACCGGCCTCCGCAACCTCCCTCCGGATTGGTAATAGTACAAAATCGCATCGAAGCTGGGTCTGTTCCGGTCAAAGAAATACTCATTCCGGAGAGGGTCGAAATATCTCATTCTCTTTTTAGGATCTCCTAGCAAAGTCTCCGGAAATTGAGCTAACGTCTTGAGCTGAGTCTCAAAGCGCAGCCCCGAGATGTTGATGACCACCCTCTCGCAGCATTCATGGTCGGTCTCGGGGTTGTACGTGTCCTGTGGGTGACCTGGAAGAGCTGCAGCTTCGTCTGCAGGATCTCCGGTAGCAACTGTCATATTGGGGTTGAAAGGAAATCCTTATGCTAAACTCTTCCGAGTGCCCGGTGGTGGGATCGGACTCAGGGCAAGGCTACTATCCTGCAGAAGGACAGGTACGTAGGTGTGGAAGTGTCTCATGAAAAGGCGAAGGGATGATAAAATAGGAGAAAACAAAAAAGGAAAGAAAATTGCCCCTGCTGAGAAAGAGAGAGATGAAGTAAAGTTGGGGGGAGGAGAGCGGCTCCCTGCGCTACCATTGCCTAACGCCGTCCTCGGGGGGTTAATCTGAGTTAATCAGAGTTCAAAACTCCCATCTAAACCCATTAGGCAGAAGGGAGAAAACACCTGAGGAACCCTCAGACCCTCATCTATTCACAACCGGCACGGCAGAACCGGCGTTGGCCAAACGGAACATTTTGGGTTTTACGGCTAAAAAGAAAAATTCCAAAGAGGGGGGAAAAAAACCAGGAGGGGGAAGGGAAGAGAATGGAAGCAAAACCCGATCCAGCCCTACAGCGGGGAGGGGACCCGCGGGGCAGCGCGGGCTCGGCTCATTTCCAGGCATGCATTTAAGGGTTAACATTCAACCGTGCATAAATTATTCTACGGTTCTGCGGCAGGCAATCCGGCACGACCCTCCAGGTAACCCTAACGGCTCCGCTTTAACTTCGGCACCGTCCCCATCCTCCTGCCCCGGCCATAGGGCTGCGGGTGCTGCTCTGCCCGCCCCGAGCTGGGCTCTGCTGCCTGAATTTGGGTGCAAGCTGCCCGCGGACTACTGCAGTCCCCCTCCTCGACCGCTGGTGTCCCGGCTGCTCTCATTCTCTGCAAAGCGCCATGGCACACAGAAAACAAATCACATTACCTGGAGAAGCCAAATCTTAGTGTCTCTTAGTAAGACCGATTATCTGACCCTGGGGAAATCCTAGAGAGGAATACAGGCTTCCAAGATCCCCATAATTTCCTCTCTCTTCAAAGTTAAAAATAATGGTGAGTCATCGTAGAAAAGGAGAAGGGACATAAAAGGGGTGAGATTTCCAGATGGTGGAAGTCGGGTCTTGGAATGGTTTGGACTGGAGAGAAAGAGAGAGAGAAAGAGACAGAGGGACAGAAGTCCTCCCGGAGCTGTTGCAGGTCCGCACTTCAGGGCAGAGCAGCGTCTGTCTGATGCCTCCGGTACGGCGGGGGGGAGATGCTAAGCTCAGCAAAACCCGATGTCCCCGGTGTCCTCGGGAGGTGTGGCATCGCCTGGAAAAAACAGCGAGAAGGTAAAAAGCCGCCGGGGGGTTTGGAGGCAGCGTCCGCAAAGCCCCGCTTCCTCCGGGCAGCTCCGCTTCCTCCCCGCCGGCTGTTATCCCGACGCTTCGCTAACCTGCACCGCAACACGAGCCGAAGGGAGGGCGGAAAAAAACAGAACCGCGTCCCTCTCCGCTCCTCTCCGCTCCGGGCGGTGGGGCCGGGCAGCCCGATGGCAGCGAGGGGAGGAGGCGGCGAGCGGAGGGGGAGCGCCGCAACCCCCGGCACAGCGATGCTCTGCGGCGCCGCGCCGAACGCCCCGGGGACGGCGGTCCCTACGGCACCGCGCTGCCTCCGCGGATGGCACGGGGGGCTCCGTTTTCATCGGTGAGACGAAGCTCTGGTCGGCGTCCCCTCCTCCGTGCTCCCCCTTGAGCGTCCCCGGCCGTGAGACCCGCGCGACCCGCACCCACCCTCCCCATCCTCCCCAAAGCCAACCCCCAGCCGACCCACCCCCCCGTGGGAATTCCGCTCTGGTGGGGCTGCACTTCTCAGGGGGACGCTGGGGGGGCTCGGATCCCTGCATCAGCCTCTGCTCCTCCATCAGGTCGCCCCACTCCGCCCCACGGATGCTCGAACCGGAGCGGTCCATCCAAACTCTCCTTTTCCCCCCCTTTCTTTTTTGGTTGTTTTTTTTTTTTCTTCTTCTTTTTTTTTTTTTTTTTTTTTTGCCCTCCCGAAGGAAAAATAATAATAATAATAATAATTCCTCTAACCTCCCTTCTTCGGCTGCAACTCGACTTGTCTACTTTGAGCCAGGATTACAGAACCGGGGAGGGGAGGCAGGTGGAAAATAACCCCGCGGTCTGAGCCTCCTCGGTAAAGATTTCAGCCTCCTGCAGGCCATATATGCCCGTTGGTTTCTCTCTTCATCACCTCGGGTGCGGATATTGCTGCAGATCCCTCTTTTCTTGGAAATTTCCCCTTCCCGTGCAACCCTCCTCTCCCTTCTCCTTATGCACTAGAAAAAATAGTACAACCCTGACAAGGCTTGCAGCATCCAACGGCTTCGCTTAACCCTTTTCTACCAGGCCCAGAGGAGAGGAGGTCGCATTTGTCCCAGTTTTTCTCCTTTTTCCTGCATTTTCTCCCTGCAGCCCCGCTCCAGAGCTCTGCTGGGTTTAACCTTCTTTGGCTCCTGTGAGCATCACAGCAGAGCACCACGACCACCAGCTATCTGCTGCAGCCACAACGCGAGCCCCCATTTCCCCCTAAATCAACCAACCTTGATGATTTTTTCAAACGTGCATTTCTTCTCCTGACCCTAAACTCCCTCCTCCCCTCCCTGCCTGCCCCAAACACCCCACGTTTGCTCAGCAGTGCGGACATTTGCTCATTATTTAACACGTTGATTATCGTTTAGCATGAAGCCTTGGCTCTTCTCTCTGAGCCCAGACCGGAGCGGCGATGCTGGTGCTGATTTGAGACGGTTATGGCATCATCTGAGTTGACATCACAGATTCCAGCACTTGTTTGCTGCTACTTTCTCCCCACCGCACGCTGTCCTGCTCAGATGACCCCCTCCCACCCCCTTCCCATCTTTGGGTTCCGTTCATGCAAATCTGGGGGCTGCAGGGGCAGGAAGGAGGCGGAGGAGATCAGCCACAAGAGCCCGGTTTGTCGCTGCATGCACAAGGCAGGCTCGCTGCAGGCACGAGCCATGGCCGTCTGTCAGAGCTCTGAGATTTCGGGCAGCAGAGAGCCTCGAGGACAAGGTCGAGGCGTTTGCTTTCCCTTTCGCAACCGAAAAAACAAAACACCAAAAAAACAAAAACCAAAAAAACCCCACGCCAAGCCTCCATTTCACAGCTTGTGGCAAGCCGCTATTTCAGCAGAGACAGCGGGGAGGAAGCGGGGAGGGGGAAGGGGGGAGAAAAAGGCACCAACTTACAATTGGCTCTGCAGTCAGGCATGCAGCGAATGCACAAACAGCCGCGCTCCGCTCTGCTGGCAGCACCCTCACCTGCGCTGCTGGCCCCGAAACTCGCCCCGGGCTCCTGGGAGCAAAGCTCCGAAGGCAACAGAGCTTCTCAATGAATATTCATAAGATTAATATGAGCATCTCCCCCCCCCCTCCCCCCTTCCTCCTAAGCAAGAGACCTAGATTTCAACCACTGGGAAATAATCATATCCCTGGATGCGCGATGCTGCTGCTTTAGCGGGCGGCTCTGAGTGTAGCAGGTTTGTGTTGGAGCCTGGATCTGCATGGGGAGATGTGGGGTCGCAGCAGCTCTGCATGGCTTTGGGGGAGGCAATGGGGCAGGATCAGGCTCCTGTGGGCCACCATGCCAATGGTTGGGGTGAGGATGCTGTGCTGCCCCATAGGCTCCAGCCCAACTGGACACAACGTGGGGTGAGCAATGCATCCACACCAGGAAAACTCATCCCTCTTCTCTTCTCCATCACACCCAGAGCAGTCATTTTATATCAGCTTGCATTTGCAGACCTCCTCCCTGCACGTGGAGGCATCTCCCCATCCCAAAGGGGGGGCACACGACAAAGCTGGCACACAAGGCTTTGGCTCAGTCTTGGACTGCTCTGCTATGACCATCCAAGGAGTGCACGGGGGCAGCCATGAGGACTGCAGGGCACCCAGCATCCAACAAACACAAACACTGGAGGAGGTGATGGAAGCATTTCAGCTCCCATATGCAGCAGTCAGACTGTGAGGTGCTGCTGCTGCTGGAGGTGATTGCGTGGCTCACCCTGGAAGCCCAATAAAATCAGTGCTGAGGGTGATGCCCTGGGAGGTGTGGGGGCATGGAGGGGTTAACCCGTATTTCCCTGAGCCTCAGCTGCATCCTAAAGCTGAACGTGAATTTCCATGGCAAAGTGGGGCTCACACACGCGGGGGTTTCCTTATTGCATGCATTCCTCTGGGTGTGAGGCTACACGGGAAGAAGGGTTTTAATTTTTGCCCGTGTTGTTTCAGCCTTTTCTGAGACAGATCTGTCATAGCAGGGAGGGCAGAATCCAGACCACAAGATGCCCAAGGCTGATACTTATGCAATGTGTAGAAACTGAGGCTGGGCGATTCAAGTGCAGCCGAATTTCTAAGCTGCTCTTCCCACTGCTGCCTTGCCAAGGCTTTACACAACCAGTGGGGTTTTTCGCATCAGCAGCACCATCTCCTTGCAAAGAGCTCCAATCCTGCCTGTAGCAAACGGAGGAAACCTCTCTGAATTGAGTGATGCTCTCTGATTTACTACCCTAATTGTGGAGCTATTATTACAATGTGTACGTCTGCACCCTCCTCCCTCTGCCACGCTGACAACTCGAGATGTAACTCAGCGCTTCGGAGGACGCAGCAAGTCAATACACTGCACCTACTTGTCTGATTTACATGTGTTTCAATGGCTGACACCTTTGCATTAATATTGTCATTAAAACATATACATGTTCCCACTGGATTCTTTCTGTTACCCGAACGGAATCGATACCTTTCTTAATTGGAAAACTTACCCCGTCCTTTCTTCCGAGCTGAACCGTTCCTGTGGTGGGTGTGGGGATGCCCAGTGATCTGGTGCTCAGTTCCCAGCAGAAACAGAGCTGCTCCGCGTTCAGACAACACTCTTAGACATAGGGGCTGGATTTTGGGTGTGGAGGCAGGAGTTGGACCTTTGTCCCCCCCCAATTTGGGATATTCCATGATGCTATGGTATACGAAGCAATAAAATATCCATCCTCCACCAGCCCCCCCCTCCAAAACCAGAAACACCATCAGCATGTAGCAGCGTGACAATGGCATTTCTCCATGGTGACCTGGGGACGCCTCCTGCAAGGCCAGTGGGGCTCTGAGGGATGCCTGCAGTCATGCAATGAGGAAGAATCAAGACCATGGCTTGGATGCATGCATGAGCATTGCTGCACTCCCAGGATCCTGAGCAAACTGTGCTCCTGCCTCCATCCGAGCCTCCATCAGGAGGAACCTGTGACATTTTAGGAGCTGTGACAGCAACAAGTGGCCTCCCCGGGCTGTGAGACACCCTCCAGAGAAAGCATCCCACCTCCTGCCTGCTGCATGCATCAATGGAGGGTGCAAGCACGGCTGCATGGCCGGGCATTGGTGTGCAGTGGCAAAAGGACACACTGAGAGATGGTGATGACCACACTGTGATGGAACAGGGTCTGAAAATGGAGGCAGCCAGAGAACAAGGTGACTTTTGCTCTTGGCATACCTTGTGCTGCTGGTGAATCCCAAAATACAACAGTGACATGGTGACACGGGAAAGGAGGAGCAGATCTTGTGGTCATGGGGCCATGTCCTGGGGCAGCTGGGTCCAAGGGAAGGTCTCCTGTTCCTGCAAAGAGCTCCTGATCCTTGGGAAGATCCATTGGCCCTTGGCAAAGCACGGCCAAAGGGAACACAGCTGATATTACCTACCTGCAAAGATAAAATTACATACATTCTCTCTCTGTGATGTTTCCCATATTAAAAATATGTGATTAGTTAAAGAAAATAACTCCGGGTTCCACCCTGAATGTTTGTTTGATGAAGGCTGTTGCGTCGCAGCATCGCTGCCTCCCAAATGCTCGCTCAGCCCGGAGCGGAACCAGCAAACATCTCATTGCCTGGGAGCTGTTCATTGAAAACAAAAAGTCATTTCGCCCAACCGAAACACGGCGTAGAACTTCAGTTCTTGAGGTCTTTGGAGCCCATCGAGGTTGTGAATATTTCATGGCAGTCTGCTGCAGGATTGCTAATGGAGCCGTGGCGCGGGGCGAGCGGCAGCTCCGGCCGCTCCAACTAAAAGGCTCTCACAGCATCTTTCTTTGACTTGCACAGACAAAAAGGACAGGACAAGCCAAATTAGTGAGCAGAAAGGAAATCAATAGCCTCCTTCGAGCCAGGCGCGAGTGCTTTCAGCTCTGGGAAGGAATCTGTCCTGCTCCCAAGCCTGCTTTGTGCTCCCCACACTTGTCTGTGTATAACCCCCAAGTCCCTCCCCAGGTCTGGGCCCTTACCAAGGCATCAGCTGAGCCACTGCATCCCCCTGAGCTGGCCGAGGGGACACAGCTGCGTCCCTGCATCCTTAAGTCCTTCCAAACACGAGACTGAGCTGCTGCAGGGCTCCAAAAGTGCTTTTCTGAGATGCCGATGGAAAGCTGCATTTGCTGAGCACCAGAGCTCCCCGTGTGACTCCAGGGGAGATGCAAGAGAAGTGATGAGCTTTCCCACATGCTTCATTTTCCTCCAATGATTTGGTTTCCTCGGGTCTGAACCAGACCTTTCCCATGTGCTCAATGGAGCATCGCTTCTCCTCCAGCTCTAGGAAGGGCAATGCTCACCAAAACAGCAGGGGCATAGAACTAATGTTGAAAACTTCTGAGCTTAGGGATGAGAACAGTAAGGGGAGACGGGAGATGCCTGCAGTGGAGATAGCAAAAACCTGCAGGCAGGTTGCCTCTGCCTTGGGGCAGTGGGTGGACCACCTCAGGATCTCATCTCCTGGACTCTATGTTCTTTGTGGTCTCTTCTAACTTGGAACATTCCATTCCATTCCATTCCATTCCATTCCATTCTTCTTCTTTCCTCATCCCATCCCATCCACAAGTGCTGTATAACATCTGTGTACCTCCCTGTCTATCTGTCCCTGCTGCATGGTGGGTGCTTGGAGACCCAGTGGTGATGTTTTCTACCGGCACAGCCACAAACAATGCTCCATGGGAAGGAAAAAACAAGGCAGGAGGAAAAGGGCTCTGCAGGGACCATTTCCATCCTCTTGTCCTCCCACACATGAATGCTGCAGGGAGAGATGCAGGCTGGGGCTGCTGAGCTGAGGAGCGCCTTCCACCTTGGTTCCTTCGTCTTCCAGCCAGGCCAATGCCACCAGTGTAGCTCCATCACTACCAAGTCCCTCCTGGAGATGGCTTTGCTAGGGTGGAAAATTCCTACAAGACGCTGTGGGATGAGGTAGGAATTCATTGTGTTATCACTTCCCAGGGGGGTTCTCCATCACTGTGACCTTGCAAGATCATCCCTGGTCCAGGTCCTGGTGGCGTGGGGAGGTGACAGGCGATGCTGGGCAGGACACGAGGTGCCGTGCCCACACTGGGTGGTGGCAGAGCTCTGCCTGCTGCCCTGCAGCATCCTCTCTGTCACCTCATTGCTGTATTTACTATTTCTTCCTCTCCCACCCCCTCTTTTGGGACGAGACAGACTTCCCTGTTTCTATGGTAACCCTCCCCCTCTCCTCTCATTTCTTCAAAGAGGTTTTCATCTGCTTCTTTAGAAAACTGCTATTTTTAGCCTTGGCATCCCCTGCTCCCCCTCCCCACCCTCTGCTCTCAGCACAAGCTTTCCTGAATGAGCAGAACCCACCCAGGCTGTCCCCAAGCTCCTATGAGGGCTGCAAGGCTGGAGCAGGAGCTGTTCAGAACCGCGGTCCAAATCATGGCACCTCCCTTCATTTGTGCTTAATTCCTTTGGGGAGTGTGAGGAAATAGAGGGAAAGCTTTTGTTCTGCAGAAAGACCCCAGGAACATCTGCAGTCTCCATCGCTCTGAGCTGAAGCACGAGCAGAAGGAATCCAAGAGTCAATCGAATCCAAGAGTCAATCGAATAACTGGGCCAGGTGGTGTTTAGTAAATGATAACCTTAGCAATCCCATGGGTATGGGCAGTGCTTCTGGCAGGAGGAAACCCCATCTCACCATGTGGAAGAGAATCCTTCCAGTTCTCAGCATCTGTTTGAAAGATGAGAATTGATGCGTTAAATCTGAGGTCTCCTTAGGAAGGGGTGGTTTGGGGAGAGGGGAAATTCCCTACGGAAGTCTGCAGCGTTCTGGAGAAGTCACAGATGGGAAGGCTGGAGAGGAAGAGCAGGAGGGACCCATGGGTCTGAGTCCTGTCGTGGGTTTGGTGTGAGCACATCACCCCCTGCCCATCAGGGATCTTGCGCTGCTTTTCATGCAAGAGCATGTTTGGGCTGATGCCATCCGTGCCACCTTCTGCATCTCAGCCTTCGAGACATCCTGTTTTTCAAGGTTGCTGAAGTACCAGACCAGTTAACCACACAGCAACCGAAACCGACAGCTGGGAGCACTGCAGCCCTCAGGGGAGCCAGTGCAGAAAGGAACAAAACGAGGTCAGGGCAGCCAGGGCCACCAAACCGGCCACCAGAGCTCTGAGCATCCCACGTGGGATCTCCTCCTGCTGCTGGCTCTGGCCAGGATCTGGTTTGCTCCCTGAGCAGCCACTGGGAGACAATTAGGAAACAGAGACACTGAAGATGGTGCAAAGGGATTTTGCTCACCAGCTCCACTCATCCCCCACTGTGCACCAGCAGCCTCGGTGCTGGCAGCAAACCGAGAGAGAGAAAAAAGCCAAAACAGCACAAAAGCAAGAAGCTGAATGCTGCTTTCCCAGGAACCTGCCCAAATGCAGACATCAGAGGCGGGGGCAGAGCTCAGGCCCCCAAGGAGAGCCCTGTGCTGCTCCGTGCACACAGAGAGGCCAGTGGGGTCAGAGCAGATGATTTGTAGAACTCAAGGCTTCAAGTTTCTCCGTCATTGCTAAATTCCCAATCTGAGCCTACCAGGAGCAGGCATGGGCCACTGCTCTGCTCCCAGCCTCAGCCCTCAGCTTAGAGTCTTGCACAGGGCTTGGGGATGCATTCTCAGGAATAGGATTTGCAAATCCACCCAGCTCAAGAGCTCGGTCTGCGGTGCAGTAAAACAATACCTCACTTGAAGGGGCCGTTGGGTCATGGGATGCAATAGAACAGCACTTTTGCAATGCAATGTGAGCCACCCCAGCAATGGGTGCCCCTCCAGCAACAGATGCTGTGCCAAACCCAGCCTTCCCCACATTGCCTTGGCTTACATCACCCATCTTACACTCTGGGTTTCAGCTGCGCCACGGCTCTGCTCACTTTGTGGCCCCCAGCTGTGTTCCCCAGAGCAGGAATGTGCAGGTGATTGAAAAGCAAAAGAAACCAGGAAATTCTGCAGGTCTGCACTGCTCTCCAATTGCTCTCAGGCTGCCCAAGTGCAGACCGGTCCCAGCTGCTGCAGATTAAATGCAGCTTGTACAGTCGTCATTTATTTTTCCATTCTCTCTCACTCTTCAATATTTTTTAGACAAGCCATAACCTAAAAAAGCTCTGAGATTATTTGGCCAAGCTTGCTTTTGGGTGAAGCCCAAAGATGTGGTACAAAGCCAAGGGCAAGGTTTTCAGATGAACTTCAAGCCTCGTTTCTCAAGCTCTCCGCCTGCAATGAGGACGAATGGTTCAGTGCCTCCACTTACATTGGCTTTGCCAAAGTATCACTGGTGACATCCCTTCTTGTGATGCTCACAATGAGAATTTCTAGGCTTTGCTCCGAGCGACTTTGGTCTAAAAAGCGAGTGCAGCTCTCCAGGTTGGTGGGGTGGATGGAAATGTGCAAATTTTACCCCATGATTTTGCTGCTCAGTTTTGTTCCTGAGAAATGCATCACATTCCACGTTCTTTCACACTGAAAAATGAGCAGTGAGTTCATAGAATCATAGGATGGCCTGGGTTGCAAAGGCTCACAATGCTCATCCAGTTCCAACCCCCTGCTGCGTGCAGGGTCACCAACCAGCAGCCCAGGCTGCCCAGAGCCACATCCAGCCTGGCCTTGAATGCCTGCAGGGATGGGGCATCCACAGCCTCCTTGGGCAACCTGTTCCAGAGGTATCTCATACCCCATCCCTGTTACATCCTTGGACCCCCAGCATCCCTCCTTTCCCATCTCACCGCCCACCCCCATCACTGTGGCACCACCAGAGATGTGTTTCAGCCGTTTTATTGAACTTTGCGTATGAAAGAACAGTTTTGAGTCCTAATGAAAAAAAAAAAAACAAAAAAAACCAAACATTAAAAAAATAAGTTTGACATCAGGTAAAAAAAATCCACACGACCAGAAAATAAAAACCCAGAAACCCACCTGTGTGGAGCTGAATATGCAGCCCACAGCACAGTGGGGTCTCCAGGACAACAGGATGTTTGTTTGAGCATCAGATCAGCACCGATGGAATAAATTGAAACGTGGGCCACACAGCTCACTGGGCAAACCAAAACGAAAAGGAAAGCAGAGCAACGAGGCTGAGCTTTGCATCTCCAGCCACAAATGGTGTCGTTTCTGCAAAGCCTGGCTGCTCTGGGTTTGGCCTTCGTGCAGAGAAAGCCACTGGGTTGTCAGGGGGGTGTGTTGGGTTTCAGGAGGCAGGATGTCACTGCTGGAATATCTCCGTGTGTGTTGATGCTGAGGTAGTCCTAAGGACTCCTCATCACCAGCCAAAGCGCTGCCTGATGACATGGAAAGCAACGTCAGCGTTATACCCAGCCAGGAAGGAATCATGGAAACGAATTGCATAGTAAATGATGGGGAATGAAGAAATCAAGACCTCCTGTGTGAGAGGTGGGTGCTTGGTCAGGTTCCCCTCTTGCAAAGCTTTGGGACCTCAGGTCCTATAGGAAGAGCCTATTCTCCTTGGGAGGAGCTCAGTTTGGCCATGGGAACACTCCTCCCTCTACAACAACAATTCTCCTCCCTACACACCAGGTTGGGTGCGACTTTCAGACATCACTCTGTTGGCACCCAAACGAATGACTAAATCCCATTTCTCAAACACCAGTGGCAGGTGGATGGTAGCAAACACCATTTTGACTAAAACTGCCCCATTTTCAGGTACTGGGCCACAACTCCACGCCATTGCTACTTCTCCTCTTAATAGCACGAAGGCTCAGATGTGTCAACGGCTTTTCTAGAGGCAGGAAAGTCGTCCTGCCCCCAAACATTCTCTGAAATGGCACTGCTGCTGGCCTGGCCTCGCTGTCATCAGAGACATAGATCTGGAAAACAGCAGAAAAGGACAGCAGATCTCAGCCCATTCCTTTGGAAGATGCACTGATGATTCATGCTTGAAAAGGGAAAGAAATCAACGCAGGGTGATTTCCCCGTGTCAGAGGTGAGCAAAGGCACCGCATTACAGAGCAGTGCAACAGGAGAAGCAAGAGGAGGAGCCATGCAGACTTCCAAGGCTGTACAGAGGAGAAAGACCCTGTTCTTCAATTTTAGAAGAATTCAGTGGCGACAGCAGCACTTAAACACCTTTTGGATAACATCTGTGCCTCTTTCAGCTGTTATCCATGAACGTCACCCCAGTGCCCACAGCACCCTGGGGCCCTGCCCTACAAATCCACCAGGAGGGGGCCTGTGGCAAAGCTCCCTTGCCATCGAGCACACTGACACGGGAAGAGAGAAGGGCTGCAGACAGCAGGAGGAGCTCAGACGTGTTTGGCGTCTCAAGCGCCGCACGTCGCACGGCTTCCTCAGCATCTCCGAGCGTGGCTTTGAAGGGCTATGAATAAAGATGAGCAGCCTGCAGTCGGATGATTATGGGAATAAATACATGCTATTTTTTGGGGGGCCTTCTCTTGCTGTCAGCCATCATTAAATCTCTCCCTTTTTTTTTTTTTTTTTTTAAAAATACATTTTAAATTTCTCTTCCCTTGCCAAATCTGGCTCTCCCTTCGAAATGACATTTCTGCATGGCTGTCCTGCTATGGTGGTTGTCTATAGAACACACAGGGTTATCTTTGGAGTCATGACAATGCAGACAATACACCGGACCGACAATTAAAGACTATCAAACTCTCGCTTATTTGGAGAAAGCACATTAACAATTAGCCAGGTCAGCAATCAAGCAAAAGAAATCCAACAGCATGGAGAACACGTGGGCTGAAGGGCAGTTTTGTTGCCGGAGCTGATACGTACAACACTGAGCACAGGTTGAAATTTGGTGATTTCCAGATTTGGAGATGTCACAGAGTCACGGAATTGAGTTGGAAGGGAGCCTTAAAGGCCATCTGGTCCAACTGCCTGCAGTGGATGGGGACACTCAGGGCGTCCATGGGGAAGGTGAGGTGTGGGGAGCAGAGCTGCTGGCACCCATTGGGGCGTCACTGCTTCAAAGCCCAGCAGGAGGGCTCTGCTCTTCCCATCCCATCCAACCCCAAGCAGAGAGGTGCTTTAACACAGAGCTCATTGAAAACGGACGAGGCACAACCACGGCGCGCACACACACAGCTCGTAAGAAAACCTCTGGGTAACACACCAGTGAGAAAGAAAAAATAACTTCTGTACTGATACATTCCATCCCCACTTTTAAGGGCTACTGTTTAATGTTCCAAAAGAAACTAAATTCAACACCTCTGGGACCAGGGCTTCCCGAGAGGAAATCAGCTCTCCTCCTGCCCACAGGGTCCCATCTCATGGGGTGCTGGGCTGTCTGCAGCCCCGACCCCCCCCACACAGGCTGCTCTTCCCTATGGGATCACTGCAGATTTGTTTGTTTGATCCCTTTTGCACCCTCAGGACCAGGCTAGGTGCTGCAGGACGGCTGCAAACCCATCGTTTCACAGCTGTTTTGCAGGGCTGGATGTGACGCAGGGCCCTCCCATCCATCACAATGGAAAGAGAGCACCGCTGGGTTATTTGGGGCTCACAGGGATGGAAATGAGCTCAGCCCTCGCCCCCAGACACTGGACAGCTTTTGGCATTCATTGCAGTGCTGGGGAGCTGCAGCCTGGTGGGAGGACACGGCTCCCATCGCAGGAGGCAGGGAGGGATGCCTTTGGTGCAGCACGAACCTATTTATAAGGAGCACATACAGGAAAGCCAGAAAAAATAGAACAGAGCTTGTTCACTTCCTATGGCCAAAACCAGCCCGTGTCACTGGGAGCACAGAGAGCAACCCACGTTGCCCCCATTTTGCTCCTACCCCAAGCAGAACAACTTGCACAGCCCACCAGCGGCTCTGCTCAGCATTTCCCTTCTGACTGCTCAACCTTCCAAGAGTTTTTTGTTCTTCTTTTTTTTTATAACAAGAAAGAAAAAAAACAAAAAAAAAAACAAACACAAAATCCCAAACCCTGAAATAACATCCAACCCATTTCCACCACCGTCTTTCTTTTTTGTTTGTTTTTCTCTTTCCTGGCTTGGCGCCGTCTCATCACATTGCATAAAGAATCTCCCATCCATAAATGCACTTGTGAGTCGAGGTGAGGAGCAGGTCGGGGCGGGGAGCTCCATCCATCAGTGAGCGCCATCTCCTGCAGAGGTGTCTCATTCCCAGGCACGGTCCTGAAGCTCTCACACTGAAGCTTTTCTGCTCTCTCTCACACTGAAGCTTTTCTGCTCTCTGTTGGGCAAAGAAAAAGCAGCGTTGGTGCACAGCCTGGCTTTGAAAAGAAGCAGCACATCGTTGTGGTTTCAGCGCAGAGCAGGGTGGATGGCACACATTGGTCCCCTCGGACGACTTCAATCCCCGTTCCCCAGCAATGAAAAGCAAAATTTTGCTAATTAAAATCGTTTAACGGACTGAATGCAACGCAGCTGAAAGAGAGCTAAAGCTAGGAAAAGATTCATTAAGCACATTCTGGTTCTTAACTATTCGCTCACGTTAACGGCAAGTTGCAAATCCAATCCAAAATAATTACCATGAAGTGAGTCTTCCTCATCACATTTTTCTCTTAATCAAGCTGAGCTCCTGAAGACCTGATATGGTATTAAGCAACTGGCTGAGCTGACAGCTGAGAGCAGGGGCTGATTGCTGAGACCCAGCCTGAGATCCACTCTCTGTCCCACCCCCTCCATCACTCCCATTTCCCCCCAAAATGAACACCTCCCTCCATCCCACAGCTGGGAAATGGAGCGCTGCTCTGCCCACCCCCAGTGGGGCTCAGCCCTGAGCTGGGGGGACGTGGCACTGAGCGCTGAATGGATCCCAAGCGCTGGCCCCTTGGTGCTGATGTTTGAGAATTAGTAATGCTTCTGTTGGAGAGGTTCATTAACTATATTAAAACCAGCCTGATGAGTGCTAATGAGCGCTGCCACCAGATCGGGTGATGAGAGCCGGGTGCTTCGTTAGCGGGAAGGATCTGTGTTAACAAACTAAGTACTAACGAACCTGGATCCATTTCTCCCAGCCTGGCCATGAAGCCCTACCCTACAATAAGCCAATTTTCCCCTCATGAGCCTGCTTTACCCAAATGACTGAGCCTGGAGCCATCCCATACACCCGGATGGGAACCTCAGCACAGCACGGACTTAAAGGATGCAGAGCAATGGGCAGAAATGCAGACACAGCTCAGGTTTCCCAGCTCTTCTGGGTACCCCAATGCCTTTCCAGGACGTATCCCTGTCCTCGTAGACAGAACCTCCAAACCCTCAATCTAATGATGTCATTATTCCACTGAATTCAGCCAGAACAGTAGTGGGAGTGAGGTCAGAAGCATGCAGGAGATGTTGCTGCTCCGGCTCCTGAAGGGATGCAGATGTATTCCCAGCACACAGGAATAATGAAATCCTCCCCCCCTCCAACAGAAGCAGAGGATGTGAAGCAGAAGCTACAGAAATCAGAGGTTGTTCAGTTGGTGGAGCCAAAGGATTTGGGGCCAAGAGGTGGGAGTTGGAGCAGCTCGAGAGGCTGCGTGCACCACATCTTCCTTGAGCTCTGGACCCGGGGGAAATCTGGGACTGGAAAACAGCTCCTGCTGAGCCAAATCCTTAAGGGATAAACAAAAAGGATGGGTCTGTCCGCCTTCCTCTCAACCCAGAAAATACGTTGGAATGGCTGAGATTTTGAATACAGAATGAAAGTGCGGGTTATAATTGATGACAAACAATGCAGCTCTGGGGGAAACTGGTTTTATCGCATTAACTTGATGAGCTCTTCTTACTGAGCTCCAGGTATGGCTGACAGAGGTGTGTGCTGTTGTAATGCACTCCTGCAAACAAGCTGCACAGCACCTTGGTTATGAAAACGGAGCAACAAATGCACAGAGATCTCAGGAGAAATGAGGCATGAGGGTGGAAATGCAAGTGCAGAGATGCACATCCCCCATGTCTGCAGCACAGGGAATCCCATTTCATGGACTGCAACCTGCACAGCATCCCCAGCCACACCGCAGTGCTCTCAGCTCCTTTTTTTGCTACCACGGGGGCAAACAGCAAAACACATCTTTCTGCAGACACAAAACAATGCTTTGCAATGCGTGCATTCATCTTTTCCATGCTTCACTGCAACCTTTGGGTTCTCATAAGAGCAAAACCCGGAGCAAAGGCGCTGCTGCAGGAGCCCCACTGCACCCCAGCCACCACTGATCAAACCATGACACAACCCAAAAGGATTTTCCATATCTGCTATGCAAGAGGCGAGCAAACAGCTGGTGCTGGTCAGCATCAACACAACTCCGAGTGCACTTTGCTGCCTGGAGAGCAAGAGCAGAGATAGCCAGTGGCTGATGCAGTCATGCACATCCGCACCAAGTCTTCCCACACACTACGTGTAAGGATGCTAAAAATGAAGTGCAACAAATGTGGAAGAGCAACAGACGTGATGGAGCTTCAGAAAAGCATCCGAATTACGAGTGGTGAGGAAATGAATCACTGCAGAACCAACACAGCACCGCTGATCCGGGGGGCTTCGTGTACAGAGATGGTTCCCTCTGCGCAGAGGTGAAGAGCAGCCAGAGGGAAGTATTTGAGCAGAGTGACAAGCTGAATGAGATAGGAGACAGGTTTTAATTTACTGGAGCATGTCCTGCTTCATAAGAAGGAGAAAAGTGATGGTGCCCCGTGGGCACATCCGTGTGTGAAGGTTTCCCTGTCCTCCTGCAGAGCATCCTCAGCGCTCTGCCAGTAATGAGACACGGATGGGCCCCTGAAATGTGGGGATCTCAAAAAGCAGCTCCTCGTTCACAGAGGAAAGGCAAGCAGGGGCTCGTGGGGGATTTTCTCAGAGCATTTTTGGCTATTTTGAATAGCCAAAAATTCTCCAGCTGAAAGGGCAGCGTGGGACCCCGCTCCCATCCCTCTTCCGCACGGAGAATGGTTCTCATGAGCAAAAAATGCTGTTTGCTCTCTGCTGCTGACAAACAGCAGGAGCACAGCAGCCCTGACGCCTTCCAGCACAGAGCAGCAAACACGCGTCCCGTCAGGAGGGATGAATATCGCACTGACGGAGGCACCATTACTCATTTTCCTGCTCAGAAAGCCAAGTTTGGGAGAAAAAGCTCTTGGCTGTGCCTGGGGCTCTGTCCTACGAGCTGCAGAGCCCTCACTGGGGCTGCTCTGCTGGGCTCCCCCCAGGAGCAAACGTTCCCCATGCAATACAAGAGCAGGGCAGCTACATGCCATACGCTAAGAAAATCCTCCATCAGTGCCCACCCAAATGCTGTTGACCCCCCACTACCAGGGGAGGGATTCCCAGCACTGTGAGACACACAGATGTCCCCAGAACCACAACACCCAAATGTTCCCAGCTGCACATTGCTGCCCAAAGCCACAAACTGGGGGGAAGACCCAGAGCAGAGAAAGGTGAGGATGAGCAGCACCAGCTCCGCGGCAGTGAAGGAACGCACAGGATTTGCTCTCCCCATGGCATCCCACGATGTCCTCAAAACACCCATTTCCCTGCACCCGTTGCCCACACTCATGCCTTTGGCACAGGGGTGCCATTGCTGAGCTTTCCTTCCCCTACGCAAAGTGCATGAGACTGAAAGGCAGAGCGCTGCCAGGTGCGATCCTACACCGTCTGCTTGCACCCTATTGCTTTGCACCACAGGTTTGCAGCCTGTTAAAGCATTCAAATATGGAGAAAGGCACTGCCTTGCGTCGGGCTGGGCTGTGCTTGCACATAGATATGCATATTTTAAAAGCTTGGCAGGAAGAGGGCTCCAAACTACACAATTGAACAGATTTCATGCAGAATGCCCTCCACACACACAAACCACCACCAGCACCCCACGCTCTGCTCTGCCAGGACACCCCTTGGCAATGGGTGAGGGCTCCTTCCCTTCGGCTGGGGAAGCCGCTGATCTGTCCTTTGTCCCCACTAAACTGTTCCTAAATTGGGGATGAAAAACAACCAGCAGCTTCCTTTGTCCCTTTGTCAAGGGACAGAAAGGCAACAATTGCCCAAAGAAATCCGACCCTGCAGGAGGAAAGGGACACCCCAGCCCTGCTCTGTGACCCCGGAGTGGGACAGATCCCATCCACCTGAAGGGCATCTGCTGTGCTGGGAAGCAGTGAACCTTTTCGGAGGATTCCAGGCCACAAAAGTGTAAATAAGCAGGAGAAAAAAGTGAGAAAAGCATCAAGCAGAAAGACCAGGATGGGGGGAGGGGGGTTCCTGTACCAAAGCTGATGCACCCATGGGTAGGCAGAGACCCTATGGTCCCCTAAACGCCACCAGCAGCCCAGGGTAACACCTGTTTTGAGGCAAGCTTCACAGCCCAGTGTGCTCTGCTGTGCCCGGAGCAACGGTTGCAGCAGCACTAACACACAGCGGATGCACGCAGAGAGGCAGCAAGGGCACATGAAGTGGATGCACGCTGCAAGGCAGCAAAGGAACACACGCGGATGGAAGCTGCAAGGCAGCACAGGGCTCTCCATCCCCGCAGGCTGCCACGGAGCAGTCTGGCAGCACTTTGCAGCTCCTGGCAGGACGCACTCGGTGGAGCTGTCAGACCGCGCGCACCGAATGGCACCCGGCAAGACTGACAGCACCGAGGGAAGGAGCAGACAGAAATGGGGCAGAGCACAGCAGGGATATCCCCGTTTTGCTGCTTGCTGCTCCCTCTCCCATTTCTGTGCGTGCCTTCAGCGCTTTGACGTTTTTCAGCAGTGCCATTCAAGTGCTTGAAAAACTACGGCGGATGATCCGGCTTCCTTAGCGCCTCTGTGATAAACCTCTTTTTGCTGACAGTAAAATGTGTTTGAAGCTGTTCTGCCCCCACTGAATGAGGCAGGGAGAAGCCAGGAAAGCAAACTAATGACCGGTGAGGTTTCTGCTTATTTAAGTGGCACGGAAACTGAGAACTGCGTGTTGCTGTTTCCAGGCACACATGCGGTTTCCGTGCCGGTGCCATCCGTGCAACTGCCACAGCAAAAATATCACAACGAAACTCAGCGAGGAGGGGGGAGAGCTCCCACTGCCCTGAGCTCCAACCTCCTTTTAGGACGGGGCACGCAGAAAAGCTTTGATAGCCATCAGAAGGGAAAGCTCGCAGCTGGCTGTGACAGCTCAGCCTGCTGGCAGAGGTGCCTGGGGGTTCCCTGCTGCCCCGTGCCCTGGGATGCTGTCAGGGTGAGGGCTGTCAGCTCTGTGTGGCTGCAGAGCATCGCCCTCGCCATGGTCACAGCAGATTCCCACAGGGGAAACTGCTGCAGCTCCAATAAAGCCGTCAGATGCCATTAGTGAAGAAGCTGCTCGGATGTTTCCCGTTGGTGCTGAGGGTTTTACTCACTGGTTGGGGTGCTGGGGCTGAGGGGCAGTGTGAGGTGGCGCAAACCATCCCAAACGCTCCTAAAGTCTGGAGGAATTCCCAGCAAAATTGCCAGTTTCAACAAGGTGAAAATCCTCCCTTCCATCCCCTCAGGAAACACATGGCTCAGCCAGGTTGGGCTCCAGGTGTCTTTTGTCTTTGCTGGCGTTCCTGTGCGCTCCCCACCTGACAAACCATTTGTTCTTACCCCAAAACCAACTGGGACAGAGCAGGGCCCCACCAGCCCAACCTGCGACCAACCCAAAGCACCAAAACACTGCCACAACTCTTCTCTTTCTGCACAGTTTCGGACAGATCCCTGCACAGAGCATCACAGCTTTCCCCCAGCATTGCTCACCCAGAGCTCAGTGTGCAACACCAGAAAGCAAAGTGAGAAGCACACAGAACTGGAGGAACCTTAGGATGCTGCCATCCCATTACACCCAAAGTGCACGAAGACACACGAGGGCAGCAGGGGAAGCTGGAAAACAACACCACGCAGAAGGAAACACGAGGTTTGTTCTGAAAAGCAATGATGCAAACAAAAACCTCTCCCCCCTTGCAAAGCTCACCTGATCCCATCAGATGTCCTGCAGCCCCCGATGTGCACGGAAGGATGAAGGAGGCACATTTTCCCTGGCGGCTTTGGGCTTACATTGCAATCTTGCTCTTTCTAGCTCTGCATTTGTCCCCCTGGTTTCCGAAGGTTGCTGAGCTTTCCCTGCTGAGCTTTCATTTCTGCCCTTGGAGGACAATTTGGGGTTTTGCTCCAGGGTGAGGTGAGCACGGTCCTTTCTCCACTTGTGTCTGCAGGCTCCCAAATCTCATTGCCAAGGTTTGAACTCCTTTGATAGGGAGAGGAGGACCTGGGGAGTGCTTGTTGCCTACGAGCAGGTGTTGGGGTGCAGGGCTGGGCTGTAGGATGGGGTGCGGATGGGGGTGCAGGATGGGATCCCAGTGTGGTGCAGAGCCATGGGATGGTGGGGCTGGAACCATCTGGAAGGGCTTTGGAGGGAAGGGTGAGGGCCGAGGGGGGGGATGGGAGAAGGGATGCCATGACAACCTTTTGGGGTTTCCCAGGAAACCAGGGTCGCCATAGCAACTGCATCACTCCGGTCCGAATTAGTGACTTCCGCTGGAAGGCGTGCTCACCACTTTAATCTCCTTGCCATAAGCAGCTGCATCTCTCCCAGACGCCGTGCAAAAGGTGGAAACATCCCTTTGTTTGCAGCTCGGCAGCTCAGCCCTCGTGCATCCACCCCATCCCGCTCCTCCCGCCGCGGCACACGGACTCACGGATCGTGAGCTGGGTGAAATCATGCCCAGAGCTCCAGGGGAAGGGAATCAAGGGTAGAAAATAAGGGGGTCGGTTTTTAGTCTGAACCGATTGCGCTCGGCTTGAGATCGGATGAGAATGTCATAAACGATCTATCGGGGGAAAAAAGGGGATCCGCGGCGCGTCCCTAAGGGCGCACCGCCTCCCAGCATTAAGCACCGTTTAACAACCTGCTAACGGAGACCGTGCGAAATTAAAGGCTTGTTTCCTCCCAGCCCCCTTCCAGAGCTCGGCAACATGTTTTCCTCGTCTCCCCACCCAATCCGGGGCCGCTAATCCAACAAGTGAGCTTATGTGATGGAAGGGAAATGGGCTCCGCACCGCCTGCAGGGAAGGGGGAGCAAACCAGGAGCAAAGCGAGACGTCCCCAAAAGCCAGGAAACAAAGGCAGCCCTGCAACACGTTGCAGAACAGACACCCGCTCCAGCGGTGCCATTTGTCTTCATTCTCCTTCTCCGGACCCATCGGCCGTCCTCTTTTCTTTGGAGAATTTTAAATCCTTTTCGGATCTTTAGAAAGGAAAAAAAAAAAACAGCAACAAAAATCCTACAAAAATAAACGTATAAAACCAAGGGCGCACACAGACGGACGATGGTGCATGTTCCACACAACACCAAGTACACACGGTCACTTTTGCATCGTTATTGTTATTAATTATTATTATTATTATTATTATTTTACCACATCCTCGGGTTTCGCTGCCGCTCTGTGTTTATTAAACATCCGTAAAGATCTTTTTGATGTTCACACAGTTGGGATTGTTTGTGGTTGTGCAGTTGCCTGTCTTAAAGGCAGCCTGTTTGAATGCACTGTGGTTGATTCCCCCCTCCTCTATCACCATGTACTCGGATTTGCTGAGGGTGGAATTGCTGCGTGCCTTCCTCATCTCTTCGGTAGATGAGAGGTGCTGGCAGCTTCCAACGTGCATGTACTGGGCTTGCTCCTCACCTTCTGTTTCCCGGTGGTAGAAATAGTTGAAATTGGAGACTATGACGGGCACGGGCAGGGCTATGGTCAGCACCCCCGCGATGGCACACAGAGAGCCCACGATCTTGCCCCCGATGGTGATGGGGTGCATGTCCCCATAGCCCACTGTGGTCATGGTCACCACGGCCCACCAGAAGGCGTCGGGGATGCTGCTGAAACCCGAACTGGGGTCATCGGCCTCGGCGAAGTAGACGGCGCTGGAGAAGAGGATGACGCCGATGAAGAGGAAGAAGATGAGCAAACCCAGCTCCCGCATGCTGGCCTTGAGGGTCTGCCCCAGGATCTGCAGCCCCTTGGAGTGCCGGGACAGCTTGAAGATCCGGAAGACCCGCACCAAGCGGATGACTCGGAGGATGGCCAAGGACATGGCTTGCTGGCCATTGCCTTGCCTCTCGGCCAGCTCGGTGCCCAGCGTGATGAAGTAAGGAATGATGGCCACGATGTCAATGATGTTCATGATGTTCTTGGAGAAGGTGGCCTTGCTGGGGCAGGCAAAGAAGCGCACCAGCAGCTCAAAGGAGAACCAGATGATGCACAAAGTCTCCACCACAAAGAAAGGGTCGGTGAAGGACGACACCATGGAAACGGCCGAGGATGAGGAATTGGTGAAGACATCGGGTGGGAGAGGGCCACCACCCGTCCCAAATGTCCCCCCGGTTCCCTCGTAGTCGTGGTCATCCCTGAACTCAGGCAGGGTCTCCAGGCAGAAGATGACAATAGAGATGAGGATGACCAGGACGGAGACGATGGCGATGCCTCGGGCCGGCCCGGAGCTCTCAGGGTACTCAAAGAGCAGCCAGACCTGGCGCTGGAACTCCTTCTCAGGGAGCGGCCGCTGCTCCTCCCGAATGAAACCCTCGTCCTCCCGGAACTTCTCCATGGCCTCCTCCCCCAGCTGGTAGAAACGAATCTCCTCGGAGAAGATATCAATGGGGACGTTGACGGGTCGTCGGATGCGCCCGCCCGACTGGTAGTAATAGAGGATGGCGTCGAAGCTGGGCCGGTTCCGGTCGAAGAAATACTCGTTGCGCAGGGGGTCGAAGTAACGCATCCTTTTACGGGGGTCCCCCAGCAGCGTCTCGGGGAACTGCGCCAACGTTTTCAGCTGAGTCTCGAAGCGCAGCCCCGAGATGTTGATCACCACCCGCTCGCAGCACTCGTGCTCTCCGCTGACCTCCGCGGGATGCCCTGCGGGGCCGGCGGCGGGCGGCGCGGGGTGTTCGTAGCGTTCCCCTCCCAGCAACGGGTGCGGATGCTGCGGTTCCTCCGGCAAAGGGTCCCCGGCGCCCCCCACCACCGTCATGCTGCCTTCCTCTGCCTCCTCGCCCTCTTCTTCCTCGTGGCCGGGGGGCGGCTGCGGGGCGCCGGGGGGAGGCTGTTCGGTGTAGCCCAGGTTGTGGTGGCTGCTGTTGGGGGGCCGGCCGGCGGAGGAGGCGGCCGGAGAGTGCAGCAAGCTCCGGCGCTCGTCCATAAAGGTGTGGGGAGGAAGGGGGAAAGGGCGAGAGGAACGGCGAGGCGGCGGTCGGAGCCTCTTCTTCCTCTTCTTCCTCCTCCTCGGGGCGGAGAGGGAGAAGCAGCCGCCCCGCTCTCGGCTGCCGCGGCTCTGAGCGGCGCCGGGCTGCGCTCAAAAAGTCCGCCCCCAGCGCTGGCACCGCCTCGCCCCGCCGCTCCCCGAACCCCCCCGGCACCGCCCGGTTCGGGGACCCCCGGAGCCCCGCGGAGCGGCTCGCACCGTGCCCGGGGTGCGGTGGGGCTGCGGCGGGGAACTGCCGGAGGATTTGGGGGCTGGGAGCAGCGGGGGGAGTCCTGAACGGCAGGGCGTGTGTGTGTGTGTGTGTGTGAGCATGTATCCGTGTGTGTGCCTGTGTATGTGCACGTATGTAGGTGGGTGTGCATGCCTATGTGCATGCATGTGTGCACGTGAGTCTGCGTGTATGTGTGTGTGCCCGCGTCTGTGCACATGTATGTGCATATGTGTGCATGCAGGCGTGCATGTGTGGATGCTTGTGTGCATGCATGTGCATACATGTTCACATGGGTGTGTGCGTGAATGCCCATGCGTGTGTGAGTGCATGTGAGTGCATGTGTGTGCATGTGTGTGCATGTGTGTGCATGTGTGTGCATGCGTGCACATGTTCATGTGTGTGTCTGAGTGTGCGTGTGCAACCCCACAGCAAACTCAATGCAGAAGTGAAGCTGGCTCAGCCCTCCGTAAAGGCAGTTGCAGTCTTTCCTGCAAGGAAGCTGGAAGGCTTTTCTCAATCAATCTTTTCAGACAAATAGTTCACTTTTGGTCAAATGGGATTTTTTGTTTTTCCTGCAGAAAGCCTTTCCTGCAGAATCCCAGTGCTGGCAAACGCTCCATCCCCACAAGGCTTACACAGAGGGGTAACTCGAGGCCAACTCCCCCACGGGTCCCTGTGCTCCCAAACCCCATTGATCGCCCTCCAGGAGCGCTCCTATCCTCAGCCCTGTGCCAAGAGAGGCTCTGGGAATTCAGAGGGTTCCTGGCTGGGGAAGGAGCCTGACCACATGGGTCAGGGATGTGTTAAGGGCATCTCAATCCCATCCCACCCCAACAGCCCCACTGCAGAGAACGTGAAATCCTCACCACCAGCCCAGCTGCAGCTCCTTGCTGCTGTTATTTTTAACCAGCACAGCCTCCAGAAGGTAGGGAGAAAAAAAAACCCACAGATGAAAAGATCAAACTTATTTATACTTTAAATTAGAAACAAGCTGTACAAAATATACAAACCCATGGGGGAAAACAGCAATAAATATTGCTGTAGGAGCCGAGCCCAAAGTGTAAATGCGAACAGATCCGAGCAAACCCAGCTTCCCTTCCTCATCTTGCTGATAGATTTGATAGGGGGCAAAATAACCCCAAACTTTCTGCTCCAAAAAGTGGTGGAGGTGCCCCAGGAGGAGGCGTCCTGCTGGGAATTGCTCTGGGCTGTGGCCTCAGCCCCAGCTGCACTCATTGCTGCAGCAGCAATAGGGGACACTCATGTCCAGGCCATGGCACCTTGCCCTGCGTGGATTTGGGTTCTTATGGTCTCCTCCATCCTTGGTTTCATGTCCTGCTCATGGCTGCACATCACCCAGGATGAGGGAATTGGGGCAACAGGCATCCAGCCTTACTCTTTCATCATTCCTATGGCAGCTAACAGCAGGAGAACCCAACACACAGCATCTCCCACCCATCCCAACCTGGACAGAGTGAAAACCAAGCATCTTTCACCCTAGGGTTGCTCGTAGGCTGCAAAAACATTCCTGCAAACAATGTTCACATCCAAAATCTGAGCTCTGCTCTCTGCAGGTTTCGTGATCGTGCAACAGCCATCGTCTGCTCCCTCCATACGTGTGCATAGCACTTACTTAAGGACTTGTCTGGCTCATCTCTTTCCACTGCTAGGATTTCTGCCAGCAAATCACTGTCATCTGGTCGAAGGCAAACAAACAAGGCTGCTTCATACCGTAAACATTTATTGATGACAAAAGGCTCGAGGCAACAAGGCGGAACTTCCGTAATTGCAACAGTTTACTCGGGCTCTCAGTCGGGGGGTAAACCCACTGCAAATCAGCACAGCTCTGCAGAGAGCCGCGTACCTTTGGGATGCATTGAGGAAAATCCCTTCCCTTGCAACCAGGATCGAGCTGTCCCCATCAGCTCAGCACAGCAGCTGGAATTAACCCCTCAGCTGCCGCCTGCTTGAAATCAGCCTGAAGGATTGCAGCTCCAGCCCAGCAGCCCCAGGCACGGCGTGGCCTCCTGGCCCTGTTTTCCCCTCCGCTGCTTCCACCTAATCCCATCAAATCTAATTAAGCTCTGCCAGGCCAGCAGCTCGCTGCAGGCAGAGCGGCTGCGGGGCCATTGCTGCCGGCCCCAGCTGGTCAAGCAGGCCGGGTTGTGCCCCGAATCAGCAGGCATGAACACGATCACAGGGGGAGATTGAGCACGGTGACACCAGTGCTGATAGGAGCCCGTGGGAAGGGACACCTCTGCAGTGCCCCCAGCATTTTCCTGCAAAGCACAGCACCAAATGTGCTCCTCCAGGCTGTGGCTTTTCTGTTTAATGCAGGATGTCCACCTCTCCACCTCCTCCCCCTGCGAGATCCTCTCTGCTTATCCGTCCAATTCTAATCTTGAATCTGGACTCGACAAATTCAATTTAATTCCTAACAGCCATTTAGGAAACTCCCCTGTGCAATGATCTACAGGCTGACCTGCAGCATCAACTGCAGCTTCCACAAAGCAGCCGAGCCAGCACTGCTCCTTTCTTCCTTTAGCGGCCTTCTTGGGGCAGATAACAAGCAGAGGGGGCACACAGCTTCACCTCTCCCACAGCCATAGGGGAATCCTCCCATACATGGAACCTTCATTCCAACCCTCTGCTGCTCCCAGGCTTTGGTTCCCTGCCTTGAAGCCTTGCCCATCTCAAGCATCCTCTTGTGCTTGCCCTGCCCCATTCAGAGCTGTGCATCCTGCAGCCTCGCTGCCCGCACGTGTTGGAGCCCTGCCCTCCCTCATGTCTGAATGGGAACCCTGCCTCCATTGATAAATCTGGGACAAATCTGCTACTCTTTATTTCTGAGGATCAGAAACCTTTCAGCACTAACGCTGTTACAATAATACCTTAATGCACCATAAATGTATTGTCTCTCCTCTCACAGCAGGGAACACACAAAGCTCCAGCTGCTCCATGGGGACACGATTAACTCACTCGTGTGGCTCCTCCTGTCGTTCTGGAACCACGAGCTCACCTTGCCCTACCTTTGCTTCTCACATCCATAGGAACCCTATTTCCCTGCCAACATTAGAGGCTGAGAGTGCCATTCGGGTCACTCCCCACTGCTGGGGCAGAGCTGAAACTGGTAAATAGGGCTTCAGCATCAACCCAGCTTCTCGTGATTAAGTCCCAGTAACACAAAGCCACAGCAAACAAATGGGCAGCTGGCACTCTGCTCCTCTCTCTGCAGCCACGTTTAGTCGCTTGCTCTCCCCGTAACCTTCAGCTGGTTCTTCCCTGCAAACTTAGCTCCGATTTAATTACGGTTATTGGCTCTGCAATTAGGGATGAAGCAGCACAAAGCTGCCTTTGGTCCAGGAGTGACCACCCTGCAGCCTTCGGGCTCACAGCCACCCCATAGAGAAGCACCGCAGCCCTGAGATGCGCCCACAGCCGTCTGGCTGCGTAGGAGCAGAGCCTCGAGTCTCTCCGTGCCTCAGTTTCTCCTCTGTACATTAGGAGGACGCTTCTCGCCTCCCACCTGCAGTCTATTTAAATCCCTCGCCAGCCTTTCGCCCAGCTCGTGGTTGCAAAAAATGAGAAACAGAAACTCGAGATAGGAAATAAAATTCAGCGCTTTCTGACTGCTGAGGTTTGCTTCGCAGTCAGCACACGGGCAGAGCTCACTGCTGCAAGCTCCGTGGGGATGGCAAACCTTTAACAGGGCACTGAGCACAAACACAACAGGCAGCAGGCACATGGGGACGTCTCTGTTGCAGTAGAGTGAGTGGAGGTAGTCTCCATAGAGAGGTCATTGCTCTCAATGGGTGGGGGAAGTGAAAATCGAATTGCTGACCCCACGTAGCCGTGCATGGAAAGGAGCTATGCATGTAGCAAGAGAAGTAGGCAACTCTGCCATCAGTGGGGAAGATATGGAGGGGTAAAAGATCCCCCAAATTCCTCTTTGTTGCTTGCTGCCTTCACACAGGGGCTCCATTGGCTGTGATGGATCTGCTGGAGCTCAATCCCATCCAAGCCTCTGGGGACCAAGGGGTTACAACTCAGGCTAGAGTCAGGCCTATTTTAATATCCTAAAAATGTGATTACAGGGCGGGATTATGTTGGCCAAACAATGTTAATGCAAATTCCCCCTTTAATGGGGATCACATTCCAAGGCCTTCACAATGACAGCAAAATGATATCCAGAGGCTTCTTACGCAGCTCCTGTTGCACGCCATTATTTGGTCATTAGGCGATAAGATTACATCCACAAAGCAACTTAACCACAAATCCATGGAGACGGCGTGGCAGCGGCGCTGCCTTTTCATTACGGATGGGCAGATGTCCATGGGATGCGGGGTGGGTGCTTGAGGGATGTGGGATGAGCATCACTGCCCAGTTGGATGAGAGCTCAGCAGCCCCCCGTTTGGGGCAGTAGAAGTCACTCCTTGCGCTTCACTGAATAATTTATTCCAGGAATGTCACTTCTGCTTGGCTTTGGTGGCACTCGTCCCCATCCGAGTTGGCACACGGCAGCATTTCAGCCTACTTATGCCAAGCGAAGCCAACAGCTGCAAAAATTCTGCTAGCAGCCCCTCTGACAGCCAAGCCCAACCACTGCCCTCCATCCAAACACAGCTGGAGCAATCTGCCCTAAAATACGGGATGGGCCTCTTCACAACAATATTGCAAGTGGATTTTTCAAGGGGAAACTCAGGATATTTGGGTGAATTGGTGCCCAGCCCCGCTCAGCTGCACAAACAGTTCTGTTCTTAAATAGCTTCACTTGGTTTGCACAGAAATACTGGAGAATCTACAAGTCGCTGCTGCACCACAAAGCGCCCTTGTAAAGGCTCAAGTGTTTATTTTCAGAACGTGTGCTCTTCACCTTTCTCCCATTGCTCAGCCAGTCGTGCTCAGAAAAATAAATTGTGTCATGGAAATTGCCTGGTTTTCCTTGGTATGTGTGCTGGGGAGCTGGGATGGGAGGGATGGGATGGGTGGAAGGGATGGGAGGGATGGAAGGGATGGGAGGGATGGAAGGGATGGGAGGGATGGAAGGGATTGGAGCAATGGAAGGGGTGGGAGCAAGGGAAGGGGTGGGAGCAATGGAAGGGGTGGAAGGGATGGGAGCAATAGGAGGGGTGGGAGGGATGGGAGCAATGGAAGGGATGGGAAGGGTGGGAGGGGTGGAAGGGATGACAGGGATGGTAGGGATGGGAGCCCATCCCGTCCCTCCAGCCTCAACTCTGAGCTTGTTGGAATGCCATCATCACAGCTCAGGAGCAATTAACAGGGAATGATGTGTTGTGTTATGTTCAGAGGAGTGGGATTTATGTCAAACGTCTTGAATGAAGAGCAACAGTTGAGGAAAATTGGTGTCAGGATGGAGGCTGCTTGAGGAGCTCAGCTCCATGCTAGCACAGCTCTGGGAGAACCATGGCATCCCAGTCCCTACGCCCAGCAGGACTTGGGAGCCGGGATCCAACCAGACCCAGCTAACTGATAATATTATCATTGTTCCTGGGGAAATTCACTTCTGCCCTAAGGCTGTTCTGCATTTCCAGCAGGGAAACCCAAACCAACAGAAATTTGGGCCAGAGGAACCTGTGCAGCATCATGGAGAGGCTGCAGGAGGGCTCGATGACCCAAGCTCTGGTGCTGAGCCCTGCACTTTATTTCTATACGATTCCTGTTTTGTAGCTGCACGAGCCTGGGATCCCCCTTCTTGCAGAGCCCATTTCTGAGAAATTCTTGCAACTCACTCTGAAATTTCCTCTGCATCACGGGGTGTTTGCAATGAGGAAGACAGCAGAAATAGGGGTGCTGATGAGTGACTGTGTATAAACTGGGAGCAAAATGAGCAAAACCCCTCACTGGGGTCCAGCGGTGCGATGCTGGGTGATGGGGTGACACTGCAGGGCAATGGGGGTGACACTGCAGGGCAATGGGGTGACACCATCCTGCCCCATGGGTGCCGTAGTGACCCTCCTTGTGTTGGCCAATGACCATTTGGACAAGGTATGAGCAGATGGAGAAATAACGAAAGGGAGCTGCTGGCAATAAGCACACGAATTCTCCGAAATCATCCCCCTCCAAAGCAAAAGCAAAAGCGACTGCTTCTTCTTTCCCCATTTCTAAACCCCAAATGACAAAACAGCCACAGTGGGGGGGGGGGGGGGAGGGAGAAGGAGTTCCTTTGCAAAAGGGCTTTTCAGAGTTTTGCCACTTCCTTTCATTTCTTTGGTGCACTGGGGAAGCCGGGGCCGCGCTCAGCCTGGGGACAGCAGCAGGGCTGATCGCTGCCACCTGCGCCAGTAACCCCAGCAACAGCTCCGTGCCGACACAGGCAGCAGAGGATGCTGACTCACTGCCCGCCTCGACTTCGCAGCTCACCCTTAATGAAAAGCATCGCCGGAAGAGTCTTGCTATTCCTTTCCACTCTGCATCCCCCCAGCTCCCTCCTCCCCCCCCCCCCCCCCCCCCCCCATACAAACGGAAGAAACCACAATTATAAATGAACACGTGAAAAAATAATAAAAGAAATACCCGTGCGCACCGGGGTGAGTTTAATTGCATGAACGAACTCGTTCCAGTTCAAAAAGCAGCACCCTCTGTTCATTCGCTGAGGTCAAAGAGAAACGAGTCCCGAGATGGAAGGTTTTGCTGCAAATATAAAGCACTGAATTATTAACGGCCTGGGTCTGCGGAGAAAGGAGGGGGGAGTTTGAGAAGACCATCTTAAAGGAGGAATTCACCCAGAAATGACTGCAAACCTCTCGCTTCTCTCCTTGCCTTTGACCTCATTGCTTTGTCTGCCACTCGCTTTGCTTTTTAATGCAAATCTCGCTCTTTGCTGCTCTGTTCCCCTTTTTCTTATGGGGAAGTGTGAAATGAGATCCAGAACAGCCAGGAGAGAGGAAGTCTGAGCTGAAGTCGTTTCTCGTGGCTTTTCCTCCCGGTGGAGACATTTTGGACAGAGAGCAGCGGGAGCTCAGCACATCCCAGGTGAGATGTCAAAGCTCAGAGACGCCCTTTGAGGCCCATCCCACGTCGTGGTGACGGGTTTGGAACAGGCAGCATTTATTTCTGCTTTGGTTTCATCCACTCAGTCCGCCACAAGGAGTTTGTCGAGCTGTTCCCAACACGTGGGAGCTTCCTGCGTGCTCCTGTGCTCATGGCCTCCTCTGTAGTGATGACCATAGGATTAACACCCATAGGATCCCCTGTGGAACACCAGCTGTCCCACACTCACAGACACCCATTCTTTCTCCCCATCTCTCCATCAGCTACAGGCAAACATCCATAGCATCTTCCCTTCCGTGGGAGCAGCACCTCCTGCCCTGAGCACACAGATGGGCTGAAGGCACACGCTGGCCCTCCCCATGCCCTGTGCAGTGGGGCTCCAGGCTGTACCTGTGCACATCTATTGTCTGCCACCTGCCTGACACGGGAGCTTTTAATAGCTCCATTATGCCAGCAAAGACAGTGCGAGGCCTCTCTGCAAAGCTGAATTGTAACTGCTTTTTAATGAGGATGATTCATGGCAGCTCCTGGTTCTGCTGCCAGCGCTTGTGCTGGCGGCTCATCATGAGGGAGCTGGGAAGGAAAGCTGACGGCTCCCCAGCACGGAGGGGAGGCTGAGCAATGCTTTGAGTTGCACCTGAAGCTCGTCTGAATCTCCAAAGCCATCAAGCGAATGAGTTTGGGGGCTCTGGAATTTGTAAGAGTGCCCCGAAAGGTGATGTGCAGCCATCCCCTCCACCAGTTGACATTAAACAAGGAGATATCCACAGAGCAGAGGCAGGAGGAGTGCCCAGACCTGTGCTTTGGAGGCTGCTTTGACACTTATAGGGACCTAAACCCCAAATGATTGCCTGTGCTCTGCTCCCAGGGTCAGGGAAAAGCTGCAGGGCTCAACCGAGTGCAAACATCTGGATTGGGCTCAGTCCATTGAACACAAGACTTCAGGACTATTCCCAAAGGTGATATGCAAAACCTCTGGAAATAAGGACTAAACCCCCATCATTTCCTTCTCTCCCTGCCACCGAGGGGCTGCAGAGACTTTGGGCAAGTGGTGCCTCAGTCTCTCCATCCATAAAATGGGCTGCAGGTACAGACAGAACTTT
This sequence comes from Tetrao urogallus, assembly GCF_951394365.1. Classification (NCBI taxonomy): domain Eukaryota; kingdom Metazoa; phylum Chordata; class Aves; order Galliformes; family Phasianidae; genus Tetrao; species Tetrao urogallus. The sequence continues at coordinate 4,055,671 of NC_136837.1, read as the reverse complement.
GTGGAGTGCCCTGAAACCCAGGGAAAGATTCTGACATTCCCTCATCTTCCCCCTTCTTTCCCCTAACACGACCCATATGGAATGGGGCAACCCTTTGGTCGTTAGGGCTCAGCTCTCTGGGCTGTGTCCCCAGCCCCTCATTGGCACAAGAAGCAGAAAAATCCTTGCCTCTGTGAGCACTGCTCAGCAGTGACCAAAACACGGCTCTATTATCACCACTACTTTCATCTGAAATCCAAACGATTGCACCATACAAACCTCCACAAAGAAAATCAGCTCCATCCCAGAGGATACCAGGACACCACAGCACCCTGACTTTGCTTCAGATCCCATCTTGTGAATGGATGGGTTTCAACACCTATTAGTAATGTGAAAAGCTGTAGGATGCAGGGTACAGTGCCCTGCACTCATGTGTGAGGAAGCTGAGAATAGCAATGCTTATCATAATAATAATAATAGTAATAATAAATAAAGGGGTGGGTGCTTGAAGCCCCCAAGTGCTTCTGACAGATTTGGTGTGTGTGTGAAGCTCCCAGAACACAAGTGACAACAGCAACTGAGGCTTTTGTTGGAGTGAGAGTGCTAGCAATAATTAAATCACTGCTTCGTTACGTGCAGACCAATTTAGCCCCTCCAGATGCATTTGGCAAATAGCATAACGAATCCATCTGAAACAGCACCTGAGACTGAAGTAACTCACAATGAAGCTCCATACTGAGATTAGGAAGGTGGGATGGAGAGGCAGCCTGCTATGGGTGAGCTGGGGGGCAGAGGATGGTGCAAACTTCAGTGCTTCTACCTTTACCTCTTGCATGGCCTTGGGGGGCAGTGGGATCCTTCTGGAGCTCCAGAGCTCAGGACCCTGCACCCAAATGGCACGGGTGGCATCTGTGATCCAGGAGGTACCTCATGTCCAGCTCTGAGGTCGGCCTGCAGTCCCTGCTTGTGGTTCTGCCTGCACTGCATCTCCTTCTCTCTTGCTATTGAAGAAACAGTCCCAGTTCTAACCCAGCTTCTTCTCTGGCAGGGGAGGAACCAGCAGCACGCTCGCCAAGTGGCCGCCCATGAAGGCTTTACCTCCCTGCATTTTAGGAACTATACAGCCACAATTAAAAACTACTCCCATCCCTTCATATTTAAATATAGGCTTCCAGGCTAACAGCAAAAAAATAAAATAAAATAAAATAAAGGCAGAGACAAGGCTTTGCTCAACAAGAGCTGAATAACTCAGGATGACTAATATGATGTACTGTGGGAATGTGCTCAAGAGGCTCCTGCCAGGATGCAGGCCCTTGCTGATCAAGCTTACTGCATCCCCAGGATACATCACTGGGGATTTCTGGGGTGCTGCAGTTTCCAGCTTTCAGCCTTTCCTGTTTCTGAGTCTCCAAACAGGCAGCTTCACCTTCAAATTGAGGGTAAATCATCCAGTTGTTGAGGCTGGAAAAGACCACTGAAATCACTGAGTCCAATCCTTAGCCCATCCCCACCAGCAATTCCCACTGACATAGGGCTGCTGTTAGAGGACAAGGAAGGGAAGTTAGCTGCTAGGCCCCTGAAAGGCTGGCACAGCCCTTTGCCCCTCTATCACAGTGTAAATCACACTTGGAAAAATATCTCATGTTCCCACTGCTCCTGAAGCTGACACGATGCTACCCAAACAGACAGCAGAAGCACACAGGAGCAGCACCAATGCTCTTCTGTTGCACTGTGCACACAAACCAAATGAGGTTTAAGGCAGCAGCATCGTTTGGATGGGGGTAATTGGGGTTGAAATCCATCTCTGGAGGGATGTGCAGGAGCACCAGTGCATGGGAACTCAGAGCAGTTGAGCGTTGTGCAAAAAATACTTATGGAAAGTTGTGGTGTGTTGTAAGCAATCGAGTTGCTACTTTCGCCTTAAGGACATCTTTACATGTGTATATTGTTAATTAATGCTTCAGCCCTTAGAGGTTCAGAATTTATCCTACAAAGGACAGGGATAAGGCAAAATCAAGGTTCCTGTTTGCTCTTATCTCCCACTGGGTCAAGTGAATCCATAGAGGTCTGTGCTTTAAACGTGCAAAATGCACAAGCACAGCTCACAGGAGATCTGCAGCACATCTCTGGGAGGGTGGGGGAGTTTGGCTGGAAAGCTGCGAGCTGGGTTATCCAAGGAGAGGGAGCCTTGTGTGCATAGTGTGCCCACAGAGCACCAAACCCTCCCTGGTAAATGGGGCAAGAAGGAGCAAGAGAGTAATTAATGCACTCCAGTGGCATTTCTCCATCAGGATTTTGCTGCTCTCTGGAGCTCTGCCTTCTCCAGCACCAAGCACTGGGTGCCATGAGGTGACACCGGTCGGAGGCCATCCCATGCTGAGGATGGGTGCTCCTGAGCTCATCCTGAAGCTGCCACGTCCTCTCCTGCCACGCTGTGCCTATGTAGGACATGCAGCCCCCAGGGGCTCCCCTGCTGACGCAGCGTTCCTATGGCAGAGGGCACCATGTTGGTGGGCAGATGGGTTATCTGGGCCAAACCCAACATGCAGGGACACCCAGCCTGTCTCTCACTGGCTTCATTAAGCCTCCTGTCCCAGGTGTCCCCAGCCAGCTGTCCTGACACAACCACCTCTATGGGATGTCCCTCTCAGCAGCTGGGAAAGGCAGGAGGGGAAGGACGGATTGCAGCGCTGCACACCAGCTCCCCAAAATGCAGGTTGTTTGGCTTTTCTTTTAATTTACTGGATGATCAGGACAGATTTTGTCTCTCGCATTTACCCTGAATTATCCCCGGATCCCAAATGCTGGGAGAAGTCAGGTCAGAGCTGCACACGTGAGAGCAATAATTACCAACACTTCTCAGCACCTTCCCACCCCCATCACCGCACAATCGATGCGCTCTGCCATTGCTGACCTGGTTTCTAACTGTCCCCCTCTGGAGCAACGCGGGGAGGTGACACTGTTTGGAGACCCAGCTGTGGCACAGAGCCATACTGGGATCCAGGAGGGGTGAAAATGACAGCACCAACCACTGCAGTGAGCTCTCCTAAAACACTGACTCGCTATTAAAGCATCCCCAGAGAGCTTTGCCTTGCTAACGATTCCTGGCCCTGGGAAAGGATTGCTCTGCAATGCCAAGAGTTTCAGTGAGGCCGTTTCTTGGGAAACATCCCCCAGGCTGCATCCCCAGAGCTCAGGCTGAATCCATTCTTATGTGACAATGATTTTAAGGGACCGAGCTGGGCTTTCCCACATCTGGTTTGATGTTAGGGCAGAACAGATTTCATTCCAGCAGGAAGGCTTCTTGCATCTCTCCATGTCCAACTTGGCCTGTAATTCCCAAATCAGTCCTGACTCGTGGAGGAGAGCTGGGGATTAACAGCACAGCACATCTCAGTGCAAAACTTCCCCTGTTTTTCCCATTTCCTCCTTATCCCACAGCTGAATTCCCACATTCCTTAGTGGCATCCTACAGGCATAGGGAGCTTCTTAATGACTGCAGAGCACAGGTTTTGAGTTGTGGATCCTAAGGTTCCAGCTCAGACCTTCACAGAAATGGAGCCACCATTTAAAAGAAGAAAAGAGGAGGGACATCTCTCTGCCATGTATCATAGGGTGAGCCCACCAGACACAGCCTCAGGCACACAGCTTGGCCCAGCTTCGCATTCATTCTTCTCCAGGTGCAGAGTTTGAATGGAAGACGTAATTTTGCTGAGGAGGAAAACTGAGCAAGATGCAACAAAGCCATGACACAACAGCGTGAGCCTGAGTTTGCTTCTTGTCCTGTTTTAGCACCAGCTGGAAACACAGAACCAATGCAGCTGGCCAAAGCTACTGATTTAATTTCTGCACTATTGCTTTTGAAACGTCCCATGAAGATGCAGCACAGCTCTTGCCAGGAAGTGCTTCCGTGCATTACAGAAGCAGAGCAAGCTCAGCAGTGTTCAAATCCTCTCTGGTTCTTGCATTAATCCCCGCTCTCTCCATTTTACCTAATAATCTCTGTGTTGCTCCGTTTATCCTGCTCTGCTGACCTCCAGCTACACAGGCACTCCTATACTCCCCATCTAGGAAAGCCAGGGATTAGGCTTGTAAATTTTTCAGCCATGTGAGCATACACCCAGGTGATACGTTACAAATTTGGCTTCAGACTCACAATCTCATCTGCTTCTTTTTCCCTCCCTGTTTTCCCAGACACCGAGGGCTTGGGGCACCTCCTCAGCCCTCCCCACTCACACCAGCCCTCATTCCCAGCCCATTCACCACGGAGGGCATCCCCAGCCTTCCCCGACCCCTCCAGTTCCCAAGCAGGCTCCTCCAGAGCCTCACACATTAAATTCAGGTGTAAATCTCCCCACCACGGAAACATCCAACTGATACAAGCCTTTGTTCCATCCCAGGCATAATTGCAATTTAAGGAATGCTTTTCTTTAAGAGAAATGCCTGTTTAACCTCTGTGCTATCTGGAGGTGGTCGAACCCCAAGTGTCCATCTGCAGCAGCTGATAGGGAAGCACTGAAGGAAGCAGATAGAATCTTTCATTTCTCATCAGTAACCCCACGGCCAGCCTGCTGCCAGCCTGCTCATTTTCCATTGTGCAAGTTGCCAGCTGCATCCTTCCAAGCCCTAACAGCTCCTTTTCAGATCTATTCCGAGTCTGTCATTTCTCCCAGCATCATTAATGAGAAGATTAGGGACAAAATGTTTTGCACCTTGCTTCTTGTTCGTTTTTGAGTCACAGCTGGGAGAAGGCAGCTTGTTTTTCACTTTGCAAAGGAAGCTGCTGGAGAATGACAAGCTTTTGTTATACATGGGATGCTCAGAGAATAGGCACTTCCAGCATTCAAGTCCTTAGGAGGCTGTTCAGACACAAGGCTGTTAGAAAATGAATTACAAATTCCATTCAGCAAGTCAAGATGAAGCGAAGCTGGCACTGCTGACTGCCAGCCCCAGTGCCCTCGAGCTCCCAGAGCCTGGGAAAGCCGAGCACTGCCTTGGAGAGACATCACTTCTGCAAAGATCAGCAGCCCAGATGGAGAGCCCCAACTCAGAAGCCTGGGATGGAGCCGTAGGTCCAGCGCTGCATCACCAGCAATACCCAACAGGGCAGCTAAAAGCATTTCTTCGCCTTTCCACAGTCCTGCAAGCAATGGGACAATGTCCTCTCATGTGGGGTGCTGCTGGTGGCCCCACCACAGCAAGAGTGGAATGCACCCACCCTCACCCAGCACCCAAAAGCCCTCTGCCATGCTCTGCCACGCACTGTGTCAATCTTGCCTACACACAACTGAAACACTGTCTTTGTTCTGGAAAGCCACAGTCAACAGCAATCACCCTATTCTAGAGAGAGGAAACTGGGGCACAAGCTTTCCTCCCACAGCTTCATCTGCAGAACAACCAGCAGAGCTCTTGCCTTGCACCCCAGCATCCCTGCCACCAAAACTCAGGCAGCTCCAGGCCTGGTGAGGCACACACAGCTGCTCGTTTTTGTTGCCTTTGCCCAAGAATGGCTGAATCCTGCCCATTTCCACCAGTTGCGCTGCAGCAGAATCTGCTCCCACCCCGGACTCCTGGCCACCAGCATCTCCCCAGGAGGGATGTGATGGGGGATGTGTGACACACCAGCACACCTCTATTTTCAGGTGCCGCTGTGTGACAGTTGCAGAGGTGCTTTTCTTGCCCCAAAAACCTTCAGCATCAGGAGAAGGTGGAGGAGACAGCCACCTCTTCAGAGCACAGCCAGGAGCTCAGCTGCATCTTTAACTCCTATCCTAGAGATCACTGCCTTCAGCCTCTTCTATCCTGGGGAGATCAACCCCGAGGGTTGGATCCTGCACTGGCGATGCTGCAACCCCAGGTGCACACACAGCATGGAGGATGCGAGCCACACAGAGAGGGAGCTGTGATCCTTGTGATCCTTTCCAACCCGAGATGTTCCATAATTGTACGAACCCAAACTGCAGGAGCAGCTCTCAGTGCCCAGCTCTGAGGTGTCCCCACCCCATTCCAGACCCATCAGTTTTCTTCCTGCCCACCCCAACTCACACCCAGCACAGGGCTGAGCTCACAGCCCACCAGCCCTGCACTGAGAAGGTTCATTGTGCTGAGCTTCCTCCTGCCCAGCAGTTATTTGTCTACAGGAATTTGGAAAGGTTGGTAAAGCAGAAGCAAAAATAAGCAGACAATAAACCCACAGTGCTACAGTCACAGCACATGTTGGTTCAGGAAACTTAGAAATCCTTCTTCCCAACCATCCTGGGACTTCAGCCCAATCTCGGTTAAGCCTGCTCTGTTTAACATGGGTTGTGTTTACTTTAATATTAATTCTTCCATTAAATTTGCACTGACTGGGGGCTGAGAAAGCAGGGAAGTTAAAAAAGGGGACATTGAACCTTGGAGCCCAGGCAGGGAGCTCTACTGTTTTTTTTCCTTCTCCCGACCAACATAATCCCAGACACAAGGAGAAGCTTGTCTCCCCAGCATCCTGCCCTTTCATTTGCAGGGTGATCCACAAACCCTCTCGCAGACCCAGTACAGCTAAGGAGAAAGCCCTGCATGCTGCATCTGATAATGAAGTAAAAGCACATTTATGGGTTTAGCTCAGCTAATCCCTGGTAAATGCAGTTTTATTGCACCGTGCTTGGATTCAGAAAACAACCAGGCACAAAAAACAGGACAAAAACTGGAGGTGCAGATACAGGGAGAAGCCAGGAGAGGTGGTGGTAATAAACACTAAGATCTGGCATCCAACTCAAAATTGAGAGGTAGATGAAGGCAGCTTTCAGGGTTGCATTACACCCAGTCGTGTGTCTAACGCTCTGCAATCATAAAACAAGAGAAATGGGTTGGAGGGCTTCACTTGCAGTTCACTGGCCCCATAGGCCACCAGAAATGTGTTCAGGTGGGGCTGCAGCACAGACAGCCAACGAGGCACTTCCCCAAAACTACATGGCACGTTTCAATGGGGAACAACAGCAATGCCCAGAGCTCCTGGTGTGGCAGGGAGCTGATGGATGACGCCAGGGACGTCCCTGATCCCCACGATGGGCTCCAGCACACCCTGCTCTCTGCTGTACCCCATCCTGTGCCACCCCTAATTAAAGCCATAGCCAGAAACACCACTTCTCCATCCCAGCACTGGGGCTCTCAAAGCTCTGTGAGCCCTGTGTGACTGTGGCCACACCACAAATACAAATTCCCTCTTCAGGCATGGCAGGCTGCATTTCAAAGCCCAGACAGCGCTTTCCATTCAAGCCTTGAGCAAACAATTCTCTCACTTTAACGTGACTTGACGTGATTTTTTCCCAGGTACACTGTCTGTCTGCTCCTCTCTCTTTCCTGCTCCTTGAGTGCTGCCAAGCTGTCAGCCTCATCCCGCGCCGCAGCAGGGCCATCACAACTGCTTGCAGAGGTCAGCGATGCACAGGGGCACGCAGGGAGGATGTGAGAGGAAGATCTATAAGATGCCCTTTTCCTTCTCTTTAATTGCAATTAGGGGGTTGGCACCTGCTCCCATCCTGTCCCTGAGGACACTGACCACAAATGCCAGTTCCACCTCCCATCCCCTTCACCGTGCCCCCTCTCAGCAATAAGCCCAGGCTCGATGTGCCAGATGGAGACCTCCAGGCAAGTCAGCACGGTTAGGTTTAATGCACTGAGCAATCCCACAGAAATCCTGGACCCAGATCCTCCATCTGCTCTGGTAGCCCACTGGCATCTGCAGCCAGCCTCCGCAGGGCTCCCTGCACGCAGGGAATCCCAGCGTGACACCAACACCCGGATGGTGAGGGAAAAAGAGGGCTTGGGCAAGGAAATCCCACTATCCCCAGAAAAGCACCCCGAGGACGTGCTGTGGCAGCTGAGTCAGTGACACCTGGGGCCACCAGCCAGCACTACGGCCATACCAGAGGCTGGGCTGCTCTCCTCCAGCAAAGGCTGCATCCAGCACTGGGATACACAGCTGGACAGGGATGTCACAGTACTGTTCTCTACAGCAGAGAGAGCTGCAGAGCCCAAATCATACCTGCAGCACGGGCTGCCACCTCCACCTGCAATGGAATGCTCTGTGTATACTTTTTCTAGTACACTGCAGCAGGGCACAGCAGTCCCAGGCTGGCCATGTCTGGTGCCCTCCCAGCGCGCCCGGAGCTGTCGCAGATGGAGGGAGATGGAGATGTTGTGGATGCCGAGTGTGGAGACATCCTTGATGTGAGCCCCAGCGTGCTATCTTTAGAAGGAACACATGCTATGCTCAATTCCTTCTGCTCTATTTCCTCTGTGAAACACTTTCCCATGCACGCTTGCAGGGGTGCGGATGGAGGAAGGAGGTCCCAAGGTCCCACACCAGCGCTCACAAGCCCAGTCAACGAGCACCAAGCATCCTGGTGAGTGAAAAGCACCATGCATCTCCTCCCACTGAGGATTTTGTTGTTGCTGCACCACAAGCCATGGGGACACGTGGCTCCAGCAAGGCACAGGGCAGAGTCACCCTCTATACAGCCACTCCATGCTCAGGAGGGCTGATGTAAGTGCAAGGTGCAAGGATTACATAGGATCCACCTCCAGACTCACCATCCAGCATCCAAATTCACCAGCAGTCTGGGAGCTAGTGGCTTCTATCTCTTTATCCACTCACCAATACCAACCTTTCAGTAGCAGCTATACAAGCATGCCCTATCAAAATCCACAGGGCCAGCAGGATGAAAGAATCAAGTAGGAAACCACATCATCTCCTTCAGCAGAGTGCTGTTACATGGGGCAAGCTTCTACATCCTCAGCAGAGATTAATATCAAAGCCCTTGGCTAGGGAAAAGGCCTGCACCCCAACCTCTGTTTCCCAGCAGGGGATTTGCTTTGCCAGATCCTGCTAGAAATGTATACTGCCCATCTTGCAGTCAAAAAAAGTGCTGATGGTTTCTGTGGGATTTGGGTGCAACCTCAGCTTTCCAGCTCATGACCTCCCAGTCATACAGTGCCACAGCCTGCAAACCCCAAAGAGTTCAATACACTGGAGAAGCTCTGAGCTCCAAGCAACCAAGGCAGTTTCCCCATTTCCCCTGGATTTTTAAGGCTATCAGGGTTCATGAGAATTTGACCCCAAACCCAACATCAGGAGTAAGTGGCAAGCATTTTCACCACCTGCAGGGGGGTCAGGAGAAGAAAATCCCCGTCAGGAGGACAAATGATACCCATGTGCTGACACAAAAGCAAGAGGAGACACACAAACCAACCCGACCCACATACTCCCACTTCCTGCAGTGTTCTGTCTGCCCCCACCTCTGGGGGCTACAATTCAGTCAAACTGCATGGAGTAAAAAGAAAACATTTGGAAAGGAGTCAGAGGCCGCTGTTCTGGGCTGCCAAAGTCCATCAGAGCTGCCCACAAGCAAAGCAGGGCTCTGCCATCCTGCTGCAGGTGGCACACAGCCACCCACCAGCCCCACCACTGCTCTGTGTGCTGCCAGCCCAGGCAAGGATCTGAGCCCAAATGGCCCCAAAATGGGGTTTTAAACACAAAAGTATTTTCTCTGTTAAAAAAAAAAAAAAAAAAAACACTAAGTAGAGAGATGGCTCATTTACTGTCTTCTGTGCATTTAAGCACGACCGATACCACGCTGGTGTGTGATTTATCAGAGGGGTGACAAGGCTGTCACCCATGATAACCCTGCCTGCTGTGTGTGACAGCCACCCAAGGCGAGCATGCAGCCCTGCAGAGGCGGACAGGAGGCAGCTCCAGTGACTTCTGAGCTGCAGCATCAGCAGAGGGCTGCGAGCACACACAGGCTGCAGGCAGAGCTGCTCAGCAGGCTTCAAATCCCTCTTCTGCAAGGTGCTGCTCCTGTTCATTGGCAGGGGTTAAGAGAAGGGGAAAGAGGGAATCCCGCAAAGGGATCCCAGGTACGGGGAGGGAGCGGCATCCATCCTCAGCTTTGGCCAAGGGGGAATTGGCCTCCTCGTTTTATTTGCACATGAAATGGATGCAAAGGACTCAGCAGTTCACATTAAAGCATCTGAAGCACGAGTCTGACACGTGCCATGTTTCACTGACCCCAGGAGAGATGGGGAAGAACACAAGGTGCCTTGCAGATATTTATTTCTCTTTTTTAATAGGAACAGAAAACAAACAAAAAAAAAGTCCCTGCAGTTTTCTGCAGCAAGCAGCACAGCAGACCTGCTGGCCAGGCAAGCAATTAACACATTGTCAAGGAAGCAGGAGAACAGCCTTAATGACTGCAACTGCAGAGCAGCCTCCGGTTTCTCCCCTTCTGCTTCGGAGCCAAAGGAAAACAGAGGCAGGAGCTGCTCACCCCTCTGGCCATGGATCCCAGCGAGGTGGTGGCACACACAGAACAAGCAGCCTGATGTGCTCTGAACATCAAGCAGACGTGGATGCCAGGTGGCTGTGGCCAGGCAGCCAGAGCCTTGCTGACAAGCTCTCCTCCGCTAGGGAGGAAATATTACAAAGGCCATTTGGTCATTCCAAGATGTTCTGCTACCCCGTCCAGCCAAGCTGGGCTGCCCTGGCTTTTCTTGCAGCTTTTTCCACACACCAGCAGAACTCCAAAGAGATAAAGGCTGGAAGTAGAGGCAAGGAATCGTTTCGTGAGGCATTGCAGCTGAAAATGACTGAGGGAGTTCAGGTTTGAGGTCCCTCCATCACTGAGGAAACAGCCCACAGACCTGTTGCAGGGGTTACCCAGTGTCAGCTGATGCCAGCATTGCTGGCTTTAATGCTGAGGTGTTGCCCCACCTGATCCAGGATCCACGCTGGGAGCAGGATTTCAGATTCATGTCCATCTCTGGAGGAGTAAAGAGGCTCTGGACAGCCTCAGGGGCCAGCAGCAATGTGTGGAGACAGAGCAGCTGCCCTCTGGGAGAGGAGAGGCAGCACCCAGCCCCAAAGTCCTTTCAGCCTCCATGAACCGCAGGAACAAAAGCAAAGGAATGATGGAACCACAGAGGTTCCATCCTCACAGGGAAGATCGCAACGCAGCAACGCTTTTGGTTCCTTCTACCTAGGAATGCTCATGAACTCAAGAAGTAACACAGGTATATTTGAGTGACTTTCCCAGTTTAGCCCTCAAAACCACATCTAAAGAACGAGGCACAAGCCTCATCACTACAGACAGCAATGCTCAGGACACCACAGTGCCATAGAAATCGAGACTGCACAAATGAATACAGCAAGAACACTCACTGATTTCACACAGGTTCTGCTCAGGAGGACCTGGAATGGATGGAGCCCAAATTCTTCACTTCCAGCAAAACCTCTGCTTGTGAGCACGCGATGTTACAGAGAGCCAAGAGCAACGCTTCTAATCCTGCATTAACAAACATGACTCACCCATTTATTTTCACTGGTAGATTCACGGTTATTTTAAGCTTTGTCTAAAGAATGCCAGCTACTGTATAATAACTGGAATGAAAGATGGCACTGTTTTTATTTTGCTTTACAACTAAAGATTTATTTTTAGTTCCTTTATAAAAAAAAAAAAGAAAAGAAAGCTGAAAAGTGAAACAAGTCTGAATGTTATTGTAAATGCTCTGGCACTGATTTGCTAAAACAGAAGCAGATGAGTATGTCCCATCTCCAGACTAGAAAACTGGAAGGGAAAATTGGAGGCCCAGCTGCCATCAGCCCCAGCTCTGGCTTTGCATCCCCCTGGGAGTCAGCCTGGCTGCCAGCACACCCAGGAAAACCCCATCTCATAAATAGGGCTTCCAAGAGCAGGCTTTGTCTTGCAGGACACGTAGCTGCCACCTGGCCCTACAACACAGAACCTGCTGGTTACACCAAAGAACATTGACTGCATGGAGACTTCTGGGTTTTAATACCATACAAGGAATCAAAACCACCCTGTGCAAGCTATCCTTTTTTCTCCAGAACCAACCCAAGCTACAAAACCCATCTTTGCACAAGCCCTGCTGCTGCAGCACAGATGATGCTGACCCCAAGCCCAGCTGATGCACCCACCCCTTCTCCAGCATCCCACAATCTCAATCAAATGCCCTTCCATCTCCTTCCACAGCTTCATTTCTCCTCCCTCCTCAACTCATATCTAGAATAAATCCCCACTCGTGTGAGGATGGATCCCAGTGTTCTTCCCAGAAAACAGAAAAATGAGTGCAGTACTTCCTCTGCTCCTACAAAACACACAACCTTCCATACTGGGATGCCCACAGGATTGCTGCTCATTTTTGCTCCCTGCTGCATACTTACACCAGCTCTCCTAGCAAATCCATACTACGCCTCAAAGCAGAGCAAAAAGTCCCCAAGAGTTTCCCATCAAAGTCACTGTCAGGCTCCCAGAGCTGCACGCATTTCTGCAGCTGTTTTCTGCCCTCTTGTGAAGGTCTGCAGAAATCCAGGCCTAGAGCAGAACTTGCAGCTCCTGCAAACCCACACTGGCTTGTTTGCAGGGCAGAGATCTGAGTCTGGCTCTGTCCCTAACCCACATCTGTCAACACTTTCTGAGCACAAGGCTTCAAGGACCAACATCCCTCCTAAAAAAGGGAAACCAGATCCCCTGCAACAGCCTGCACTGGGCTCAACCCTATTTTATCCCACCAACGATCACTTTTTAAAGCCCCAAGCCAGAAGATTAATTCCCCCTTGCACTGCTGGCCTTAGTGGGACAAATTCTTATTCTCTCCATCCAGCCTAGCCCAGAACCTTTTGAGTTGGAAGGGACCCTTAAAGGTTAACTAGTCCAACTCCCCTGCAGCAAACAGACCTAGTAACACACCTAGCATTGCACTGCCCTTGGTGGGGCTGCCTATCTCTTGGCTCAGGCAGTTATCTTTGACACATCCCAGGAGCCTTTTGGAACACCTACAGCTTTCTAGGCTCGCTGGCTGGCACACTGTGGGGTTCTCCCCTTCCTCCCCTATTTGTGGCCTTATTTTGGGTATCGCCTCCACTGGGCTCTAATATTTGGCGGTTTAACTCCAGGTTTAACCTGAGAAACAAAGATGCAATAAGCAGCTTGAGCTCTGCAGATTCCTGCTTGCTGAAGACAAAACACTTCTTTGTCCAGAAGGAGCAGGAAAACATTGGCTCTAATCCACCATTTGTGCCAGGATGGGCCACACCAGCAGGGCCATATTTCCACTTCAAACCCTTATCTCTCCCATTGGCAGCATTTATGAACAGAAGGGACATGACTCATCCAGGAATCGAGACAGACTACGGAGAGAAGCAGGGGCCTGCTGCCCTGCTGCTCACACTAAGCACACCCCCTTCCATCCACCCAAAAACCCCACCGCCCCACCATCTGATCTGCAAGTCGTTTTCTTGGTCAGAGAAAAATGCTTTCTTGCACCAACCCAGTGTAAACCTGAATCCGCAGGTCCTCCCACGCCTGCAGCCTGCACTGTCCCCGCTTTACAACAAGGGAAACTGAGGCACAGAAAGGGCTGTGACTTCAAAATACCCACCCCCATTACAGACCCACAACATTTATCCACACACTCTGGCTATGAAAGCCACTCTGAGGCAAACAGCAGAGCAATTTGTATTCTCCTCCTTCCCAAATGTGTCAGTGACAGATGCCAACAGCTCCCCGGGGCTCCTTTCATCTTCCCGAGACATTTAATGTTCTCATAGACTGTTACTGGTCCCATCAATTACTTGACTTTGGCACAATGACGCAACATATGACACGGCACAACCCATTGGCTTTTAAATGCCACAGATGTAAAAGGAACAAACTATTTGGTCTCCTCCAGTTATTTGTCACAGTCACAATGTTCCTTCAGATGTAGTTTAATTCTGGACTGTGCGATTGCACCACGCAAGTCTTCCTCCTCCCAGGAGCCACACTTCATTGGTTGGGCTCTGAACCACAGGTGCTGCTCATATCGATGCCGGCTTCATCCCAAAAGATGAGGATCAGTGCAATTCAGTGCAGCCAGAGCCACGAGCCAGATGGCACTGCCACCCTGCTCCGCTCCCAGACAAACACTCAGCTCCTCACAGCCCAACCCACTCCAACAGGCAAGGCAGGAGGAAGGTCAAACCATCTGCTTGCTCTGAGCTCGATGCCATATGTAAGTGCAAAGCATTTAAAGAATGGAAAGCTGATCTTAGGCTTCCCTATTATGTAATTGCTTTAGTCTTGCTTCTTCCCAGACAGTCACTGTGAGTGAGCAGCTTTGGCTGGAGAGCCAAAACTGAAATAGGAAAGCACCAAACGCCCACGAGCATCAGCAGGGCTGCTGTCCTTCCTGCGCTGCTACTTTGAGGCACCGTGCTACAAGACACAGCCAGAACAGCCTGGAACAGGCAAAATGCTTGGTTTTTATTATTTAGGTTTCTGAAGACCCTATTGCTACAATATTTTGAGTTCTCCCTACTGTTTCCATCCCCTCCCCGTGTAAAGCAGCTGCTGCCTCTCCTCACAGCTGTTATGCCATAACACCTTGATTGCTGCCAAGTGTTTGGGGGAGCCCTGAGACACATGGGCCCACCGACTGATGATTATCAACCCCTCCTGCCAAGCAAGCTTTCTTTCAAAAGCCCAGCTTCCCCACACAGCCAAATCCCATCTCAAGTCCCTTGGCTGCCAGAGAGCAACTGGACACTTCCTTCCAACCTCCAACAACCTGGGTTTTCTTCCCATACGAAGCCTGCCCTGCTTTCATGGACAACCACCACCACACACAGAAAGCAGCCACGCACAGAGCAGCAAACCCTTCCCTCCCCCCCCCCCCCTCCAGCGCACCTGGGAGCCCCGAGTCCAAACTGACCCCCCCAAATCGCAGCAGGCCGTTTTACTTCCCCCGTTTCCACATCAGAACGCCAGGTTCTGATTCATCTGCAACACGCACAGGCACAAAGCCGCGGAAGCGCTACATTTAACGCGTAGCATAAAGCGCAAACGCAACACAACCACCCCACCCACGCCGCGCAGCACACTGAGCGCTCGCTTCCTGCCCGGCCCTTTTATAGCTTCCGGGGGTGGGCGTGGCCGTGTGCCCTCACTTTTGCCCTTTTCAAACGTGGCGGGCACAAGGACAAGCCATCTCTGCGCATGCGCATGCCGGGCAGCGGGGAGGGCGAGAAAACGGAAGAAGTGGTGGCCGGGTGACGTCATCATGAGGCGGGGCTTGAGAATATGGCGGCTTCCGGTCCGCCTGGGTCCAGGGTGCGGCCTGGTCTGTGCTGGGCCCGTCCCGCCTGCAGCGCCGAGCGGCGGCTTTCCTCCTCAGTCCCGTTGTGCTGCCGGCTCATGCGCTGCGGGTCTTGGCCACGCTGGGGTTCTCATCCCTTAGACCTGGCTCTGAGGTGCCCTCAGGGCTGCGGGCCACAGTGAGAGGCCAGGTTTTGGTCACTTGGATCACAGGGAGCTGCGGTGTCCATGACTTTTGGCTTCTTCAGTCGTAAAATAGCGCTGTGTGCCCCAGTAAGATGAAAGCACCTGCACAGAGGAGGCCTTGCCACAACAGAAGCCTGTTGCCTGCATGCACTGCGCCCTTTGCCCGCTGTGGGGCACGTGGAAAGGCTGTGGCTTTCAGTACTGTGGTTCACCTGGCCCAGCTGGTGACGTCATACATGGTGACATCATACATGGTGACATCATGCCACGTGCCTGGATGAGTGCTCGTCACGTGAGCAGGGCAAGGGTTTCTGTGGCTGATGCTAAATACAGCACAGGCTGCGATTTTGTGTGTTGTGTTCCTGTTATAAGAAAAAAAAAGATAATGTGACATGGCACCTTCTGGGAGCTGCTGAAGTCACAGGAATTGCAATTTGTGAGGCGAGGTTCTAGGGTGGGTTATGAATCTCTTTTATTCCTTTCTGCTGGCTGAATGTGAGCCAGCAGTGTGCCCAGACAGCCAAGAAAGCCAAGGCGTCCTGGTTCTATCAGCAGAATTGCACCCAGCAGCAGCAGGAGGTGATCATCCCTCTGTACTCAGCCCTGGTGAGGCCACACGTGGAGTGCTGCTTTCACTGTGGGCCCCTCACTACGAGAAAGACACAGAGGACCTGAAGCACGTCCAGAAAAGGAGCTACAAAGGGTCTGTGAAAGGTTGTTGTGTGCTGATGAAACACGAGCTGACTGAGAGGCAGACAAGGTGCATGAGGTGAGCATGGCACATATCACCACAGTGGGAGAAACTGCCTTTCCCCCACACAAGCAGGCACAGACCACCATCCCTACTTTTCAACTCTAAGCACTGTTTACTTCTTTCTACAAGACTGGATGAGAAGCTGAAACAAATGGATTTACAAACTTCCTCAGTAATGCAGAAATGCAATTGAGCAAAAGATGGCCTGGGGTAGCCTGATCCGTGCTTTAGGTTTGTGATTGGAGCAGTGTATGGAAAGTAGTGCAGTAATAGGGCTGAACCCCGTGCTTGAAGCAATAGCAATTTTGTTGCTTCTGCAAAACAAGAGTTATTTTTCCCCTTTGTCCTAGAGTTACAAATCACTTTTTCTTAATCTCAGGAGCTTTCTTCATGTGATTGACCCGTGGATTGCAAACTCTAAATCCCTGTTCCATCTAGTAAACAGCAGCATCTGGGATAGACTCTTCTTATTGCAGTTAACTTGTAGGGCAACACTTAAAGGTAGATGGAAAATTATTTCCCTTGTATCTGTTCTCTTGACTATTCCAGGAATGTGTGTATTCCTATCATCCCAAGTTTTCCATTTTTCTTTGCTCTTTCCTCTTTGCAGCTCAACAATATGATCTGAAGCTCACGCAAGGTGTGTGCAAGGTGCTTATTGGCTTGGCTGCTGGGTGGAGCTGGTTGGTGATGCTGCTCCCATGTAAGCTTGGGGCTGGATTAGGAGTGTGAGTGGTGCTCAGACAGGAGTTCAGGGCTTAGTGGAGACAGCAGCCTTTAGCACCACATGTGCAGCACAGCTGCCATGCTGACATGAGAGTACTTTGCAGCCCCTTTGTGTAGATCAGGGTTGCATCCAGACCCCCAAACTCACCCAGTTTTGTGAGCAAACTCAAAACCCTGAAATTGTGAAACCGAGTGAACAACTTGGATTTTGATTTCTTCAATAGTCCAAATACCTTCTGCAGGTTCTCCACTCCCTAGGTCAGGGTTTGGTAACCTCTGACAAATGAGACAAACCAGTTGTAAACAGCATCTTGCAGGACACCGGTGTACCAGGGAGTATTGCTGCTTCTTACCTTCCAATGGTCTGGAAAGAAGTGGAACCCTGTGGTAGTGCTCACGCTGTTCATCAGCTCAGGGAAGCAACTTTTCTCTCTGTTGTAATACGGGCTGCTCCCCCAATATCAGTGAGACATGCAGCCCTCCACACAGCCTGGGGCTTTCACCCAGCTGCTAAGTGCACGCCTTAGGAACGTATTGCAGTGTAGTCCATTTGTTTTCACAAGTAGCCTTAGGTATTAAAAGGATCACACATCACATGCTCCTGCCATTGCTTTATTTTCATTGGACATTTGGGTTTGAGATCTGTGTCAAACAGAGAGATAAAATGCAGTGAGAGAGGCTACAAACAGGAGCAGATTGGGAACAGCTACGTGTTGCCTTGCTTTAGAAGAGACCTCCAAACCTGTCCTGCGCAGCTCCTTTCTTGTGCTTTGAGCTCTTGGTTTTAGCAGAAGTTATGAACATAAAGGGAGATGAGCGACCTTTCTCTTTAATGTTCAGAGGCTGCAGTTTCCTGCAGGTATATGAAGCTGGAGTGGTAAAGGCTTTGCAGGACTTGGCACCTGAGATACTGAAATCTGCATCCAAGATCTACGGGATATCTTCAGGATCGATTGTGGCTGCATTTGCAGCATGTGAGTGTGATATAGGTAAGGGTGTTCTGTGCATGGAAAGATCAAGCATCTAGGGGTGCCAGAGCTGCAAAAGGTCTTTTTAAACTGTTGCCCTTAATCAGTGGTTAATTCCTCTGAATTTTATTTTGTTGACTTCTTTAAGAGTGGAAAATGTGGATAAATTAACTGTACAGGTGTAGTTATGGGATAAGTCTCCATGTCTTATCAATTTAAATTAATGTATCTCTACCTAATCTAAGAAACAGAATTGCCTCAGGAGATATTTTGGGGTTTTTATAGATTCCTAAAGCATGTAGGAAATAAAATATTGAATACGGTCATTGAGAATCTACATCTGCCCTTGAGAGCTTCAGCCCTGCTGAAAATGGTGGCTCTTTACCAGCCTTTACCTGCTGAAATGTCCCTCTACCAGACAGAAATGCAGCTAAGAAAGTACATAACTAATAATTGCTTTGCTTTGGCTTTAGGTGAGATGCAGCAGTACCTCCATAGTGCTGGGAAACTCTTTTTCACCACGCTCTTTACAGCTCGGGGGAAAGTCCTGCTTGTTGTAAAGGAAGCCTTAAGTAAATTTCTGCCTGCCAATGCCCACCAGCTGGCATCTGGGAAGCTGCACATCATCCTCACCCGCCTGCGTGACTGGAATTGCGTGACAGTTTCAGAGTTTGCTTCAAAGGAGGACATCATTCAGGTGAGAGCCTTCCAGCTGTGGGTCCCACCTCAGCAGCCACAGATGAGTCAGCACTCACAAGGGCAAGAGATTTTTTGCAACTTTGCCCTCCAGGTCACTTGCTGTCTTTCCCACAGGCCGTGTTATGCAGCTGCTTCATCCCTCTGTGTTTTGGCTTTATCCCTCCTCTGTACCATGGGGTGGTGAGTATTCCTGAGGTCAGGAGAGCACACTGTGGCTCAGACTAAGGGCTCATCTCAGTGGCACTAGGTGTTTTTGTACCCCAGGTTGCTTGTGCTGTGTGGCATACAGTGTCTGCAGAGGGAGGAACTGAACCTAGGTGCCCCACAGCCACAATGGGGAGGGAGGAGTTGGTGGGTGTAGACCTTGTCTGCATGGGGCGGTGCTCAGGGCTGCTGCCTGAAAGATTTCCCCAGCCCCAACCCTTCAGGCCCGTTTGGGACTGAGCTGGGAGGAAATTCCATATGCATGCATATGACACAGCTCACTCTGAGAAGAAGGCTCAGGGTTCCTTGTTTTCTCTTCTAGCGTTATATCGATGGGGAATTCGGCATGTGGAAGACCAACCTGGTGTCCCAGACCACCATCACCGTGTCTGCTTTAGCTGGTGAATTTGACATCTGTCCCAGAGATTGCCCAGTTCCCTTCTTCGTTTTCCAAATAGTTGACTGGGTTTTACATGTGTCAGAACAAAACCTGTATCGTGTGCAGTGTCTTTTCCAGTGTCCTTCAGCAAAAGTGAGCTGCTTCCCCTCAGGTACCCAGAGCCATGAGGCCCCTACAGCTGGCCCACCTCTCCTGACTGCCATCTCCCTCCTGCAGGTTTGTGAACAGCTTTATCGTGATGGCTACCAGGATGCAGTCTCCTTCTTACACAGATTGAGTAAGTGGTTGGGAACGAGGAGCAGGTAGGTCAGGTAATTCTCATTCCTGTTTTCTCTGTGGCCAGCACTGGAGCTCCCTGTTCATCCCTTGCCCTCTAAGGAAGGGCTTGCTGGGAATGTCAGAGCTTTCCAGGGAACGT
Source organism: Tetrao urogallus (assembly GCF_951394365.1). Lineage (NCBI taxonomy): Eukaryota > Metazoa > Chordata > Aves > Galliformes > Phasianidae > Tetrao > Tetrao urogallus. Next base: position 4,036,206 of record NC_136837.1, on the reverse strand, counting down.
ATGTCTCAATGACCTGGACAACAGTGTAGCCTTGGTGCCTTGTGTAGTGTTTGATGTGTTATCCACAAAGCTGTGATATTTGGCAGCCCCTAACCCTAAAAACCCAATTAGGATGAGCTACAAGCTGTGGTCCTCGGTGCCTTTATCTTCCAGTTCACCCTGCACATGCCTTACATTGCCGGGAACCTGGTAGTTGATCCACAGACTGTGAGAACTGCCTTCTCTTCCCACAGATGCATTTGGTATCAAATTCCTTCCTGAGAACTTTACAGTTTCGTTGCACAAAGAATCGTGTCAGAAAGGTGAAGGGACCCTGCACAGGAAGCCAGGAACAGGAGCACCTTGCTCCAGAGCAACAGACTCTCAGGACATCACCAAGGAGAATACAGCAAGCATTTGTTCAGCAGATGAACTGGAGGAAGAAGATATTTCCACCTCCTGCAACCCTCAGAAAGGTACAGAGCCAACACGTTTTTCATCCCATCAGTTTTCATTAACTGTGTGACCCTTGCCCAGTGCTCGTAGGCTGTCGGGGTTTTTAAAGGCACCAGTAGGTGAAAATGTCAGGAAAGAGAAGGATTCCCCTCTTGAATGAGCTGAGCTTACTATTTATGGTGTTTGATGGCAGGAACACATTTCCCCTGCCTCTTCCTAGCAGATTTCTGATAAACACCACCTGAACTCCCAGCTACCCACATTATCATTTCCTCACAGATGAAGCCACATCAGAGAGGCCCTTTAGAAACACAGCTCTTATCAGGAAATGACTTATGGTGCAAGGTAATGACAGGCTGTGCCCACACATTGTTTCGTTAAGGGTGAGGGAAGGAGCAGTGTGTCTCAATCTCTGAGGCTGGCTTTGCTGTGCGAGTCAAACCAAAGCTTCTACTTAGTAATTCCAGTATGCAACCACACATGAATGCTTAAGTGCAAGAGAAGCAAGTTGGAGCTGCAGATAAACCTCTGGCTGACTCAGTTTTAAGCAAAATAAGGTAGGCTTAAATCCCAACCTTCCAGCTTTCTTAAATCCTGTGCAAAATAATGCTGAAAACTGGTGAGCTGTCAGCATTTCAGATTCCAGTTTGGCTTTTTGTTACTAGCAGAATATGGTAAAGTATGTGCTGGACTGCAGTGTTGCTTTTCCTTTTATTGGTTCTTTTTCTGAGTTTTTCAACAATTCAAAACATGTCACTTAAGGAAAACTGCACAGCTTTTCCAGCATGGTTGTGATTTAAAATGCTGCCACATACATTGAAGATGAAAAAAGACCCAAACGTGGTTCTTGTGTATCTAGGAGGACCACACCAAATCCTAAGCATTAAGGGAAAAGAGCAAAACTCTTACTATTTCAGATCTAAAACCAAAATGTTGGAATACCCAAAACGAAAGAAATCAAGACATTTCCATTGAAAACCACTGTGAAGCACTGACAGTTCTACCAACGGGAAGAGACCTACTGTGGAAATGCAGAATAATTCATATTTGCTTGTGTAAAGGCCTCATCAATCTGAACTGCATGTAGCCTTTGAAAACAGCAGAGGAGGATCCAGGTTTCTCTGGAGGTTTGGCAGGATGTGGGCAGTCAGGAATCACTTGGTCTCTTGTTTGGAGGGAAGGAATGAAAATGAGCTTTTTCCAAGGCAGGAGCTGGGCTCTAACATTTTTCACTAACCTAAGATGGACCAGATGACCTTCCAGGCTCCCTTCCAACTCAGAAGATTCTATGATTCTGTGATTCTAAGAAGACTTGTGGAAGGAATCAGACTTATTTGTTAGGCCAAGAGAGCAACCGAGAGGTTAAGCAGAGCTCTCAGTCTTTAGAGGAGAAGCACCTCAGATTTTTTTAATGTCTGGGAAGGAAAAGTGCTGATCTAAGTCAAGAAAAAGCTACTTCACAGTTTATCTGCACACTGATGGAACTAAACAAGCAAGAGTACAAACACACACACAACTCTCACACATTTTCTTATTAAGCCAGAACATTTCTAAAAGGACTGTTGCATTGTTAGGGCTTGCACAGGAGCGAGGCTCAGGTGATGCTGGTGGACTAATCACAAACATTACCTCTTTATCCATCTGCCCAGCAAGACATTTTGCAAGTCCTTAGTATCTAGCCTATAAACAGAGTCAGTTCAAGATAAAACACCTGCATCAAAAAGCTGGAGACAAACAGGGTAGGATGTGTTTGTTTTGTTTTGGCTTGGTTGCATGGGAGGGGAGAGTGTGGGGCCTGATCCATTGGGGGGATGTAGCTTCAGAGCAAGCACCTACTGCTTGGGCTGTATCCAGCCCTCCATCTCAGCCTCCTTAAGCTTCATGGCTCTGCAGGGTTCAGTGCAGACAGGGCCAAGCAGCAAGGCATTAGCATGGGAACATTATTTTAAGGATTTCAAAGCCTGTTTATTTTAATTACACTGTAGATAACAACAATGAAGAAAGCAGCTCTGGTTGGGTGCTTGAACCCAGTTTGTTACACAAGGATCAGCAGAGTCTATCAGATTGACCAACGTGGTTCTACTGCCTTTAGGGCCTTGCCAGCTACAGAAGAACATTTGTGACACAGCTGCTGCCTTTGGCCCCAGTTCATGTTTTAAAGAAAAAAAGAACAACTCAGAACACAGCCTGCAGACAGCCACTGAGATGCACTGAAGAGCACACTGACAGAACATCAGCAGCACAGGCAGAGCCACAACCCTCCTTATACTCCCAGAGGCCGCATATGAATCCCATCACCCACCTTTAATGGAGCTATTTCAGGAGAAGTACAGGATCTACTGCAGCTGGTTTGGGTGCAGCTGAGTTTTCCAGGTTGTAAAAAGCTCCATGAGGTGATTCAAAGAAATGCCAGACTTTACCCATTGTCTCCTTTGTGCCATTAGCCCTAAGCTTGTGCAGAGGAGACAGCATCAGGTGCTTGCTTGAAAAGATGAGGGCTTAATAAAGTGTAAGGCAGCTGATACATGTGCTGAGTCATGAAATAATTACATCTTAGCATGTTTCTGCAGGCTTGGAGCAGGAGGAGGGATGATTCTTGTAATCAGCAAGTGGAGTGGCTAGGGAAAGCAGTGGTTGGGCTGTATGTGCATGCAAGATGCCTGATCCCTCCTGCACAGACTGCAGCTTGGCTGCAGATGCAGTGCTTTTCCTTGGCCATCATGTTAAAGCAGGTCAGGCCTGGGTGGGGAGACTGCTGCAGTAGCACAAAAAACAAAATCAGCCCATTTCTGCAAGTGAAAAAAACAACCCCTGTAATAACTCCACGAGGACATCAGCCATGCAACCATGTGAAACGATCTCCATTGTTGTCCACTGCTTACTGGGATGGCAAAACTGTGTGGTGTTGGAGCACCCCAGGGCCCACCTGGGATGGTTACCTAAGGGAACAAGCAGGTGGGTCATTGAGTCAGGGAATCAGAAACCCCAAGGACGTTTGGACTTGCATAGGGATAGCTGCCTGTGGAATAAAATCATTCTCTGCAAGTCCTGTTGCTAGTTGAGTGCAAGGTAATGGGCAGCAAGCTTTGGGCAGGCATGGCTGAGAACTCTGTCCAGCAGGGTAAGTGCCTTGAATGCTGAGAGTTTAGTGCCAAAACATCACTTGGTGGAGATTCCTCGTGTTCCACTAGGACAGAGGCCAGCATGTAATTGCTCTGGAATACACTGCTGTGGGGAGGTGGCACTAGGCTGGTTTGTAGCTTCTTGCAGATGTTACTGAATAAGTAGCAAAACATTCCAGGGGTGAAAAGAAAAATAGGCTCTTTAAAGGTGGAGTGTCACAGATTTGGAACTTGTAGCCAAGCTCAGTATCAGTGACTGATGGGTGAGAGCTCTCTCGGGGTTTCCCAGCTCTGTACCCTGACTCCCCTCTGCTCCATATCTCACCTCCTGGCCCCAGCTCTCTTAGGCAAACCAGGCACCACTGTTCGGAGGAGCTTCTGGAACCGTTTTGCCATGGAGCTGATGTCTTCCAGCAGCCCCCACAGCTGCTCCAGCCTGCAAATGCAAAGTAAACAGGTTGAAGGTCTGGTTACTGCAGCAAAAGGGGGAGAGTGTTAACAGCAGATGTACACTGTAATGCTCCTTTCCAGATTCAAGCAATCCTGTGCTAGTTTCACTTGCTTTCTAAGAGCTTGTCTTCAGGTCTGCAATGGAAGAGGCTGCTGCTAAGCTTATCTTGCAAAGGCAGTAGGTGTGCATCACCTTTTCCTGGCTCACAGTACAACAGGGACTCACAGCAACCTGCTGTGCCCCAGAGGCTGCTCTGGGTGTTTCCCATGAAGCTGCTGCCTGAAGGACGCTGCAGCCTGCTGCACCCCCCAGTGCTGCCTGTGGGATGCCAACCTGCCCATTGCCAACCTCACACTGCATCCCTTCAGCCTCTCACAGAAAGCACAAGTGGATTATGCATCACTCTCAGCTTTGGTGCCTTTATCAAGATGTCCTTACCCCTTCCAGACGAACGCCGGCAGCTTGTATGGCTGCAGGAGGACCTTTGACAGCGGATCCTGCAGTTTAAACACCTGCTGCTTCTTCCACCGAGCCAGGTCTGCTCCCGAGAGGACAACACAAGAGTAAATAGAGACCCGTCATTAGAAATAACCCAATAAATGCAACACTTCTTCCTGTCCAGCTGCTCTTGCTGTAGCCCTCGGTAGCTTCAGCCACCCTAAAACCCACAGTGAGTGCCCCAAATCCTCTACCTGGGAGGAAGCGCGGTGCCAGGTACTGTGGGACACGCTTGCCCAGACCGTTCAGCATCCTGTTGGGCTGTGGGAAGTCGTTCTTCCCACACATGCTGGCAAAGCGGAAATTGCCATCGAAGTAGTTCACACCGAAGGCATCTGTGAGATAACAGCGAGGTTGGCCACACGTTGGGTCGTGTTTTTAGGCTGCTCTTTGGGTCTTGGGGTAACACTTACTGTTCCTGCACAGGAAAAGGGCAGTGTCCTGGTACCCTTGGAAAAAAATGTCGTTCAGGACCTGCAAAATGAAACACCAGAGGTCACCGCAGAGCTCTCCATGCAAGGGAGAGGAAGATCTGCCCGAGGCTGTTTGGATGTGTGGGTTGGGATGGACGGCCTGGGAGCACCGTCAACATCTGATGGTTTCCAGCTACAGAAGCACTGATCCCTTGTGGGTATTCAGGGCAGGGTGAGTTCTGTCCCAGATCGGCCACCCATCAGCACTGCCCACCAAAAAATCAGAGTGGGGGCAGCCCCGCAGTCTGAGCCTCCCCTTAGAACCTGGTGGATTAATGGTGGAGGTCAATATGAGCCCTAACACTGGGGAAGGCAGATCCAGCCCTAGTTTAGAATGGACTAAAATAGAATCATTAAGGTTGGAAAAGGCCTCTAAGATCCCCAAGTCCAACCTCACCCCACCATGCCCACTGAGCATTTCCCTCAGTGCCACGTCGCTTTTGAGCCCTTCCAGAGATGGTGACCCGCTCACCTCCCTGGGCAGCTCATGCCAATATATTATCAAAGCAAAAGGAAGAGGGCCTGGCTGGCTTACCATGGTGCTGGGTGGAAACAGAGCATAGCTAATCCTGCACAGGTTTTCCACCGAAATCTGAATGCTGCCATTGAAGATCTGGAAGCAGTAGAAGATGGCAGGGCAGTCCCGTGGGCAGATGTCGAGCTCTCCCGTGAATGGGGACACAGTGATCACAGCTTCCTCCAGGCTGGAGACGGGCTGCAGGCCCGTGAATCCCCCATCAACGTAACGCTGAGAGGGAAGTGCAGACAAAATTGGGTTTATGCATGGGCAGCATCAGCAGGAGGTGAGCAAGAAGGTTGTGACAGCCCCACATGGCCGTGCTTCCCACCCCTCGCCTTTCTCCCAGTCTCAGCTGTGACACACCGTGGTTATTAAAACTGAAATATAATTAGCTCCATTCACAAGGCTTTGTAAGATTGTTCCAAGCAGCGTTGTATGAATTTCAAGTCCTGCGTTTCAGGTTGGGACTTCCTCTGCTCTTGGTGTGAGCTCCATCAGTAGGGTGCCCTCATCGGATGAGCATCGACAGAATCGCTCAGTGGGCAAGGAAAACACCACTGGCTGTATTCTGAAAGGAAGCTGAGTGTGCCACCCACCTTGGTGGGATTCGAGGTTGCAAGCACTGCAGCAGATGTGCGTGAAATACTGGTGCACAGAAGCCTTGTGCAGCACTGTCTCTGAGCCTTGGGACCTGTGGGCTGCAGGCTGTGCTCTGCACACTGAGTGCAGCCAGAGGGCTGACCTGGCACCTGAGGGCAGGACAAGCCCTGCCTGCAAACCAGCACCGATGGATCATGATGTCCTGCTCAGACTGCATATAAAATACAAGGTGCTGCTCTCCTCCTTCGCTTAGATGTAGCAAGCAGCCAGACTGCACACGTTGCCTTCAGTGCAGCGCTCTGCAGAGTGGCAATGCACATGTGGCTGGGGGAGGATCCTCCCACGAACTTTTAATATTTCAGCTTTGCAAGCCTGCACCTGAGTGAATGAGGACATCGCCTGTGCTGCAGACAGATCCTGCCCAGGTGACAGCCGTGGGAAGGCTCTGCCATGGGCAAAGCAGCAGAGGGCTCTCCGGGTGGCTGTTCACCCAGCTGTAATGGGATGAAGAGGTGCTAAAAGGCTTTATCATCCTCCATTAACCAAAGAAGATGTCTGGACACCTATATCCCTCCATGCTCCTGGGGACATAGGAATTAAGCCCAGGAACCTGCTCTTCAAGGGTAGGTTTTATTGGGAGTATCACTCACCACACCTCGATAGGACGGAGGGATGAACCCGCAGTAGATAGGAAGGAAGCAGCTGCAGAGGAGTGCCTGGGGAAGGAGAAGGCAGAAGTCAGTGTTCCTGTCAAGGCTGTGCTGAGCACAGGCTGCTCTGCAGGGTGCCTGCACCTTCAGGCATGACAGATGTGTGAGCCAGGCTCCGTCCCTCCTGCTGCGTGTGGCAGCATTGAGAAGAAAGGTTTCAAGAAGGACAAAACATCCCATTTCAACAAAGCTTCTCTGGGCACAGCACAGCACTTCTGTTGTATGGCTGCCAGCGCTGTCAGAGCTGGACGTCCATATGTTGCTGTAAAACACAGCTGCTGCTAAAAGGTGAAACTTGGAGGTTATTTTTTAAAAAAAACCAAGACTTCCTCACGATGCATTTTCGTTCTGTGGGGGTTTTGCAAAGGCAAAGCCACCCTGCTGGGCACAGAAACATTTCTCACCCATCTCATCAGCTGAGAATGAGCGTTCAGGGCTGTGGGTTCAGCCAGGGCAGCTTTGTGGGCTGAGCTCTGTGATGCTGGGATCCTGCCCCCAATTTGGGGGTTAAGCAGCAATCTGGGGTTTGGTAGCAAGGCCGCTTTGCCTGGGCCTTTCCTCCCAGAGAAGTGCTGAAGGGAATGAGGAAAAATTGCTGCCAACAGTATTTGGCCAGGGAGAGACCTATCCAAGAAGCACAGAGGACTTGTTAGTATTGCCACCACTCTTTGCAAAGGGCCATTGCTGCTCACAGACAGCCAACACACCAACATTGGCTTCTTGAGCCTGGGAACAAACCTGCTCTGCACCTCACAGCGTCTCCCTTCCTCCTGGTGGAGCTGATGGTGGTGGGACCACAGCTCCAAGAGACCTTCCTGATCCCCTCCCGTCTTGGGGAGGAAATGGCACAGTTAAGGTTATAGAATCATAGAATGTTTTGAGTTGGAAGGGACCTTAAAGGCCATCCTGCCCCACTCCCTGCAGTGCACAGGGACACCCACAGATCCAGCAGTGCTCAGAGCCCCTTCCCCTGACAGCAGGGGGTCAGTAGGGTTGGGACATCACCGCCTCTCTGAGCAACCTGTGCACTGCCTCACTGCCCCTATTGTACAAAACTCCTTCCTTATGTCCAATTTAAATCTCCCCTCTTTTAGTTTGAAGCCATTTCCCTTTGTCCCATACAGCTGAACAGTCTGTCCCCTTCTTTCTTACACCCCTCTTTAGAACATCATCAATGCTTCTGTGCCTCCACTCCAGTGGCTGGGTAGGAGTCTTCCTACGGACACCAAGGGATGATCCTTTACCTGAATGAGCTCCTCGTTCGAGCTGAACTCGGACACCATGACGTTCTGGCCGTCCACCACCCGTGTCAGTGAGATGTGCAGCCGCCCCGATGCCACCTGGTAGGAATCCTCTGGGAGCCTGCGCTGCAGCACGGCCCTGAGGTTGGCCAGCAAGCTGCACTTGGGGGACAGGGGACCCAGCAGGGTTTTCCGGGCTTCCCTTGCATTTGCATAGAACACTTCTTTCAGGTCATCTGACAGGGGTGGGAAAGGAGACAGACATGGTCAACATCGCTGCTGCCCTACGAGTTGTATTTTCAGTCTTATTAACATGCCCACAGTTCTTGTGGATCTGCACACGGTGCCATTCTAATGGGGAATATAATCCCTATAACGTCTTCAAAGGCCTGGGGACTTCCCTGGGCTGAGGTCCCCTCTCGTCTGAACACACACTGACCTCCTGGCAGCATTAATGGGCATTATGGGCATCTGCACATCCTGGGAGCTGGATTTAAGGAGCAGAACTGCCCGGCCCCAGTGGGGATCATGGGCTTGAAATAACGGGGAACAGAGGATCAGTACAGCCCAGAGTCACACTGTGTGCAGAAACAGAGAGGATGCATGGGGGAATAGCCATCCTCAGGCTGTTATAGCGTGGCCCCGGGAAGCTTTTCCATCTCCCTCATTCTACAAAGAGCCCTCCTGGTCCCTGAGGGCTCCCAGAGTCTCCACAGCAGCTTTTGTAGGGGCAGACAGGCTGTGTCCTGAGGGCAACCGGAGCAGCGTGGGTATTAAGAAGGGTTATCACTGTGTGAGCGGATGTTCGGCCACGTGGAGCGATGATTAACGCTTGGTGGGTTCATTCAGGGACCTCGGCCAAAAGAGCCACAGGCAGCCCAGACATTGCAGGGCTGGAGATGGGACAAAGCCTGCATGTGAGGTCACTGCAGCATCCCTGCTTTGGGGATAGTGCAGCCATCCCGTGTCCCTTCTCCATCCCCTCCCACAGCCCCAGGGATCAGAGGGGAAAGCACTGAGCACTGATTTTTGGCAAGCTCATCTGGGCAGAAAGGGCAGCACATCACCTGTTGCTTTGTCTGAATATATTTGCCAATGCTCTGAATTATTTTGCTAGAGCTGAATGGCTCCAGCATCCAATGGATGTTCCAAGTGCTGGGCGTCCCCTCCTTACTTTCTCTAGTATTTTGACCCCGAAACAATCCTCCATCTGCATCACTTGGGTCGGTCTTCAAAGCCAAGCCTTGTGCACACTTGTTTGCACTCGGTAGAATGCGGTTGTTCAAGCAGGTCAGTGGCTCTGAATTGATTCTACATTATTGCTAAAGGGGTTTATTTCTGCAGCACCCACTCAGCTGCTGCTCACAGCCCCTTAGAGCTGCGGGTTCTGATCCACAGGGATGGAGGATGTGCACCCTGCCCACCTCAATGTGCTTTGTGCCGCATCTCAGCACTCCCCAGAGCTGGAAGCAGAGGGGAGGAGGTTCTCCTTCTGCAGGATGTGCCAATAGGACAGACAGGTACGTCCAGATTTGCCCACACGATATCGCCTGACCATCTGAGATAAGGCTCAGACAGCAATGACTGCCTTATTCAGGGGACACCACCCAAAATTGCACCAGAAGTGACATCACCTGCACATTTGTGTCTTATCAGGGGTACGAACTGCTCTGGTGACACATCCCACTGCCCCACCAGCACGAAGCCACTGCCACCCCCCAGCTCGTTGTTTCCCATCTCCTTACCCAGGCTGATGCCGCACACCACGGCGGCGGCGATGAGCGATCCTGCAGACGATCCGTACACTTTGCAGGCAGATTTGAGCAGCTCGGGGGCCAACTCCAGGAGGGACTGAACCACCCCGACCTGATACAGCGCGAGGAACCCACTGCCCGAAAAGGAGAGTGAGAAAGGGGTGCCTGGAGCACGCAGCTCCTCCGCAGCCATCTCCAGGGCAAGCGTCCACCTCGGTGCCTTCCTCACCTGGTGGAGCTCAGGCTCTCATCTCCGAGTGCATCCCTGCTGGTGGTGGAATCCAGAATTTTCTCCTTCTTTTTTATGGCGGTGCCGGAGGTGTGGATGTTCTCCAGCTGTTTTAATTGTTGCCCGTGCTAAAAACAGTTCTCCCTTTATCTAAACAGTCTGTGTAATCCTCCAGCATGGGCAGCTCGGCAGCTCAGGGCTGGATGGAGGATTCCCTTTCACATGCAGCGATCCCACAGCCGCACAGCACCTGCTGCAGATGGATCCCACACCGCTGTGCTCCCATCTTCAGTGCAGCCACACAACTCTTCCCCTTTGCTTCACGCTTCCTTCTTCAAGGGTGTTTTTCTAAATAGGATTCACCTTCAATCCTGGCTTAGGCACAGCTCAGCACTGGGTGAGTAAAGGCTTGTATAAGGCACTTAAAGCCAGAGGGCGTTACACAAGGGGTGGATGCGGGGCGTTGCGCAGAGCACCGCTCAGTTTGGAAATAGTGCTGGCAACTGCTCCCTGTTGGAGGCTTTGGATATTCCTTGGGGAAAAGCAACACAAGGGAATGGATCTGCTTTCCTCTCCCCTGGGCTCTGCTCTTTTCAGGGCTCTGCACTCCCTGCATCCCAGTGCCCTGCAGTGCTGCTGCCTCTGGGCTGCTCATTACAGCTCAGGATAGATGGAGCCCATTCTGAGTGTCCTTTCAGCCTTCATAACCTAACGCTGCTGCTCACACAGAGAGTAAATAATGCCATTTTAAATGGGTTGATTAAATATTACTAACTACTGTGCTGCTTCTGTTGTCCGAATACATACAACATGCAGAGTTTATCTTGGATGTTGCAAGCCCTGCAGGAGGGCAGGCAAATGGTGACATGGGGAGATGCACGGTGAGTGCAAGAAGACTCACAGCATGGAAAAGAAGAACTCCTTGTTGAACCAGGACTGGACCAGGAGAGCCAAGGGACACAGGCAGGATGGACAAGAGGACAAGGGACATGAGGACGGGGAACACCCACCCCGGCAGGGCAGAGGCAGCACCCCAAAAGCCACCAGCTCAGACCTGCAGGGACGCAATGAATTACAGGGGGGTCCTCAGTAGATGGGAGAGGGGTGAAGGCAAGCAACATCTGCCCTTGCCTGCTGCCATCCCCATGGACAGAATGCTCCTTGGCCAAGAGCCACGCTCCCGTGAGATGAAACCTTGTCATCATCCTCTTAGTGACAGCGAATTGGGCATTAATTGCCTCCTTAAGTGCTGGGCTGATTTTCTAAGCTTCCCTCCCCCTCCTGGTACCCAGCAGAGCAGGATTAGCTGGGACTGATGAGTTGGGCAGCGGTGTCCCAGGCGTGCAGATGGGAGAAGCCCCTCATGGCAGCACTCACAGATCAGCGCCCATATGGCCCATGGCTGTGATCCCAGGGATTTTCGGGGGAGGAGATTGCCTGTTAGAAAGCACAGCGGGGACTTCAGGGCAGGATGAAGGTGATAGAGTTGGAAACCTCTCAAAATCCCCGGAGCTAATAGCTTGTCCTGTTTTAATGCCTCCTTTAATACCTTCTGTGACCACGGGCAAGGGAGGTCTTGGGTTTCTAACTGAGGGGTTTAGCCAAGATGCTGAGGTTGGTTTGGTGAAGGGATCTGGGCTGTAGGAGATGCTCCAATCCTCGTCCCCATTGGGGTTGGGTTATTTAGGACCTGAGGATGGCTGTGCACAGGCTTTGCTCCTTGTTCCCCATGGCACCAAGCGCAGGAGGAGGAGGTTTGGTTCAGCTGCCATCAGGAAAAGCACAGGAAAAGAGAATGGGAAATCAAACTCATTTTCCTCACTGGCGCTTTGCCTGGTGGGTGCATCCCATGTGCCAAAGCGATGTCCTCTGGGAAGACATAGAGGAGACAAAGCCCAAATCTGTTCTACGCAGACCCTGATCGTGCCTGAGGATGCAAAGCACATGGGGTGCATGGTTCCCATTGCCCCAGTACCACCCAGCTCCTCTCCCCGCCAGCACTGCCCCGGGCGCTGCATGCCAGGCAGGAGCTGCAAACAGGACAGAGCAGTTTCGGTTTCTCCAGCAGTAAATATCACCACGGGCTGGGATCTGCCCAAAGGGAAACCTTTGGCACCGCCGGGCAGGAATGGGATTTACCAGCATTGGAAGCGTTTCCTTCACGGCTTTGTGAATGGGGGAATTGAGGGGTGCACATAGGGATGTTCCATCTGGCAATGGCTCTTTCCCTGGCTTGTTCTAATTGGGATTTTATAGGGGCAGAGATGAGGGTGAGGAGATGCCCATGCAGGATCATGTCTTGGCACGGCACTGACCCCAACCACAGCCATTCCCTTTACCCTCTGCCCCTCCTCATGCTGATGACCCCAAATGTTGTCCCTTTTGCCCCAGGGCTGGGTTTGAGCTCAGTAAGGAGCTGTGGCCACTCCGGCCCCAAGCCAAGCACAATGCTTTAATCCAGGGCCCTGCTTAGGGGTCTGGATAAAGATTAGCTGTGAACATTCCCCCCGATTAGGGTTTAATCCCTTTGACATTTCACATCTTCTTAGACCTCATAGGTGAGACCCTGGCAGCTCCAAATCCCTGAGTCCTGGAGGGAGCTGCAGTGAGTGCAGCTTTGGGGACACTCAGAGCTTCCCCCAGCTCTAGCTTTCAGATCAAGCTGCTTTCATAAATAAATCTCCTTTTTCTGGAAAGGGAATGGCCATAAATAGACAAGAAGGGCAGGAGCTCACCGTGTATCTGCTGTAAAACCTGCTTTGTGTCACTTTGAGTTGGTTTGAAAGGAGAAGCTCACAACAGCTGTAGCAAAGCAAACTTTATTCCATGTATAACATGCATCCACATTTCCTCTGCCTTCAGACAAGCCTGGATGTCACACAGGGACCCATTTATTTGAGTTTTATGGGTTTTTCTGAACCGGACCCTTGGCTGACAGCAGAAGCTGGAGAAATTATAGCCTACATTCACAGATACGTAAGAAAAGTTGGTAAATAAATACATGCACACACACACAAATGAACCGTGAGGCTCCACACGTGCATCTGGTGAGAGCCAAAATGGAAATTCAGGGCAGTCTCAGAAATGTGGGCTTTTCAGACCCTTTGCCCCCTGCCAGGTGGGGTTTCATCTCATTGTGCCACCACGGTGACTGCTGTGGGTTTCCTCTGTGGATTTTCAATCCACGAACCCGCAGGAGATCCAGGCCACCTTCAGAGGCTGTGTCCCAGTCATTGATGTCCATCACTGGGGTCACCATCAGTCCGGGCTCTCGCAGTTGTCTGTGCTGAACTTCGCTCTGTCCTGCTGACAGGGGAGGAATCAGCCGTGAGGCCCTTCCCAAACCAGACGGTGCTGTGGGTCTCCCCTACTGGTCAAGGAGGAACTTCATTCCTATATCTCAAGATGAAACTTCTCACAGTGCAGCTCGTATCCATCGCCCCTTCTTTTCTCCTTGCCAACAGCCTTCATCCTCTTTGCAGCCACACTTTAAGTGCTGGCATGCTGTGACAACCCCTCCTGAGCTGATGCTGCTATGACCTGAGCTTTCTGCTCTTCAGAGTGAGAAGACTCACATCCTCCAGGTCCCCCTCCCATTGGAGAGCCCCTGTCCCACAGGTCTCCTGCTCTCCAGCATTGTGTCTCCATGCCCCATCACTCCCAGCATGATCCGACTGCCCACCCTGGCTGTCATCACACCCTGACCCCATCCTCTGCCCAAGCCCTCCTTACCTGGAGGACTTTGCTGTAGGACAAGGGCGCAAACGAGTCTTCCAAGTAGCGGGTGCCGAATCCCATGATCCTGTTCACAGCCTGGTTGCAGATGCCGGCCACTTTGGCAGTGAGGTGCACCGTGAAGGCAAACTGGATCTCCTGGGGGTTGACGTTGGGTCGGCTGGCCGTCATCTCCCGGCGGACGTAAGCATCAGCCAGGTTCTTGAAGGAGCTGTAGGACATGTCTCTGAAAAATGTCCGCAGCCGCACGTCTTCCCTCACCTGTTGGAGAAGCAAAAGAATTGGGTTCATTGAGGGCAAACAACGCGGTGCGTCAGCCTCGGGTTGATGCCTTCGCATCTCGTGAGGATTGCAGATGGGAGAGGGCAGGCAGACAGGATCACACCCCGGCGGGGAATTCGAGGACACCGTTTCCTTGATTTCACTGAGTTGTTGCACTGCGTCAGAGCGAAGGTTCCCCTGGCCCCATAGGCTCTCACCTGCCTGTCCAGCTCATCTCCAGCTTCCTGCAGCAGGGCCACAATTTCTCTGATGGCTTCATCTGCAGAGAGAGCACAGCCCCACGTCACCTCCAGCCCCACGTCACCTCCAGCCCCATCCCCAAGCCCCATCCCCAGGTGCTCTCAGGGCAGCACAGCTGCTTTGCCCCCCTAAGGATCCCCCAAGCAGCACACATCACCCTCCATTCCCATAAAAGCCATTCCAGCCTGTAGCCAAGTGCTTTGCCTGGAAAGAACTGCCCTCTGCCTTTGGGTTTGTCCCTCCCCAAACCAAGCCCTGATGCCATAAATCCCCCCAGTGGTTCCCTATGGCTCTTTATGTTGCATAATATGATGTCTCTGGATGCAGAGACAAGTCCCAGACAGGCTCTGCACGGGGACAAATCCCACTCCACAGTGTTTTCAGTACCAAAGTGCAGCACTCACCGACCCCATCGGTGCAGGTCGGCCCTGGCAGCCGCTCAGCCCTGCGCTCCCCACTGCCCTGCACGATCAGCCCGACCTCCTCCGAGACCCGCGCATAGTAACCCTCCGGCTGCTCGGCCTCTGCAAGGAGAAGAGCACTGGTCAGAACCAGGGACTGATGGAAAGGTGGGCGCAGACCCCGTCGGCATGGTGCCTGCACCCACCCCAGGTTGTGGGATTGCCTCTCCTGTTGGCGTTTAGGAAGGGGTGAGGATGTAACACAGGCGCTGCTGCCGCGGTGGCTCCCACCCTTGCCTGCAGCAAAGCAAAAGCAGCAGGGGACGGCCCTTGGGTGGTTCCAGATTCAGTGTCTGGTCTCAAATGCAGGTTGAAACTAAACTAGGGTGAACTGTTTTTGCTGCAGGGGGAAAACCGGTGCACATAAAATTCTCTGCACGGACAATTGCCCTGGAGCAGCGTGCAGTAACTTGCTGCATCACAAGTCACCAGAACGATGCACAGTTGTGCTCCTCACCCAGGGGATCCAATCAGCTCAAGCAAAATTGACCCTTTCCTGGGGGAGCGAGTCAAGATTGGAGCTCCCAAAGCAACAAGAAGGCGATTCTTGGGTAGGATCTGCACTCTCACACCCCAGGTCCTGTTGATGGAGGGCTCTCACCTGTAGGGCTGGATGCAAGGACGTGCCGCAGGGGCAGGCAGCTGGGGCGCTTGGCCCTGGCCCCCGCCTCACCACGCTCCTCCTCCACGTTCTTCTTGAAGGAGAAGACCTTCTTGAGGCTGGGTCTCTTCCTGGAGGCTTTGCCCAGTGTAGGGGACGTGCTGGTGTCGGCTCTGGGTCTCCTGTGCCCTTCTGTTTTGCTGCTGTAAGGAGTCCTGACATCTTTTTCCTTCACTTTTTGCCCAGCGTTTTCCTTCTGCTCCTCAGGGCTCCTTTTGAAGAGCAGATTTAAGAAGCTCTTGAACCAGGTGCGCTGGGCCTTGCCCTGGGGGGAGCTCTTTGTGCTTTTCCTCTTAGGCTCCAGCTCCTCTTTAAGTTCCTCCCCAGGAGCCGACGCTTTGCTCTCCTCAACCACAGCCTCCTCCAGCCCCAGTTCCTTGGCTGCCTCCTCCTGCTCCTTCTTCAAGCTGTTCTTGGCATGCGAATACCTGCCAAAGTCGCTCTCTGACCTTTGTAGCAGAGCTGCTTTCCTCCCTCGTGCTTTGGCTCCCTCCTGAAGCCTTTCCTTGGCCGCCTGCGTGTTCTCACAGCAGCTCAGTGAACGCCTGACGTAGATCTCCAGCACTTTCTTGGCCCCTCTCCTGTCCAGAGAAAGGATGGATCCCGATGGTTGCCACGCCGCGTCCCATCGCTGCTGTTCTGTGGGCACAACCCGCATTTTGCTGCAGAGGAAAACAACATTTTCAGCCCAGTGTTTGCTTTCCTGAGGACAGAGAGTGGGTGGGATGGCTATGATGGAAACTGCTACTGTTTTGACTGCAAGCTGAGGGTGTTTGAGGTGTCCAAGGGCGTATGTGCCCTTGGTAAATGATCAACCTCTTTTATAGTGTTTATGGATGTAGGCTGCACGCTTAGGGTTTTATGATGGGGTAAAGACAGTGCTAATGGGAGAAGTGAAACTGTGCAGAGAGGATGAACTCATCCGGTGCCAAAGGGGCTGCTGGGTTTGCACAGGTGTAACAGGCATATTGCCTTGCTGTGTCTTCCCATCACAACACAGCCCCTAACCCCAAATCTTCAAGCATCTCCCCTTGAAGCTGCTAAAAAAGCCAACCACAGCAAAAAAAAAAACCACAAACAAAACCAAACCAGCTGTGCACCTTCCAGAGAGACAGACCCAAACCAGTCTGCTTCCACTGCTGAGCTGAGCGCGGGAAGCCAACAGCAAAACCTGTGGGCTGAGCCATGCAGAACGCGGAGCTGCTTGCAGGGCTGGGCACACAGAACACACATCTGCCCCACACAGCTCGGCCGTTTTCCGGATCAAAAAGACAACCCCAAACCCACCCGTGTGAGCACCATTCGTAACTGCAATCACAGCAAAGCGAACCCCATCCTCCGACTGACTCCCACTGGGAGCATCGTTCTTGATTTGCTCCTTTGCTCTTTACCTCTCCATTGGGATCGCTGCTCTTCTGGACGCGTGTGGAGGCCAACTCCTCAGCACTGAGCAAGGGGAGCCCCGGCCCCTCCGGCTTTATACCCGCCTGCTTTATACCCTTTGGGGCCGCTGACTCAGCCCTATTTTTAGCTCTCAGGACGACACTTCCGCATGGGAACCACTGTGCGTGAGTTTCAGTAGAAAGGAGAACCATTTCCTTGTGATAACCGGCAGCAAAACAGCGCAAAGCATCCGTGTCACCTGGTGCACCTTGGAACCGGCCATCCCAGCCCGCCGGCTGGTGGTTTTTGTTTATTTATTTTTATCTCTTGTGGGCCGATGAGCCGTGGAGGCTTTGGCGTGCTGCTTCTGTAGGAAGAAACCGAAGTATCTCAGGGAAATGGGGCCTCAGAGCAGCGGCAGGATCTCCCCACTGCCACCCCAGCAACACTCAGGACATGGGGGCCGCATGACGAACGTGGCCGGGATGCAACATCCTTGAAACCCCCCCCTGGGACCCTCCAGGCAGCCTGCTTGCCCACCCTCAAACATGAATTGGGACCTTAATCACAGAACCGTAGAATGGTTTGGGTTGGAAGGGACCAGAGAGATCAGCTGGTTTCAGCCCCCCTGCCTCGCTCACACCTCATCCACCTGTGTCCATTGCATCCTCCTGCAGGCTGCTGCCTGCCATCCCCATTGCTACTTTGCCATCTGATGGCAATATTTTGCACTGCACCTTGCACGGCGCTGGACACGGATGCATTTGCTGGGTGGTGATCTGTGCAATGACTGGCATGGTGATTTTGGAAAGTCCTATGGGGTTTCCATGCGAGCAAGTGCTTTGTTTTCTCCAGCTTTCAGCCTGGATGACGTGCTGCCCAGAACCATCCTGGATAGGAACACTCTTTTCTTGATAACCGGTACAGCTCACAATTCAATGTGTCCACAGTTATTTCCTTTCAATCTCTTTCTACATTTTCTCTGGGCTGTGATTTCCTACTGCTTGAAGAGAAACAGCCCATTTCCCTCCACCTCTTCTGAACGCTGGTGCGTCAGTCTGCTATTGATTAGGAAATACCCAGTTCTGTTTTCCAGGATCCCCACCTGCTGCTGATAAACAACCCATCCAGCAGGAGCTCTAGGGCACCGAGTGGCACGTGACCACAATGAGTGATAAGAACTTTCACAATCAACTTAGTCTGCTTTTTCCCTTCAACATCCAGCTCACAAACAGCCACATCACTCTGGGAATGGAGCACAGTTTGGCCACCTCTTGTTTGCAGGTCATCCAGGATGAGTCTGTAAACGATCCCTGTTGGTGGCGGAGCTCTCATGGCTGCACGGGGATCAGCACTGATCAGTATTGACTGAGGGCCTCTTCCAGGCTTTCTCTCTTTGTAGCTGCATTTCTGGATGTAGCCTGAAGATGCCCAAGGCAGTTTATTTAGAGATAACCAAATATAAAGCACATGATCGAGGGTATTGTCCAGTGCCTCTTGAACAACAGCAAGCATTGGGCTTCAGCCACTTCTATGGAGGCCTGCTCCATCCCTAGAGTAAGGGATTGTGAACCTCCTCTGGTACACAGGGTTTGATTTTGGGTGGCCTGGTGTGAAGCCAAGGGTTGGATACAATGATCCTTGTGGGTCTGTTCTACGGTTCTATGATATGACTCCATTCTGTGGTTTGCCCCAGTCACTGACCCTGGAGGTGTTCCAGAACATGGAGACGTGGCACTGAGGGATGTGGTCAGTGTGTACAGTGGGGATGGGTCAGTGCTTGGACTCAATGATCTTAATTGTCTTTTCCAACCTTAATGATTCTGTGTTTCTATATGACTGACCCAAGCAGATGCTGTGTTTTAATTGTAAAGACACCGACCACAAAGATCCCTCTGAGCCCTGGGCACAAATATATCTGCAGTTCAGACCTGAACCAAGACACAGAGAATGGAGGCAGCCCAACATGGGCTGAAAAGAGAGCACAGCCAACTCACGGCACCTGCATGGCTTAATGAAACCTCTGCTCCAAGGTGCTGGTGGGCATGGGCACACGGGGGAAGCATGGGACCCCTCCCCACATGCTGCCACATGGAGCACAGCCACAGCAGAAATCCCCAGCATTTCACTCCCTCTTCCCACGTGCACACGTTGAATTCCCCAGTGCAGGTGGCATTTGCTGGGCTGTTTACTGAAAGGGATGGGTTGTGTTCCAGGAAAGCAGAGTGTTTATGGCTGTCTCAGCTGCATACACTGTGGGAAGAGCAATGGCCGCGTTGCCCTGGGACAGACAGACACGAGCTCATCCTGGAAGCTGGGAAGGATTTCTCATGGCACAGCCCATCCTTGCAAAAATGCCCTTTGCTTTTTTGCTTTCTGAGATCGCTCCAGAGCACAGCGCAGCTCAAGGAGGGCTGAGTGCACCTGGCAGCTTCCCAAGCTCAGGAGGAAATCCCCGTCCAAGTCCAATGGGATCCTTAGTCATCATTGGAGGAACAGGTGGAAGGCAGCCACACGCACTGCCTGTGTGTGCTGGGGTCACCACCAGCTCCAATGAAGCCAGCTGTGCCAGCCTGGGGAGCCATGGGTTGCTCAGGAGTCACCAGGGCTGCTTCCATGGCAAGATGGGGATGGGAGAGCAGTCAGGATAAAGGCACCCATGAGTGTGTATCTATCCCAGGAGTGGCACACGACCAGGATGGGAGCCCCCCTGAGCAGCTTGGCTGGTGCTGAGCGACCTCCAGCTTTTGCTTCTAGCAGAAATGTTGGCATCCCTCCCTGCCAGCATCTCACCAAGGCTGTGAGGCAGCGCTCCTGTACCCCAACAGAGATCACATTCACTGCTGACCTGTTTCGTGTCACATCATTTAGCAGTATGGTTACACAAAGCATGATTAAAAGCAGTTAAAACAAGACCCAGTAGAACATCTGTACAGCCTGAAGCTCCAGCCAGGATTCAGACCATCTCTTCAGCACATCCCCACCCCTAATCGCAGCTCCACAGGAGACAGATCACAGTGCTCAGCACATCTGCAGGGTGAGTCCTATAGCAGGTCAAGGCAACATCAGTGCACTGGTGACCCTGCACATGTGTTCATCTCACTGCAACAACCAAGCAGCCTTTCCCAACAGCTTCGAGGCATCACAGCTTTGGCTCAAGGCAACTTTTGGAATCCAGGTCCCCCTCTGCTGCCTTCTGTGCAGGGAGCAGGAGGAGCTGGCACTTCCCAGCAGAGCACAAGTCCCCCTGCACAGCACTGCACACACAGCCTTCCGTGGTGTCCTGCACTGAAACCTCCAGCAGCTCTTCCCTGAGCTCCTCGTGCTCTTCGTTCTCCAGCTGCTCCAGCCTGCTGGATTTCTCCTGGATGATCTCCTCGGGTGTCTTCAGAAATCTGCAAGTCGTTTTTAGTTGTTCTAAGCACCAGGCTTTGAATGCTGGAGCCCCTGCCCTGAGCTGGGCTCTGGAGCTCTTGCTTTGCCCTCAGGATTCACAGAGCTCTCAGTGTTAAAGCAATAAATGACACACGTCAGCCCAGCACGGTATTTTAAGCCCAGGGTAGTCCCAGGGAAGCAGCCAGCACTGGAAACAGTGGGCTCACAACTTATTTCCATCTGTTCTGTCCATAGGTGGGCTTCGGATCCACATCCCCATGCATTACCCCAAATGCACACAGCCAAAATGCTGCAACTTCAGCTCAGCTCTGCCCCATCAGAGATCCAGATGCCAGACCTGGAGCCCAGCACCTTCCCATGCCCCATCCACACTGCTTCTCTGATCTTCAGCTCACCTGAACAGCAGCTTCTGCCCCGGTTCCCTTTTGATGATGTTAAGCTTGTAGTAATGTCTGAGCGCTCGGGACATCTTCTCATAGGTCATGTTCATGCGGTTCTGGAAGGAGAAATGAAATCTGGGGCTCTGAGCCAAAGCAAGCGCCCATCCCTGGCCTGGATCTGCAGCAGGACCATCAGGGTGGCTGCCATGGCACTGCAAGCCTTGGCACAGCTCTGCAGCCCGCATTTGCCTCTGGGCCCACAGGTCCCATGGTTTCTGGGGCTAACACCTCCCTCTTTACCTTGTGGTTCCCCCAGAGATGGGCGAGTCCATGGGGGTTAACGATGCGGAAGAGCTTGGCCTCTTTGTCCTCCCACTTGATGTAGGGCTCGTAGCGGCTGTCGGACAGGAGCTGGTAGATGTAATCCCACAGCAGCCTGCAGTCTGAGCACACAGGAGACATGACAGAGCTCCCACTGTGGCTCCAGTGAAGGTCGGTGAGCGTCAGGGCATTAGCAGTTATTATGTATGCATTAAACATGTTATGGGAAGCGTAAGTGCAAGAAGAGCCCAGAGCTCACGTTTTATTTCTGCATCTCAAAGCGTCAGTGTGAACTACACTTCTTCAAGTGGGGAAACCAGTATTAAATGGGGAGGTTGGTGGCCCTGCATGTGGCAGGGGGGTTGGAGATTCATGATCCTTGAGGTCCCTTCCAACCCTGGCCATTCTGTGATTCTACGATTCCGTGAAACTGGAGCACACACGGATGGAATAAACAGAAGGGGCAGGAGGGCAGAGGGGATGGAGCACAATCTCATTTCCCCAGGAACCAGGATGAAAAAAAAAATAACATTCACCTGCGATTTTCCCATCCACTGGTGCCAATGGGGCTGTAGGAAAAAAGCGGATGGATTCTGCCCTGCAGCTGCCTCAGTGCTGGGATGGGAGAGGTTCAGGGGCTGATGGAGGCTGTGGGATGGGGGCAGCTCAGTGTGTTCCAGGCAGGGTGAGGGAGCATCCAGGGCAGCCTCTGCACCACCGTCCATCCCTGAAAGGGAAAACCTCGTGCTGCACTGAAGTGGATCCAGGAAATCTTCCAGAGCCCTGAAATAAGCTTTGTTTAGGGACTGTGGGATGGGTTCAGCTGCATGCTGCAGCCAAGGGCAGGCACTGTGCTGTGCGGAAAGGCAGCATGCCCACTATACAGGCAGCATGCCCACCATACAGGCAGCATGCCCACCATACAGGCAGCATGTCCACCATACAGGCAGCATGCCCACCATACAAGCAGCATGCCCACCATACAGGCAGCATGCCCACCATACCTTCCCCTGTGCCCTTGGCCTCTCGGAAGGGTGCTTTCAGCAAAGGGCTGTACCTCAGAGCTCTTCTTTGAGTCTTAATGTACTGAAATAATTCATACAACACATCGCCTGTGGGGAAGGAAAGTGAGCTCAGGTGGTTTTGCTGCTTGTATTGCTGCAGTGCTCACAGAGAAAGACTTTCCTCACCATCCCTAAGAACGTGGGGTCTGTAAGAGGTTTTTCCTGGTCTCCAGCACCCACCCATCCCTCCCACAGCAGACCACAGCCTGGGATAGACCTGGTCCTTGTAATGCCCTTCTGCCTCACCAAACCTGAGCCAGGAGCACGGAACCTGAAGTCGTCCTTGGTGAGGATGCACAGGGCTTTGCCATTCATTTCAAACTTGCTTTCATCCGTTTGCTGAAGGCAATACTCCCTCTCTGCCCACCTGAGCCAGTGGATGACATCGTCCTTACTCCACAACGAGGGCTGGATTCCTGAAAGTGGTGACAGCCCCTGAAACAGCTCAGTCTGCGCCCCCAAACCCAATGTAGAGGTACAGTGGTCTCCATCACCACCCTTCCCCTCTATAGGAACCAAAACCCACCCCACTCACTCAGCCTGCCAGGCAGTGCCAGGCCATGCCCCTCATCGCTGTGTGTGTGTCTGCCCCACGATGAGAGCAAAGCTGCAGCCACTGGGCTGGAAGAGCCGGGCGTCACTTCACCCTGGGGAAAAGAAATTAAATGCATCGATGGAGGGAAATTCCGGGTTGACATGCCCCTGCATTGGACACACCTGCACCAGGGTGAGCTGCCTTCCCCGTGCTGTGACGCGCTGTCTGTGTTCTTGCTCTAGATCCTCACCAGCCCCAGGTTGCCCCAGACAGGAGCCTGAAACCCCCACTCTCTTTTTCCCCTTTTCTTCCTCCATCAGCAGGAGCTCCTCTCCAACATCACCCCTGGTCATGAGCCAGCGTGGAGCTCAGGTCCTGCTTGCGGCATCACCCACATCCTGAAATACCACCAGCAGCAAAGTGGATAATGGTTCCCCTTAAAAATCTGTTAATGTTTGCTTGGCTTCGTTCTCTGGAAAATTAAGAGTTTTGCCTGCAAGTGCTGTTTTCTGAAGCAGTTGACTCCAAGCAGTTCCATACGCCCTTGGGAAGATTTCTGGGGGGAGAGGGGTAACACAGCCCCCTTAACGGGGTGGGGGGGGGAGCTGAGCCCTAAAGAGACAGCAGAGCCTGGCTGTGACCTCAGTGCAAAGGTGGTGGCACTGAAGGTGGTGACCCTAAAGCTGATGGATCCTAAAGGTGGACCATGGGGGACATAAGCTGAGCCCCAGGGCAGGGGGAGCTGCAGCAGGCAGCATTCAGCCAAAGGCTGAAGGTCACCAGAGTTGGTGACGTGCTTCATATCCCAACATTGTTGACGGATGACAATGAGGAACTATTGCTACTGCTTGGTCTCTTGATGAGAAAGACCAGCAAGAGCTGAATCACTCTCAAATTTCATCTCGAAGGGTTTTCCTCACCCGAAGGACAAATGTTAGCATGTTTTCTGCTGGAGGTGATATCGTGGCTTAGCTGTTGTGTCCAGGATTTGGTTTTAGCAAAGCGAGAAGCTGCATGGAATCATAGGAAGAAACCAGAGCAAATCCAGCAGGATAAACTCTATTTAGAGAGGTTTTGCAGCAAGGCAAATTGAGTTTTGGATTCATTCTATGCAATAAGAGACAGGAAGATAAGAGCAAAGGGAATTAGCAGTGCATTTTGCTCCTCACTTCTAAAGGTTTCTAGAGCATAACGACACACTCTTAACTCCGGTAACTTTGGCCCTATTTTATCAGAGTCGATTTGGCGTTGTTTTGTTTCCTCCTTCGCTATTTCGGGCGTGTATCTGAGATGGCATTTACTCGGTTCGCCTCGGAGCGTCCGGAGCCGCAAACCGGGAGGAGAGCGGTGAAAAGGGGCAGCGCGGAGCCCGGTGCTGAGCACGACCAACCTCACTGCTCCACTCCGAGAGGAGTCCGCTGGAAAAGGGCTCCTCGGGTGCCACAACCGGGGGTGGGCGGCTCTTACCTGCATCCCCGCCGCCCCCCGCCGCTCGGCGCTGCCCCAACGCGGCTCCGGCGCGATCCTTCCGGGAAGCGAAATCGAAACGATAGGAGAACCGGGAGGGACGGGGGGAGTGCCCAGGGCCGTGTACCCTAACCCCCCTTCCCCCCCCCCCCCACACACACACATATATACCGGCCGTGTCCCCGCTGCCCCCGGGGGTTCCCGTTTACTTTCTGACCCCGCCTGCTGCCAGTGCCGAAGTCCCCTCCCGGAACACGGCTACAGGCTCAAAGCTTTTAACTTTTTCTACCCTCTACCGGCTCCGGTCTCCACAGA
Source organism: Tetrao urogallus (assembly GCF_951394365.1). Taxonomy (NCBI): domain Eukaryota; kingdom Metazoa; phylum Chordata; class Aves; order Galliformes; family Phasianidae; genus Tetrao; species Tetrao urogallus. The sequence goes on along the minus strand of NC_136837.1, from coordinate 4,011,933 downwards.
GCACAGCCGAGATGGGGCAACGCTGCGCAAAGCGGGGCGCAAAGCGGGGCGCAAAGCGGGGCGCAAAGCGGGGCGCAAAGCGGGGCGCAAAGCGGGGCGCAAAGCGGGGCGCGGGGCGCACGCCGACCCACGTGCATCACCGACTCGCACCACCGCCTGAGCCCCGCCCCTTTTCCCGCTAGGCCACGCTCCTTTTGCTAAGCCACGCCCTCATTTGTGCTAGGCCACGCCCCATTCTTCTCTCTTTGCCCCTTCCTTGCCATTGGCCCGCCGCCTCCACGCTCGGGACCAATCAGAGAGTGGAGGAGGCGGGGCGCGGCCTCATTTCCAAATCCCGCCCTCCCGCCGCCCCCAGGAGCGGCGCGGTGGGGATGGCGGTGAGTGCGGCCTGCACGGCCCTGCGCGCAGCGTGCGGGCTGCCCTGCCCTCCTGCCGGCCCGGGGAAGGGGCTGCGGGGTCCTTCGTGGCTTTTCGCGAAGCTTGGGGCTGTTGAGGGCTTTTCTCAGCCTTCGAGGGGCCCGTGCTGCTCCGTTCTGGGCCGTGGGGGTCGGTGCGGGCCTGGTCTGTTCCGTTCCCTCGGGCCGCTGAGGGCGGTTTGGGGTCGGGCGGGTCGCGGCGTTCTGTGGGAGCCCCGCGGGGTCTCAGTGTGGGGCTTAGGGCGCCCATCTCGGCGCCTGTGGGGCTCCGTCAGCGCAGGCGGGGGCTGTTATCCCCGAGCCGCGCGTCAGCCCTGCCTCCGTTGCTCGGCACGAGGCCTCGCTGCCCTCGGGTGACGGATCTGCTGTGCCCAATGGCTGCCTGCTCGCAGTGCTGCGCTGTGCGCGTCCCCAGGTGTGTCTGTAGGGTTAGTGCTGCCGTCCCTTTTCTCCCCCTCCTTTCTGGCCCTGTGATGCTTTGAAAGAGATGCGGTTTGTGCGGGGTTTTCCTGTGAAGAGCTGTGGGTGAGAGCTCACCTTGCCGCTGCTGTGGTTTCCCCCTGTCTTTAATCCTGCTTGCTCTGTGCTGCCTTCCTGGTGACCTTAAGCTATTCAGGAAGGGAGGTCAATAATTCTAAGTTAATAATTCAGCATGGGAGATTGAGGACACACGTCTGTAGGATGAATGTCACAGATTACTTTGCCAGGGTGGCTACAAACCCGGATCCTGTTGTAGCAGCAGGTTATGCCCCTAAAGAAGAAAGTTCACCTGCTCTCTCCATGGCCTTATCCTCAGCACAGAGTCACCGTCCTTCCTGCTGGCATTGCTAGCAGTCACACATCAGTTACAGGAAGGGCAGTTAACGGAAAAACACGGTTGTCCCTTTTGAGGTGTGTCCTTATTTACCCCATAGCCTGTCTGAGTGTCACTTGCACTTATGGGTTGTAAATACTTACACCTTTGGTTCATGGAGGTGTTTATAGTCACGTGGGCAGCCAAATTGTGAGTTACAAGGCTCAAAAGCTGCGGGTCAGTGTGCAAGCAAAGCTTCTTGCATATGTTATCAGTTATTCTGGGCTTTTGCATATCTTTACTACAGTTTTCTTTAAGAAAACAATGTCAGTTCAGTAAAACAAATGGACTGATGGCTATTACAATTCATAGGTACTTAAATCACTAAAAATTGTCTTTTTCAGAGCTGATTGTGGAGCAGTTGCTTGCGGTGGTGCAGTTGCCTTTATTTTCTGTAATAATGTCCACATTAAAAGGTCTTCAATGATTTGATCCTGTTGCTGAGATGGAGCAATGTCTGCAGACTCATTAGTGAAGCCTGTGCACAAGGCTGTGTCAGACTTATCTCACGTTATCTCAAAGCAATTAAGAGCAGGATGAAGTAAGTTGTGCTTTGATGGAAATAGGTGTGCACTGAGTTAGCTAAATTGGTGTTTATTTCAAACCAGACTTATCTTGCTTGCTGCTCGTAGGTTGTTTTGTTGTTGTGTTGTTGCTTTGGGTTGTGTTGTTTTGGAGGGGATGAATCCTATGATTGGAGCTGAAGGTCGTCTTTCTTTTGGGAGTTCCTCACACAGTTCTGTGGAAGGGAAGAAAGGAGTTGGGGGGAGCCATTATTGGCTTTAATTGAGTGGTCATCTAGGAATCAGAGATGTGAGTGTGACAAGTTGTCGGGTATCTGCAGTAGGAAATAACCCCCAGGATTGAGAAACCTCATTATTTCAGCCAATCTGATCACAAATCCCAGCTCACCTCAGTCCTTTTTTGCTCTGCCTTGCCATCCTGACACGTTCAGTCTTGCCTCCTCAGACTCCAAGAGGTTTTGTCATCACCTGCTTTGAGCTTTTGTTAGGGGTGTTGTGATGGTTTGGGTTTTTTTGGGGTGGGGAAGAACCAGCAATGCCTGCTTTTATTAACTGACAGCTCTATTTTATGGGACTTCAATGCTGCCACTCCTTCTTGTAGAGAATAACACAAAGTGAACCTCCTTAAAATGCTTGCTTGGAAGCAGGCTGTGGGGCTGCGGTGTCCCAAGGAGATGTGGGGAGCAGAGTGGTAATGAACTCTTGCTTTCCAGGGCAAATGCTGAATTGGTGCCTGCTGATAACAGCTATTGCAGCTGTCCAAAGAGTCTCCTGATTTTTAGTTGAATTGCTTAATAGAAAATAAAATTAGTTAGAACGTAAGTTCATTACAAGCTGGCTTAACCCATACGCACACAAGCAACACAATTAATTCTTTCCTGTGGGGAAACATAGATGAACGAGGAGCTACCACCGTTTTTCACCCACTTCATTCACAAGTTGCACAGTAAGAGCTAATGATGATGTTAGAAGCTCTGTGCAGAAGCAGTGTGGTTGTAGTATCTGTGTGTGGGGGGGCTTGGCTGTACTGCTGATGAAAGCCCTGCTGATTTTGTGTTTCTGATTCCAGCATCCTCTCTGAACGCCCCATGACCATTGGGTAGAGTCTGTGGGCCAGCTTTCACCAAGGTCAGTACAACTTTACACATCTTTGGATTGTCTTGCTGTGCAGATCATTGATTCCCAGTCAGGAGTCTCCTAGTTTGGAAACTCCTGAATTTTTGCCTCTGTCCCATGGCCCGGTTTGATCCTATGTGTGTTCTGATGAGCTGAATTGCTCTGCAGGGCTTCTGTCTTAGCAGTGCCTGTTTAGAGAAGCTGGGACTTGTAGGGGAAGAGTGGTGGTGAGGGAAACCAAATAATGGCACAGAGGAGCGTGCAGTTGTGTGTCAGTTCTGCATTTGCAGCTCGTGGACAAGTAACACAGGTTAAAATTTATGAATCATAGTTCCAGTGGCAAAAACGTGTCTTACAAGAAATGAATGCAGTTAGCAGCAGGCTCTCATAAGACGGTGCTGTGACCCTGAGCTGGGTGCTTGGGTGCAGTAATCCAGTCCATCAGAGCAGAGGGTAACAGGAAGGAAGTACAGCTTGGCAGCCAGAAGAGTAACAGAAGTGAACCTTGTGCTGATGCTGTGCTGTACGTGCAGCAGTGTGCAAGCAAGCCAGTGTCAGGCTGCTCTCATCACTAACACTGCTGGGATTCCACCCCCCTGATTCAGCCTGCTGGGACAGCAGGGGATCGTGTTTCTGTGATGTTCATGTGTGCCCACACTGCTTTAGGATGTCCTGCCAGCTGTCCTGATGGAGCACATGCACCAACTTCAGCAGTTTTCTCAGTTCAGTAACTGATGGCATTCGTGTTTTCTCAGTTATCTGTTTTGCCCCTTGAATGACTGCAGTTCTCACTCGGCGTGTCGTCAAAACTGAAGTGAAGGATCCACAAAGGAGGGGAGCAGGGAAAAGGCAGGAGGAGAAAAACCCTTTGCATTTGCTCTGTTGCCACAGCTGCAGTATTTTTGAAGGTATTCCCTGGGATTTAGCTTAGCTGGGGTGAGTTTCACAAGTCTCCCCCAGTTTGCTTATGGTGAATTTCATCCACTGGATCAACGTAACTAGAACAAATGAAGGAGGAAAACTGAATAAGGAAGCTTTTAGCCTTTGTGTAAGCTGGCTAATTTCTTCTTCCCCTGGATGAGAGGATTAAAAATCATGGCCTTGCATAATCACTGGCTTTGGAAAGGTTACATCTGCCTGGAACGTTATCTGCTGCAGCAGTTGATGGTTATGAATGAGTTCCCCAATCCATTGACATAAATGTTCTGGCAAACCTCCTTACAGCCTGATGCTTTGGGGTAAGAATGGCCTTCACTGGGTGATGGTGGAACTTCACAATGGCACAAACCTTCCATACCAACATGGATGGGAATAACAGGGTGTAGCATTTGTCAAGGAGGGATCTTTGAGAGGTTTTGAAAACCCGACCCCACTCATTGTGCCTCTGTTCTCCAGATCCCCTAAGGAATACAAGAGAAATGTACAGATGACCTAGATTTCAATAGGCACCGATTTCCTCTTGCAGTTCAATTTCTTACATCTTGAAGAGATTCTGTAAGATGTATGGGCACTGCTTTTTTTTCTTCCATGGGCTGTTTTCTGCAGCATCCAGGTTCTTTCAGAGAAGCCACTTCTATGTGAAAAATGGGGTTATTCAGTGATCTTCAAAGCAGGTCACGCTGGTTTAGTGTTAAAATAAAGCACCACAGAAGTTCAGTTTTTTGCTAATCTCCACGGTTTCAATGAGACCTGTTCTTGCAGTGTGCTAATTAGGCACTATCTGAGTAATTTTGGACTAGACAGGTTTTATCTCTTGCCCTTAATGCTGCTTATCTCTGATTTAAGCCGTGCAGCACAGCAGTTTAAACCTTCTTTTGGAACGTGACTGAAGGCCACGGGTTTGATTGCTTCTCTAATGGAGGGAAAATATTGATCAAGCAAATTCCTTGGGCGTGTGTGAGCAGCAGGTGGGACAGGAGCTCTTGCAGCATCCAGAATAGCCCTGCTTTCAGATCCCGTGGAGGGCACTGAGCATCGCCTACCCCTGTCTCAGCAGCAAGCTGTCCGTTTCCAAACGTCAGCGCAAGCCAGACGCGCTGCTATGGCTGCTGCAGAGCAGGAAGGTTGCTGTGACTCAGCTCTGTGTCACAGCTCTCAGCCTGCTGCACGTGGCATAGAATTATAGGACGGCTTAGCCTGAAAGGGATCTTAAAGATGCCCTTGCTGTGGGCTGGGCGCTCACCAGCCCTGAGGCCCATCTGTGGCCTCAGGCACCTCCAGGCATGGGCACGAATGTGGGCAGCAGAAGCAGGGCCTCGCTGCGCTCTGAGTAAAGGATTTCCTGCTAACATCCGACCCAAATCTCATTCTTTTAGTTTAAATCTTTTCCCCCTTTGTCTTATCACTATCAGACCATGCAAAAAGTCAGACTCCTTCCTGTTCATAAGCTCCCCTCGAGTACTGAGCAAGGCCCAAGTGAATGTATTTGGCAGTGGGATGTGTTGACGTGTGGGCTTGCTGTCAGACTCGAGGAGCAGCAATAAACAGCTGGGTTTGAGATGGTTCCCTTTGAATGTTCTGCGCAGTGTAGAGCAGCGACAGCAGGCTAATGGCTGCTCTGAGCACTGGGTGAGCAAGGGGGAAACTGGATTTCTGTTTACTGTTAATTATAAAGCTGCAGAGCTTAGTGCATTAGGGCTGTGCTATATTTAAACGGTCCCCCATCTGTCTGTCTGTCCCTATTACAAAATGTTCTTTGAGAAGATCACGGGGCGAGCTTCTCTCTCCTCTTAAAAGCTGTTTTTGAAGCTCTCAGTTGCTTTCAGAGAGCTGTCTGACATGCTGTGGCATCTGTGTCTGTCTTTGCTTTGTGCTCTTAAGTCACTGCAGTGCTGTTTTGAAGGCGTTGCAGACAACTACAGGGAATGGCATTTCTCTGCTTGCAGAGTGAAGCTGATGCATTTCTGAAAGATGAAGCTGCTATTCATGGAGAAAATGGGATCTTTGGTCATTTGCTGTGTTGCAGACTGTTATCTTCAGTTAGGAGACTGTTACAACAGCATTAAGAATAACGATTCCAATCAAAACCTCGTGTGAACTCGGGCCAGCCAGATTGACAGCCCTGAGGCTTTCAGGCTTAGCTTATCCCCAGAGTATTGGAGCAGTGATGAGCACAGCAGCTCCTCATCTGCCCCAGCTGCATCCCGTGGGCCTGTGCTGTGTGTGCTGGGACTTCTGCCCATTGCTTCTGAGTTGGGCTCTGCTTTTACCACCCAAAGGGTCACTTAGTGCTGGTGGTTTCTAGAAAGCTGGCTGCCAGATTGGAAACAGCCAGCTCATTTCACACAGCCTGCATTACGAGCTCTAAAGTCTCAAGGTTTTGGGCACTTGTGGGCTGAGATGAAATCCTTGGGTTGTACATTAACAGCCTTTTAATTAGCAGGCTCTGGACTAAGACATGCTCAAGGCTTATTAAAGTCATTCTACTGAAGCAGGGGAATTGATTTGTGACTCTTGTGGATTATTCAGCTGAAGAGTAGAACCCCCCCCCCCCCCCCCCCCCAAGGACAGACTTGGAAGGATTTCCTTAAAATAAATGGCAGTAAAAATCCAAGCGTTTGTTTCCCTTGTTGTCTTTGAGATGGGTGCTGTGGAAGCCAGCTGTCGCTTTGGTTGCATGCTTGTCAAATTACAAACAGGCTGGAGGGGCTCTTGTGGAACAGGCTGCCATTTTAGAACTTCCCACTTCCAAGAGCATCCTCGCTCGGTGCCCAATGGGTGCCTTTCCTCTGCACCACCACCTCGTTATGTGTGTTGAAATAGGCACCGTCTCTGCTTATTCAGTTTTATTTTCGTGTGCGTGGTTGTTTTCCTTTTTAAACCCACAAAATACGGCTCCAGTTCCTGGTTCATTTTGCTGAAACACGACACTAGCCAAATATTTTTGTGAGAGCCTTATTAGTCACATAAGAAAGAATGCAAGGAAGTATTCTTAGAAAGTGTTATAGCTATGCTTGACGTGTAAAATATTTACCCAGACATGTAAACACAGCAAGGAATGCTGTGCCAGTGTACCATCATATTGAGCAAGATGTTTTCCAGCTCTTGGAAGTAAGGTATCGTGTCCTCTGCTGACATGAACCAACAGTGTTGATGCTTGGCTTCACCCAGCAGAACTCTTAGCCCCCCTCTCTCCCATCCCAAAAATAAATCGGGATGAGCTTTCTCGAAGAGCTGCAATTGTGCTAAATAAATCTCTTCTGTTTGGCTGTAGGGTTGTTTCAGCATTACTAACGTGACCGCAGTCTGCAGGGTTTGTTTTGCTTTCTGTTGTCTGTATCTTAACGTGTATTAAAAACCTTTCTGGTTCCTGCAGAGCACGCTGCCCCGGTGCCTCTGCTCAGCAGGAGTGTCCCCATGGTTCTGTGGCTTCATCTGAGCCATTTCCAGCTGTTCTTTGCCACGGTGAGATAGGAGAGATAGGCAGTGCTGCTGGGGCTGCCAGATAACTGCCCTGACTGAGATCCTGTGTTCTGCCCAGCTTTGGTACGAAGCTCCTCCTGTGCTGGGCTCTGATGTGAGCTCTGCCACGTCCTCAGCGCTGCTCTGCTGCCTGCAGCTCTGCTGGGTGCAAGCTGCCACCGTCCTCTGGTCACTGTCAGTGCCTGTGCTGGAGGTGCAGGGCTGTGAGCTGTACCAGCAGGGCTGTGTAGGCAGATCAGAGCTTATCCAGCACAGCAATAACCCCTGAGTTCCTCCACGCTTCACTACAGATTAACCACTTTCTCAAGGCAGGGCACTTTGATATTTAATTGCGTTTCATTCAATAGTTTTCCTGCTGTGGGTCTGGATCGTCTTTGCTCATTTTGTTTTCAATGCTGCATGCTCTGTTTTTCTGAACTCTCATTGGTTCACAGTGACTGTAACTGCTTTCAAAACTCTTCCCTCTGTTATTAGTTGGCTGAAGCTGCTGCCATGCAACTGGTTAAAAATGAATGGCAGTTGGAGTTGTAGCAGATGAGCTGGGAATGAGTTAGCAGTTACTTGCTGGGATCCCTTCCAGAGGAGGAAGGTGGAGTTCTGGGCTGCTCGCAGCATTTCCAAGATAAGAGTCGTGGCAAACAGGGGCTGTGTGAAGCATCAAGAAACTGCAGCAAACTACAAGTGAGGAGTTGGAATTCAGGTTATTCACTCTACCAAAGAACCAACCCACTCGTGTTCAAACTGTTCCCTGTGTCAAAACTAAGAGGGCTGAGCCAGGAGCCTGGAGGGAGAGACTCAGGATGGTGAGGTTTGTTGGTTTGTTTTTCCCCCTGAAAATAGGAGGCTTAAAAAGAAGGAGGGGAAAAAAAAAAAAAGAAAAGAAGAAGAAGGAAAAAAAAGCTGTTTGCTGCCACGTGGGTTTTGCATTGAGCTGTCATGAATCAGCTCTGAGGTGGGAGGGGACTTTTAGACTGAAATATTTACATGAATCAGACAGCTGGGCTTTGGGGGAGTGACCAGAGCCGTCCAAACAGTTTAAACTCCGAAGCTCTGCTGTGCCTCGGTGCTTCCCTCTGATAAAGAAGGATTTGGGGGACTGGAGCCGGTAGCACTGAGAACATATGAGCCGCCAGTGAGTAAAGCTGTGCTGTGTGGGTGCTGGGGGAGGCTTTGCTCGGGGGTTACGGCAGGGAAGGAGGTGATTTGTGTTCAGTTCTGCTTGCTGCAGGTGTGTCAGGATTGTCACAAGTCTTTATGCTTTATAGGACAGCTGATGATGAGAAGCTTTGGATTCTGTAGTGTAAGCATTTGTGTCAGATTTAGCTGCCCAGGACGAAACGGTGTTTTAAGATCTGAAGGAATGTCTTGCTTTTATTTTTGCTTTAACTTTTTGGTTGTTTTGAAGCTTTTCTCAGCTCCCCTGCTGAGAATGGAGACAAGTCAGAACTCTGTTGTCTGTTGCTGTTGTTTCTGTTGAGGATTTTGTGCTTTGCAGCTTTATCTAACACAACTGAAGACAAATCAAACTCATAGGCGTCATTTGGCTTAAAACTTCAGCTGGCTTGGTCTTTTGTGTGTGTTGGACTGGATGATCTTTTAGGTCTTTTCCAACCTTGGTGATTCTGTGATTCTAACAAACTTGTGTTATGGTGTTCATAGTTACATGGTATTAAGGTCAGTTGAGGCACCCATAGGAATACATCTGAACTTAGCTAGGGCTTCCTGCTGCAATGCTGGTACTGTATCTCCATGGGATGCCTATACTTGATAAAATGTTGTTGCAGGCATATTAAAAAAAATCACATGCACGTCTATTAACTGTTTTTATACACAGAAATCCTACATGAACAGGAGGCACTCGTTAACAACATACATTAAAAAGGGACCCTGTGTTTCTCCTGAGTCTGAAGATCCTGCTGATGTTTGCAGTTTGGCCCATCTTCCACCAGGTTCTGACTGAAGGTAGTTGAGCAGAACCAGCAAAGCTGCCGTGACTGCAGTGATGAGATGCTCCTCGTGAGGATCAGCTGTAAGAGCTTTTTCAGAAAGCTGCATTTAACCCTGAGTGTGGGTAGCAGCAGTGGTTCCTAAAGGCCACCTGGCTGTGCTCGTTGAGCCTCTCAGGGTGGACAGGAGCTTCAGCACATGCAGACCTGCTGCCTTATTCAGCAAACAGTTTCCTTCTGATACATCCAGCAGCAGGGCTGCGCTGGGTGCTGGATTCGTCTCACCCTGCTGAATGTGCTTTGGTGTAACTTCCCTGCTTTGGGAAAGGCCATCGTGTGTTACTGCAAGTTAATAAATCTCAGCAAGCTTCCTCTGTGTGTTAGTGCTGCTGCTGATGGTGGCAGCGTGGAGCGCTGCGGTGACTCGGTGCCATCCGTGGTGATGGAGCTGTGTGTGTGAACTGGGCCCTGTCACTTAAGGAAGAACCTGGCAGACCACGAGGCTCGCATCCAGGGTTAGACGGTCAGTGTGAAGCTATTAAAGCAGGCTGGAGCTCTGAATTGCACTTGTAGAAACAGTAGAGTGTTGTTAAGACTGAAGTAAGTGAGTAGGTCTGTAAACTTTGCTAACAGTGGAGCATTATGCACAGAATAGGAGAAAACAATCGAGCATTTCATCAGCCTCCTTGCTGTCTCTGGCCAGAATTTGCAGGCTGCTCTGCGTTGCATCAATCCTGCTGGACATTATTTTCCGTCTATAATTTGAAACCAGATGGAAAATGAATGCAGTGTACATTGATAGAGATATTTCGTAAGAGGGGAGAAGCCTTTGCAATGCGTCTTTGTGAACTGAGCCTGTAAAGCACTCTTGGATCGCCTGGTTATATTTGTGTCTGTAACAGAAAATGAGGCGAGGATCATTAGTAGGTAATAGATGAGCGTCTCAAAGGCTCCAGGCAGACTTTCTCTCTGATGCAATGTGGGTGAATGCACTTTATGTTGTTCTCCTATGGTGCAGGCCTGTCTACAGGTGGGCAGCACCAGGCCCACTGCATTTCACTTGGCCTCGAGCATCCTTTGTATGATTCAGCCCCACAGGGCAGAACCTGGGGCTCAGCGCTTGCCTTTCCTGCTCTGTAAGCAAACCCTGCGTGCCAGAGGTGATGGGAGGCCACAGTGCTCTGTGCCCAGGGCAGCCCGTCAGCCTGGCTTCCTCTCTTGCTATGTGACATTTCACATGTGGCATTTCACCTTCTGAAAGAGCAGAACTGTGCTTGTAAATAAGGCCTGAGCTTCAAAGAGAGGTGGCAAGTAAGGAGCCTGATTTGTACGTGACAGTTCAAACTCCAAATGAGTGTTGGACGCACGCTGTGGTTCTGCATGAAGGTGCTTTAATAGGGAGGTTTTGGTTACAATTTGTTGATGATGCTGTAATTGTCTCTTGCTGGGGGTGCAGAAGGGAACGGAGCAGAAGAGAAGCTTGGTCAAGGCTACAGCAGGCAAGCAGGTTTGGGTTTTCTTCCTGTGCCCTTCCGTGCTGTTTCCTTTTTGTATTTTCTTTATTATTTTTTTTTTAAGTCTGCAGAGATCCCCAGGTTAAGGGTGTGGGAACGAACAGAAGCTGGGGCCAAAGCTCACACAGGTTGATTCTGATCTTGCTCACGTCGGCTCAGCCCTGCTGTTTTCAGCGAGCTTCTCATAGCCAGGGCAGAAACTCCAAGTGTAGCCTTTCTGAGCAGCTGGATTGTGCTGTCCTGCGCAGCCCTGCAGAGCTGCTTCAGCAGCACAGGGGGTGAGGTGGGCAGCAGGGCCTTGGCTTGGGGTGTCCGTGCCTAATCCTCACGCACAGGAAATGCTTCTCATTATTTATCTGAGGTGAGATTTCCCTTCTTGTTCTGCAGAAGAGGAGTCTGCCATCACTGACGCGTGGTTCTGCTTTGGACCTGTTCCAAGGATGCGCTTTCAGAAATGAAAGCCAGGCTGAACTTTTCAGAAAGGCGTGCAGTGTTGTTACAAATACGTCTTGTTCCAAACCGGTAGACTGCAGAATTAGGTCAGGCACACCCTGAATATGAACATTTCCTGCTTGCTCATGTTTCTGAGAATTTGTATGTGGGAATGTTTCTGTAGATTTAAAGGAGCGTCGTCACCTAAAAATGAGTTGTTGGGGGTTGTATTGAAGTCATTGTGACGCTGTGATGTAGGAAGAGCAGCAGTTTGCCAGCTGCCCCGTTCGGTTGCTCAGTCTGGTTGTCACCCTTTGCTGTTTTTAAACCATGGGATGAATTTAGATCACACTCTTCAGCTATTTCTGTTGCTTCCTGAGTTGCTGCTCGTTGTGCTGGGTGACTGCAAAGCAGTGCTGAAGCTGTTGGATGTTCCAGGCAAGGGCTTTGCTCTTGAACAGTCTGACAGCACTGCTTTTTCTTTGGAGTTTCTATGGAGTTCTGCAAACCTGGGCTCCTCAGCTGTTTTAGAATTGCTTTTAAAAATATTAAGAAAAAACAAAGAGCACGAGGGTAATTATAAGGAGCAACTAACGCTAGATGTTAGAAACCAGCAAGTCTGCACTGCTAATTTTATTATCTTCTGCTTGATGAAATGTTTTGCATCCGTCCTGGGTTTCCTTTGCTGGTTATGCTGTTGGCATTCCTTTCTTGCACACCACCTCTATGCTCTTTGTGTTGGTATGAGCAAGTTGGGCCATTTGAAACGAAGCATTTCACTCCTGAGAGCTGTGTATGTTGGAAAGTGGGTTTGGATGAGAGTTCAGTCTCCAGTTAGAAATGGTTACAGCACTCTTCTTTCATTTTAGGGATTAGGAATTGTCACTGTGGGCCTGCTCTTGAGATAGCTGCTTGTGTGCAGCCAGGGGCAGGAGGGGTGGATGCATCAGCGTTGGGGCTGCAGTTGATCCCAAAATTATCTCCTCTTTTGTCCCTGTTTTCTCTAACAAGGCTGCCCTGCAGTGTTTCCCAGGGCTGTCAGGAGGCATGAGCTGTTAATGTATGTGAAAAGCTTTGAAGGTGAACAGTGCTAATTATTATTTATAGGGATTCAGTCTCACTCCAGGTGCTTCACCTTGATTGTAGGCATGAAAGGAAAGCAGGACATTTGTCAGCTGGTCAGCCTCAAGTGTGGCCTTGTGATGCACTGATTTCCCTCCTGGGCTGTGTGCATGACTGCAGTGTATTTGTCGTGTTGAACAGTTGGGCTGTTTGTTATACAAGCCAGATCCAGGCCTTAAGCTGCCCTTCCTGGTTTGCCTTAATTCTTCATTGTTTGAGAGCTTCTTCCAAAACCAACAACCTGCTGTTTTCTCTCCTAGCTCTTCTCTTAGGAAACGCAACCAACACCTCGCATCACGGAGGCCCAGCATGAATATTAACTGTGCTGGTGGGAAGAGGAATCTGGAGTCCACTTGCTCTGTAGAAAATGGAACTGTAGCAGTGCGTGAGACAGAAGAAGGTGATGTGGTGCTTGGAGGTCACAGCCCCTCTGCAGGCCTCAGGAACGAGGGTGAGGATGATGTCTTTACCTTGCACTGATCTTTAAGGGAGATTTTGGGGGGTGGTGGTGCAGGAAGTGTTTAATTTCTGTGCTCCTGCTCTTTAACCGTGGGATGTGTCTCGCTTTAACAAGCTGTGTTAAGCATGGGGGAGATTTTTTCTCTGAAAGCCACATTCTGTCTAAATTTGAAAATGCAGACTGGCCTCAGGTCAGATAGCAGTATTCTGACAGTGATGTATATCGACGTGCTTTGTTATTGCCTGACTCATTTTTCTCACTGCAGTAAGAAGTATTACTGCTGAATGATGTTCCAATAAGCTGCATCTTCCCTTTGTGTGTCTCCCAGGTTTAGATTCTGACTACAGACACACTGCCTGCCCAGCCAGCCCCCAGTTCAGCAGCATGTTGTCTGCTTCTGAAGACACACACAGTTGTCACTTCCAAGATGGAAATAAAAGACAGGCAGAATATTTTAACGCCCAGGAGCGCCATGCTTTGTCTTCAAGCATCAATTCACAGACAGTGGCTCCAGAGAAAGTGACACTTGTGGTCGATGGCACTCGATTTGCTGTGAATCCACAGATTTTCACTGCTCACCCTGATACTATGCTGGGAAGGTGAGTGGTTTCCCCTATTTTCAATATATCTCAAGAGAGTAAGATGCTTTCTGAAACAGAATGAACATGTTTGTGTTGTGATCTCATCATTGCACACATGCAGAGCGACGTTGACCTCATTCAGATCTGTGCTGTTAGTCAGGCCTTGAAGACATGAGTAGATGTAGAGAGACTTAGTAATTCTCCAGGTAACGTTCTCTCTATGGCCTGCTTCCTTCAAGCAGTGAGCACTTCTAGCCAGATGCAGCTTGCTTTTGCCTTCTGAGTGTCTGCCTTGTTTGTGAGTCTGCGCCTGTAGGCAGCTGATAACTTCATCCCTTACAAAATGGGGAAAAAATGATAATGCTTCCTCCCTGCCCTGCTGTTATCTTTTGATGCTCTCCCAAGAGAGAAGTCGCTCAGCTCCCTGTAGCATGAAGTACAGGTCAGTCTCTGATGCCACAAGAAACATTCATTTTCCGTGTTGCCAGCCTGTCTGTGACCAAGGAGAGACTGCTTCTGCTGGGCTGCTGACATTGCACAGGTCGCTGTGTAAAGCAAGTGATCTCGAGGCACGTGATCCTTACCTTGCATAGCTTCAGTGAAAGGGCTTTGTCCACTAGGAGTGTTCTGACTCAGGCTTGACTGGTCTGTTTCTTTGAGCTGTGCCTTGTTGCATATGATACAGTAGCTATAGCAATGGAATTCAGCTCTAGCAGGACTTAGGTGAGACAGCTCTTGTGCTTGTTTGCTATGGGGGAATATGAGTACTGGTTTCAGGTTGCTGAGTGCAGGTGTCACTGTGGGTTTTCTGTAACCTCAGTGCACCTCTTGCTCTCTAGAAATAATGAATTTAAATGTATTTTTTATCTGTTCAGAATGTTTGGACCAGGAAGAGAATATAATTTCACCAGGCCAAATGAAAAGGGAGAATATGAAATTGCAGAAGGAATTAGCTCAGCTGTGTTCCGGACTGTGCTGGTAAGATGATGTTTGTAGTTGTTTTGTCATGTGCAAAACTGAGTCCTCTCTGTGCCCCTGGGATATGCTCTTTTATTGCAGTTTTGCATTGTGATTTTATAGAAAATAAATAAATATGTATGCATGTATCTGAAATACTGACTTGCATCAAGATCAGCTGTTTGCTCATGTTGCCTTTTACCTTTCCTGTGAGCTTCGTTCTGACTTTGGCTGCACGTAAATGATGATTGCATGTGTTAGGAAACCCAGTGCCATGGAAAAGGTTTGACTGGGGCTCACAGTTGATCAGAGCCATGAGGGTATGCAAAGAACTGTAGATTCTCAGACAGGTGGGTGTTTCTGCTATTCACAGGCCTGTTTATATTTCCTGAAACTCAAGTGCTTGTCAACAAAACAAAAAGCTAAATAGAAAAATGATTGGAGTCCAAATTCTTTATTTTCCCCTCCAAATTTTTCTTTGCAGGATTATTACAAGACTGGAATAATAAACTGTCCTGATGGGATTTCCATCCCAGACCTTCGAGACACCTGTGATTACCTCTGCATAAACTTTGACTTCAACACAATCAAATGTCAAGATTTAAGTAAGTATAAAGACAAATCAGCTCTCAGGAAAATCATGGCTGTGGTGTTGAGCACTCATCCTGATCTGGTGCATTTCTTATGTGCTTTAGTTTAAGTGTAAGGGTATGGACTCCACGAGGGCTGATGGCTGTGTTGCATGTAGGCAGCTTCCTTTTCTTTGCTGCTTCAGCTGAAAATGCACCGATTGAACCCTGCAGAAGAAAGACATTTTGCTCAGAAAAGCAAAGTGAAACTGTAGAACTTCTCAGCCTCAGTTTTATGGGGGAACTGGAAGAGCTTAATGCTACAGCCAGGCAAAATGAAGGCTAAAAGTAGGTTTGCAACCCCTGTCTGAAATGTACCAGAGAAGTGAGAGTAACTTAAGCAGAGAGATGAACAGGCAGACTGGGTGTTGAAGACACAGAAGTTGTGAAGTAGCAGAGTTCCTAGCAGTGAAGGAAACTGACTGGGAGCAGCATTCTGGTGGGGATGCTGGCAAAGAGGAACTTTTCACATAAGGAAATCTGTGAAGAGCACTGTGCTGAAATGGGGCTTGTGATACCAAAGCACAGGCGTTGGGTGGAATTCCTGCTGTCCTCTGATGAGCAGGCAGGTGGCAGAAAATGTACTTTGAGGTCCAGAGATAATTGCTGGAAGTTCAAAGATCAGAATGAATGGATTATTCTCTCATTTTGCTGTCTTGATTCAGGTTTGTTTTTTTTTTTTTTAATGGTAATTCAGTGGTTCTGGGGTGTAATTTGCATCCCATTTGAAATGCACTCGTTTTCTTTTTTCCCCAGTTCTGGTACTGGGGACTATTGGTGCAACTGAACATACGTGGAGCAGTTTGTCTAAGGATGAGTGAATATCTTAAAAGTGCAGAGCTGGGCTGTGTGTTCATGTGGTATCTTAATATATGCACACCTGTATTTTCATGATGAAAAGCAGCTCATGGTGTTGTTGTGTCTCTTCAGGTGCTCTTTTACATGAGCTCTCCAATGATGGTGCTCACAAGCAGTTTGACAGCTACCTGGAGGAGCTCATTCTGCCTATCATGGTGGACAGTGCCCGGAAAGGGGAGCGTGAATGCCACATTGTTGTGCTGACAGATGAGGACACTGTGGACTGGGATGAAGATCACCCTCCTCCCATGGGCGAGGAGTATTCTCAAAGTAAGGCAACTCCTGCCTCAGGTTCTGCACGCTCCCAGCCATCTGGCTGCTAGGGAAGGACCCACTGTCCAAACAGCAGCCTTCCTTCAGGAAGGGAGGCTGGCACATGGTGTTCTGTTTTGTGCATTCCTTCTGAATTGGCTGCTGCTGCAGGCAGGATACTTGTCTTGCTACAGCTTTGTTTTGACTTCCTGCAGTGGTAATGGAGAGCATTCACTGCATCTTTTCCATATCTTTACTGCCTCAGCCTTTTTCTGGTGTCTCAATACTTTTTTGCTTTACGCACCCATCGCCTCCCTTCTATCCATACTGTAATGTGTGTGGCTACACTGCCACCAAGGAGCCAGAGCTCATCCTACTGATGAGAACAGATATGTGAGCAGTTTCTGGAAACCAAACCTGCTTTTTTTTGATGCTCCCACTGCTGAGTATGTCAAAAACAGGGGGAAGGTCTCCCCTGTGGATTCTCATTGCTGTTTATTTCTCCAGTCCTTTACAGCTCCAAGCTGTACAGATTCTTCAAGTACATTGAGAACAGAGATGTTGCAAAAGCTGTGTTGAAGGAGCGGGGCCTGAAGAATATTCGCATTGGCATTGAAGGTAAAATTATCTCCTCAACAAGGGAAACGCTAAAAGGAGCGACTTATATCTTAAGTGCGTCTTAATAGCGTGTAAAGCCTGTTTTGTACTGGATTTGCATCAGAGGAGAGCTCACATTGGCTATCTCACGTGCTGTTGTGCTTTCCTGTGTCACCACCTGGGCTCTGATAATGCTAATGGATTAATTATTCTGTCCCCACATCCCGGCACCAGGAAGGGAAGAGAGAGGTGGTGGGAAATGACTACTTAAAAGTCATGGATGTTTGCCATACCATTGGTTATGCTAGGCATATTATCAGGGTTTGGAAGCAGGGAATACCAGTCACGTGTGCCTGCGACATGGTTAGTGCTGTGCAGCCATGGATGCTGTGGCTACACATAGAGCTGCATCCTCTTTTCCAGGGAAAAGAAAGCAGTCATGAAAGGCAATAATGGTATGAAAGGCAGTAATGGTAAATGTGGGAGCTCACTTGTCTACTCAGTCCCCTGTGTGCCTGCAGTCACTCCTGTCTGTCCTTTAGGATCTGTTGAAGGTGTGTGGTGCAACTGACTGTCTGTCTGTGTTTTCAGGCTATCCTACCTGTAAAGAGAAGGTGAAGAGGAGGCCGGGTGGCCGCTCAGAAGTGATATACAACTACGTGCAGCGGCCGTTCATCCAGATGTCGTGGGAAAAGGAGGAGGGCAAAAGCCGTCACGTTGACTTCCAGTGCGTCCGGAGCAAATCTCTAACAAACCTGGTCACTGTGGGTGATGACGTTTCGGAGGACCATGAGGTTATAATGCACCACCCCCCACAGGTAGATGAACTGGATAGGCTAAATGCACCATTCTCCCAAATGGCTGTTAATGATCTACCTGATTAGTCATGGCTCCGGCTTGATGTGGGAACATCTCAGCGTAGTTTCATCCTAGTAATGGAACACAGACTCCTTGCAAGGTGCTTTATCCTCATTCATCTTCTTACTATGTTGTCATATTTCAAGCATGTTAATAAAGAGCCACGCTCTCTGGCCTAATTGTGCAATCAAAAGCAACATCTCCAACAAAAAGAACATGTCGCTTGTTTCCACTACAAAGGCTTCCAGACTGACGGGTGCTGAATATTTTAAGTAAACTTCTGAAAGAGGAGCAGAAGTGTTTAGAAATGACATGAGAGAGGAAACTGTGGGCCTGTCAAGACAAAGCTTCTATTTGCCATTAGATACTTAGGTTTGCTTTTGTGATAATCTGCACCAGACATCAAAGCAAGGCAGGTGATGCTCTTTCATCAGCCAGCAGAAATGTAGCACGGTTGTGGCAGCAGAATGCTGAGAGTGGGGAAATGACAGCAGAATGCTGCATGAGGGAATCTGTTTACACTGCCACCTGGCTTTGCATGCAGTGTGCACAGCTGTTCTAGGGAGCACCTCTCAGGGGTGTTCAAGGCCAGGTTGGATGGGGCAGCCTGATGTGGGCTGGAACTGGATGGTCTGTGAGGTCTTTTCCAACCAAAGCCCTTCTGTGATAATAGGAAGTATGAGACTCTTCACAGGAACTTCCTGTATATACTTCTGCATCAGATGAAGTGACTGTTCAGAGATACTGTCTGTGAAGCTCATTAAAATGAGCAGATTGTGCTGGAGGAAAAAGCCAGAAAGAAGACTAGTTGATTTGTTAGCAACAAAGTCAGTCAGTTCAGTAGCATAGAAGATGTAAGAAGCTTTCTAAAGGTGGCTGTGCGTGTTAAAGAATTTCTTTCCTCATCCTTTCTAAGAAAAAAAAATAATGCTGGAGCTGAGCAAAATCTGTTTGCATCAACCTCATCAGTGAAGATTTCCATAGGCTGTCCAAGGAGCATTCCAATCACAGGACCTTTCAGCTTCTGAAGGCCACTCACTTTCCTCCCAGTTTGGAACTGTCTGGACTCTGTCACAGTCAGGCACATAAGAGACATCAACAATAAATGAGACTTCAGCAGGAAAAAAAATGCACATAGCTGGGAACAATTGCCCTCTGCTGCTCTAAGTACAGTGTTCTGTATTTAATTCTATTCATTTTGGATTCAGGGCCAACGAAGCTGTGACTGTAGGTGTAAACACGCTCCGGGCTGCTTAACTCACTCTTGTTGGAGTGTAGCTGTCCTGTTCCTGCTGTGTGCAGTTCCCTACAGGCTGCTTAACCCACAGGTGAGCACACAGTGCATTCAGTACAGCCAGAGCTGAGCAGGCAGGTGAGCAAGCACAGGCCTACCTTACACAGCCAGCATTTCTGAGGGCCGCAGAGAGACCCAAAGCAACGCTGTTCCTAACTTTGACGTTGTGCTGGTACAAAGCAAAGCTGAAACGCACTCCAAAAGCATGAGAGGAAAACAGCTCCTGTAAGTTCAGGTCAGTTCTGCTCTTGTAATTGACTGGTGTTTAAACTTGTGCTGCTTGGTGTGTGAGTTACTTGGCCATACTTAAAAGTAGAGGTAGGTGTCAGTCTGCCCCTAGAAGCTTTGATCCTTTTGTCGTCAGGGTTGCATCGAGCAAGTTCTCATTATTTTCCGTCTGCAAACTGTAAGGTAGGCTTGGTGCTGAAGTTTGCTGTTATTGTTTCTGTTGCTATGGATGTATTGTTTTCCTTTTCTGTGTAAAGAACATGAATGCCTTTCTGGTTAAGAGTAACAGCACCGTCTCTGCCAGCGCTGTGCTGATGCGTTTCGTTCCCATTTGTATGGATATGGGTTCTGTTATCAGCAGTGTTCCTTTTTCCTAAGTGCAGCAAATATCTCTCTTCTTTTTTTAAGTGCCTACAGGAAGATTTCCAGAAGTGCTTCAGGCCCTCCTGAGAGTCTTAGGGGTTGAGGCCCGCCTGACTTCTGGAAAGTCCTTTCTGTGTGTTAGTGGATCAGCATAGAGAAGTGTCCTTCAGTGTCTGCACAGAGGCAGTGTAAGTCATGTGCAATCACTTCCCGTTGTTCTAGATGAATTTCTATTGCTGTATTAGAGAACAAAAGCTATGGCTATGGCACACTGAGCTTCCAGCAGAGGTCCAGGCCAAGTCCATTAGCTGCCAAAGGACTGAGCAGCTCCCAGCATTAAGCATAGGCAATGGTGAGGCTGCCCCCTGGCAGTGATGGAGCCTGCCTCCAGGCCCTGTGGATTTTGGGTGTCTCTATTTATTTTTACAGCAGTGTGAGTTTGAACCAACCTGTGCTCAGCTGGGATTGGGGTTCACACATTCCCCAGGCGTGTGGGTCAAGCAGGCCCTCACTTGGAGGCTCAGAATGTCACTGCCATGTTAACTTTCTGGTGCTGTGCAACCAGTGGGACCTTCAGCACAGGATGGGGGCCTGGCTTCTGTGCTGTACATGCACTGCTCTGCAGACACTGAAATGACACTCTGTTGGTGTTCCCAAGTAGCTGGGGGTGCATTTGGGATTTATTTGTAGTAGAGTTCTGCTGGAACGCTACATCAAGGTGAAGAAGTTTGCATTTGCTTTTCCTCCTTTTCTCGTAGTTGCCCGCCATTCAGGCAGAAGTGTTTGGTCTTATTCGAGATAGAAGTGTTAACTGTGGTGTCCATGAACTCCTGCAGCTGTATGGTTTCTTTTATGTATTAAAGCATAAATTATATGTGGTTGTTTGGGCTCTTTTAAATGTGGAATAGAATAGGTAGGGGATTGTATTGCTATAATAGTTGAACGAGATGAGGTCCCTCCCATCCCAAACCATTCTATAGGTAAGGTGGAGCCCAACTGGCATTTAATGGATTGACTGATAACTGTGTGTTTACTAAGAGGATTTTATTTACATACCCAATGCAAAGATCAATCCATACAAAGTTGGCTCCCCTGCCCTCACGCGATACATCTGCCAAATTTTACAGTGCAATTCAGTAACAGCTTTTAAATATTTACAGAAAACACTTTTTCAAATTACAGCTTAAGGCAGAGCCAGGGCACAGTGATAAGAAACACTTGGTGCAGGTTTATGCTAGGCATGATAGAAAGACAAAGTGGCAGCAAATTCAGGTTCATTGGAAATTCAGATTGGGATCTTTCCTAGAAGTCCAGCTGGGTAACAAAATGCAATCAACAAAAACAGCCCTGCTAGCAGCTTGAAAAGAGAGCTGAGATCCACATGAGCTCAATCCACAAACCAGCAGCTCATACAGAGGTTTGGCTGACAGAGAGGGGAGGGAACAATCACACACCAATCTTCAAGTACAGCTCCTGGAAGCAACAGGGGCTTGGTTAGCACCTGTAGCAGGAAGCAGGTGCAAGTGTGATACAAAACCTACCAGTGGAAAGGGATGCCCAAGGTTTTCAGAGGATTGTATGCAGCCCTGTGGCTCCTACTGAAAGGCACAGAAATGAGGTACCCAACTGTTCCTTGCGCCTTATGAAAGCTTTAACTCAAAACTGAGGTTTCAGACTTTAAAACACACGCACTAAAATGCACAGTCTGTATTATTATAGAGATTCTCACAGCAAGTTGTCACAACTTAGAGTGGTACAGCTTCTCTCATCTTTGGTATTTGTAAAGAAAACGTCTGGTCCCTTTAATAAAGGGCTAATAATGCCACTGCTGCCCCCAAATCCTTCATCCTCATCCGTTGCAGCTTCAAAGGATTTTGCTTTCTGAAGTCTTAAGGCAGTAACTAAGCTGTTGGGAATTTCTAAGCATTCATTCCTCTCACTTTCCTAGTGGTTTATAAGGCAACATCTTCCAATGGTTCAAAATAAACTGCAGGATGAGGACAGGACAGTTGGACAAGTAGCTGTCAGCCCTCTGCTGAAAATAAAGAGGGTAGGATGTCATGGTACTGACACAAAGCTGGATCCTGTGATCATTACTTCAGTTAGCCCTTATTCATGAGTAATTCCTCCTGGCTGCAGTGCTCCTGGTGCTTCTGTCAAGGCCATCCTTGCATTTCAGCTTTTCTAGGATCCAACTGGTATCTAAGCTGCGTATGGCAAATAGTTCAACTCCTGGGACACGTCCTAAAAGCACAGGGGTGGCCATGGAGAGGATGCAGCGAGGCACCACCCAGCCTTAACTACATACAGGCAACTTCCAGTCCCCAGTCAGGCCCTCGCAATGGCACTCCATTCAAAAGACACCTGGCTGAGAAGTCCTTAAAAGCACCTATTAAAAAATTCACAACAAACCCTATTTTCTTCTATTTCCTAATCTAGAAAGTTAGAACTAAGCGTAACAGAACGTTCCCATTACTTTGAAACACTGCTCTCTTTGTTTCCAAATAGCTCTTCTGGCCATGCCATGCCATTAGTGTTCAGCACCAAAGGTTTAACAGCCTTAAGACAGTTCTAACTGTTCCATGCTTTTAGAGACCTCATTCCAATGCTGAAAGCATCTAATTGCAAAATGCAAGAGTGGCAGCAAGCAATCCTGAAGGGTGATGCCACCTGCCACTGGAAGTGCAGCTGACTACAAAACAGGGGCAAAGTGGAGCTCGTGATTATAAAAAGAAATTATCAAAAGCTCAGCTGAGGCAGAATCCTCCCTCCCAAAATGCAGACGTGTTCCCAGAGATGTTCAGGCATGGAAAGGCACTTTGGGGCTCTCCCAGAGAGCAGCCTGATCAGAACTTGTATAAACGACACAAGGCAAAAACGTAGAGTAGGCTGTGGGTCCGACCACCCCAAACTGAGCACGTGAGGCACTGTGTCCTTTGGAGACCGCAGGGACTGCTGCTGCTGCTCCCATCCAAGAGCAAGAAAGCCCCAGAAGATGGTTGTTACAGCTGGTGAAGGATGGCCGTGTCAAAATGGCCAACAGATGGCAGCAGCAGGAAGCGGACCCACACACCACCGACCAGCCGAAATCGGTTCTTCCTCCATCCGCCTGCACGAACTGCAGCCCCAGCTGTGGC
The DNA here is from genome assembly GCF_951394365.1 of Tetrao urogallus. Taxonomy (NCBI): domain Eukaryota; kingdom Metazoa; phylum Chordata; class Aves; order Galliformes; family Phasianidae; genus Tetrao; species Tetrao urogallus. The sequence goes on along the minus strand of NC_136837.1, from coordinate 3,989,374 downwards.
CTCCATGATCTGCACGGCTTGTAGGTGTCCTGTCACACAGGAACTGAGAATGGGTGGTGGGAGAAGCGGCCCGTTTCTCTTAGCACTGTCTGGGGAAAAAAAACCAAAGTGTGCAATTGTTTGTAATGGCTTTGAGGGGTCACTGCTTCAGTACCAAAAGTAAAGTGCGCTGCAACTTGAGGCCACTGCTACGGAGCTGAGAAATGCTGCTGAAGAGGCTTCCAAGTAGCATCATAAAATAAAAGAAAACCCATCACTACAAACTAAAGTTAAGGCAATACAAGTTGTCTCCTCCTAGATAGTTTTACCACACGTTTGTCTGCCTTAAGCTTTAATTATTGCTTCGTCTCCTCTGTACTGAAGTCCTTTGCCACCAGGAAAACACTGCTGGTAGAGCTGGCAGATGGAGTGCATCTCTTAATGCAGGGCTGGCGAAGGGCCTACATGAACATCACACACTGCAGTGTCACATGGAGGCTCGCTCTAATCCAAAGGTTTGCACAGTCTGCTGAAGAACTTAGAAAGAAAACTGTATCTCTTGCTCCCGAAGCAGCAGAACGTGCTTGCAGCAGTGATGGCAGTTTGTGGAAGTTTGCAATGGTGCAAAAAAAAGAACAAATCCTTAGTAACAGCCAGAGTGTGTAACAAAACAGCATCCTGAAGTCTTCTCCAAGAGGTAATAGCCCTCAAGTTTTCTTCAAAAAATACAAAATACTTTTTTTTTTCCCTCCTTAAAAAAAAGTTCATTTATGGGTAAAAACCCAGGGTACAAAAACGAATTCCACGGCTCAGAAGCTGTCCCAGGTAAAAGGTTCATCACTTTCCTGCTTTCATATAGGATGGGATTGCTCCTCGGGCTGTCAGGCCCTCAAAACGCTTATAGGTGTAATTGATGAAAACCCAGTCCTTGTTCTTGTAGTCTGTCTCTGGGTGGTTGCTTGTTGCCACTGATGAGACAAAAGAAAAACAAATTATCATTCGGAAACTGCAGCATTTCCCCCTCCCCAGCACACACACCAAACACTGCAGGTAAGATAGGATGCTGCTGAAGAAAGAGATGCAGGTTAAGCAGTCAATTCCATTCTTAGTTGTGTGTTTTTCAAACACGTGGAACAAATCTCTCACATGCACAAAGCAAGCATTTACCTGTTGGCTTAAGGATATCAGATTCTGGAAATTCATCAAAGTTTGAGGTATCATCAATGCTTTTAATTTCTATTGGAATTGCTGCAGGTCTCTCCCTGCCAAGAAGAACAGATTGAGAGTTAAGATTTCAAAGGCAGAAGAAAGCAGGATTCAGACACTTCCCATTTCTTAACACAATCAAGGACCAAAGGCACTTAGACCTTAGCAAGCTTCAGATACAGCCCAGAATACTCTCACCCACACCTAGGCATGAGAAATGCCAGCCAAGCTGCAGTGATGCTCAGCAGGACTAGCAGTGAGTTCTTCTGCACAGCATCTTACCTTATGTGCTCCCAATCAACCCCTTCAAAGAATGGATTACTCTTTATTTCCTCCACACCAGATGCTCCAATTCTGTGCTCCCATTCACAGCAAAATCTGGGATGAAAGGAAGAATGAAAATGAAGGCAAAATGAAAGCATCCCATCCAGAAATGGAACAGCTTTCCAAACTGACAGCACCACAGTTTACCCACGTATAAAATGGAGAGAGCTAAAGACTCCCATTTCAAAGACAACACATGAAGTTACGCTCAGCAACATCACATCAAAAGCTGCAGTTCAGATGTGATACTCTCCCATAATAGAAGTGGAGAGCAAGAAAACATACAGAGCCTGAAAGCTAAACATGGATATTTTTGTCCTTAAAATGGATAAGTGATTGAAAATGTCAGGTGTTCACATACAAATGAAGGAGTCAGCAGGCGTTGGGATGTTGCATGCTCCAGCACATCCATGCCATGAACCTTGCTATGTTCCCTAGCTAGTTCTGGCCAAGAGATAAAGTCACTTCCAAACAAAATAGGAAGCAGAAACATCCCCACTGTCATGGGAACACAGCGCGGTGCTTTTGAAGCACAGTGCAGTCAGTGCTCCACTGAGAGCTCTGAAAGACAAATGCATCTGATGAGGGAGTTCAGCATTTGATACAAGGGCACAACAAACTGTGCTGCAGTCATGAGGGCTTTTTCCCCATGTGAAGCTGGCTATGGAAGCTTTATAGTACAGCTTACAAGACAAAGTTAGTGCTGGATGAACAGGCAAACCATTTAACAGGCACCTTAAAATAAGGTCCTTGGCTTTGTCAGATATTGGGACTTCCGGAGGAAACGTGAGGGTCTCTTTCCAATTCATTACTTTCTTGTAAGTTTCTTGAGGAGTCTCAGAACAGAAAGGTGGATAACCTGAGGGGGGAAAGGAAGAAAACATCTTGTGTAAAGCAAAAATAATTCCTTTAGTTATCAAAGTTTACACTGCACCAGAATGCAGCTTAGAAGCCATGCAAGCAGGAGATGCTTTGAGAGCCTGACCCCCAGCACGCACACACAGCTGATGCCCTGCACCACGGCTCCTGGCTGTGCTCAGTTCTTACCGATCAGCATCTCATACATGATGACCCCCAGCGACCACCAGTCACACAGCTTGTTGTAGCCCGTCTGCATGAAAACTTCAGGAGCAATGTAATCCGGAGTCCCCACAGTAGAAAAAGCCTGAAATGGATGCCACGAGTTACACATCCTTAGATAGAACTTGCTGATATGCAACTTGAGCAACAGCAGTGATTTCAAGGGAGACACCAGACTGACTGACTGAGCCTTCACAAAGTTGGTTGAAGGCTTTCTGTCAAGATATGCAAAGAAAAAAATTGAATCATTTACATGAAGGAGTCTTAAAATACCATTGGGGAAACTGGGAAGGTCCCTCTGTCTACATGTCATCATTAACCCTTTGTTTGCCTGAAAATGGTTTCAGCCAGCAGGCAGCAGCCGTCAGGGCAGTGCTACCTCAGGCACAACTGCCTGGCAGCTGGGTGAAGGACAAACAGGAATCATTCCTTTTTGAAAGAAACACCACAAATCTCATCTCACACGTTGTTCACACGTGGATGAATGCCTGCCATGTACAAGGGTGTGCTATCTGAGAGCAGCAGCTCCAAAGAGAACAGCTCCAAACAGGTAAGCGTTGCACTCACCAACTGCCGTCTGTTTCTCTTCCACGTCTCTGCTTTCCGTTTGGAATTCATGTTCTGGAAGGCTGAAGGGAATTGGGATGTTTCAATCCTACTGATCACCCAACAGGCAGTTTTTACTCCAAAACCGTGACGCTAAAAGTCTCCTTTCCAACACCACAGGGTTGCATTCAGCTGTGCCCTGAGGTTCCGACCATCCCCACCTGCTCACCTCTGTCCCCTATGGCCAAAGTTTATCACCAATTTATTGGTGGGTGCACACTGAATTCAGCTCACACAAGATAAAGCCCCACGGGCCACGAAGCCATCAGCCTGCCTCAGCAAGTGATTAAATGCTCAAGGAGACTGCGTGCACATTTATTAATCTGAGATAACACCTAGGTTACACTGAGCTCTCATTTGTTTTACTGCACATGCTAAGAAAGGCTACAGCAGTGCCTACCTGAAATAGGAACTCCTGGAAATGAAGATGTCTATTAAAGTAGCTGACACTGTTTTTATGAAGTAGTTCTGCAGTCATTCAAAACCACACTCTGAGATGCAATGTTGGTTATTAGACCCAAGCAGCAGCTCTCAAAGTTGATGCTGAAATGTGCCATTGGGCACCAAGAGCCAGTCAGATACCACAGACACCACTCTGAAGCCAGATCACTTACTGAAGTCACTGGGAAGGGAATGGTTCAGGTTCCTATAGAACTCTGTTCTATGGGCTTTCTTCAGTCCAGTGCACAGACCGAAATCTGACAGTTTCACGTGGCCCTAGAAACAAAAACGCCCAACAGTGTGAGAATTATCACGGCAAGTGAAGCTGTACACTTCTTACAGTGCCTTTATTTTGGTAAGGAGCAGATGTGCTCTTTGTACACTCCTTGTTTTAACCTGACTGGACGATACACAGCACTGAGCTGTTAACGTTTTCATCACCACTATCCAGACAAAGCCCTTTTTCCAGCAGCAATTGAGCTCAAGAGCCCCCCACTCCTGCAAGCCCTCTGCTTCAGAGTGAGAGCAAACATCCCCAGAGGGAGCTGCAGCCCCTCCACTGCTGGATCAGGAAGGCACCTTGGATCCCCCCAGCACTCACCACCACCTCCACGCTCACTGGGTGCCATTATTTTTTCTTCTGCAACTAAAACCCAAATCCTTTTCAAAGCCCCGAGTTTATCTGTGTCTGGATGCGGACACGCTGAATTGCAGCACTAATTCCAGCAGCATGCTATTAGCTGCCTGGTGGCAAAATGTAATTTACTGTTGGCACACTTCCAAATTAGCTAAATCTTAAGGCAACTTGCAGCAGGCAACAGGGCGGCCAGACAAGCAAGCTTTCTGCAGAGTGCCTGCAGTAACCACTGAGAAGCAAACTGATAACAGGACGAGCCTTCAGAAAGACATCCTGATTCTGAGGGAGATAATATCTCCACTTTCAGTCTCACTAACAGAGCAGTTAGATGCTTCACATTTGATACGATCATCTGCCCAATAGCTGGCAAGGGTGAGCATAACAGAAGCGAGACAGAAAGGAAACATCTTTGACCAAGAGTGAAGAACTGAAACTGTATTTCAAATTGCAGCTGAAATAACCAAGAATAGCTGAACAACAGTCACAAGGCAGCTCCTAAGTGAGGTATGGATAAAACAGAGGATGGATTTATTGGCTTTTCCTCCCCCCAGCAACATGGTGAAGGCCAGGCTATGAAGTAAGCAGTACTCCTACCACCAAGCCCCTGGCAAGCTGTCAGTGCATACCTTGCTGTCCAGAAGAAGGTTGTCTGGTTTGATATCTCGATGGATAAAGCCCAGCTGATGAATAGAATCAATGGCAAGCACAGTCTCAGCTATATAGAACTGTGTCTCTTCTTCTGTCAGCGTGTCTTTTTTCATCAAGAGTGTCATCATATCACCTAGAAGCAACACCCCCCCACAAAACAGCAAAGGTAAAAAAAACGAATCCACAAACCCCAGTCCCTGACCACACTCATAGCTGTGAGATTAGAAACCCTCAGAGGGAAGGAAAGCAGCCTTTTGACTTCATGCAGTTACCTCCAGGCAGGAACTCCATGATAAGGTAGAGGTTCAGCTTATCCTGAAAGCTGTAGAACATCTTCACGACCCACAGGCTGTCTGCTTCCACAAGGATGTCCCGCTCAGCACGGATGTGGCCAACCTGGAAACATGTATGCATTTCATTCACTACAAGCCCCTGTTTTATTAATGCTTTAATGCCACGGGAAATTCAAGTATGACACTGATGCTGTTGTATTCCTGCATGTTCTTCCCCAGTCTGGGAATCCTATTGAGCACCAACTCCACATTGGCCTTCAGCAGGAAAATGTGTGAGACCCTTTTATATTCAGAGAAGTTCCCACTGGAAAGCTTTCAAGGACTGCTGCCTTTGGACATTTGTACCTGAATTACTGCCAAGCACTAACACACACACAGGAGGGCAAGACAGCACTAACCCCGTTATTTTAAGCAAGGATACAAGCAAGAGAAATGTAAACCAACCCTTACAGAAAGGGACACTACATTTTAATTTTCAAGCCTGAAGGGATTCGGGTTGCCTTCAAGTCAGAAGTGCACATGCAGTAAAGGATACTGCTAAAAACACCCATCTTAGAACTACTTCAACAACAGAGCACTCCAAAACCCAGCGTATTGCCATGGGAAAATTCAGAAGGGGAAACACGTGGTTGATTATATAAGCAACTGAATCGTATATACAGAAGTATCTCCACGTTTATGAAGATCTCTCACAACTGGGCACCTTGAGAACCAGCTCTTTGCTAAGCAGCCAGCATGTCCTTCAGGCCCTTGCTTCAGCTCCTTCCAACAGCCTGGAAGCAGAGCACCGTTCAGCAGCGCTGCACCGAGCAAGCACAGTGCTGCTGGGTTTGGTACAAGTCTGTTCAGACACGGAATCCAGTTCCTGGTTTTATGACCACACAGCACCTCCCAGATTCATCGCAGTGCTGAACAAGAAACGACTGCCTAACAGCATTCCCATTTCCTCCATGCAAAATAGGGAAGAAAAAGCCACGTCGCTGCTTTGGCCAGTAACCCTAAGATGCCCATCGCTGCCCTCCACACACGTCACAATTACCTCCCAAAGTCACCCAAGGCACAGATGTGGCACTGCTCATTAAGGCAGCTATTCACCTGCTCTTTCTCCAGCATATCAGCTTTACGCAGGATTTTCATGGCATAAACGTGGCCCGTGTCTTTCTTCTGGACAAGACGCACCTAGAAAGCACACAGAGCTCGACTCAGACACAGCACTGTCACCACACCTCTCCACAGATCTGGGTCTCAGCTCCCATTTCATTCAGTTGCACCAGACTCCCCAAACCCAAATCATTGCACAGTGCGTGGCAACAGCAAGGAAGTTCTGTTAACTCCAAGAGATTAAGTCATTTTAACAGACTTCAACTTGTGTGAACTACATAAGCCTTCAGCAAACAGCAGCAGCACGTGAAAAAGCTTGTAGCCATCCTTCCTGGACCCACCTCTCCAAATGCTCCTCTGCCTATGACCTTTAAAGACTCGAAGTCCTCCAGGCCCAGCCTTGTTCTCTTCAGGCGAAGGAACTCGGTCTCTTTCTGTGCATGCGCCGACCTCCTGATCCTTTTCTGGAGTTCAGGGAGAAGAAAACACAGCTCTGCAGTTGTGACAGTCACAGCAATTCCATGCAAAGATGCTAGATTGCCATTTGTACAAAATTCACTGCTATCACTTCACCATTAAAATGATTTTCCCATATTAATTACCTCCTCATCTTTCAAGCCTTCTTCTTCCATCATTTGTTCTAGCTTCTTTTGTCTGAAGGAAAAACAGACGTCAGGAGAAAGAAGTTGAGTTCTTGAACATTTTCTCTTAATCACATGCACATACCCAACACAGCTCTGGTCTCTGCCTGCTGTGAAAGGAGTAACAAACGTGTGTGATCCAGAACAGAATCAGATACAGAAGTAATTCTGAGGAACCTACTACTGCTGCTTTACCCTTCTACAGCAATTTACATCTCTGCTTCTGACAATCCAAACCTGCCTGAGTTTCACGTGTCTGATTCAGGTGCACATTTTCACTGTATGGAACACAGACTGAGGAGATCTGAGGTCAGTCCCTGCTCCTATCTGGACAAGTGCTCTGAGACCACATAAACACTTAAACACCAAAGCCTCACTTCTTCCAGGGACACATCTGTGGATCTGCGCCACAGTTTCTCTGCATCTCAGATGCACCAATGCCAAACATCACTCTCTATTTCCTGATACTGCAAATATTTGAGAAAAGGAAACTTGCCAGAATGTATCTTCCCACCTAAGGAAAATCAGATAGCAACTGGGAGCAGAGAAGGAAACGAGATTTCAGAGAGGAGAAGGAGCTCAGGGAACACATGCTGCGATTATTGGGAGCTCCTTCCCAACACTGAGCGCGTTCACAGCTGGCTGAACTGGGGTTGGGAGTTTTGGGGTTTTCTTTGGTTCGGTTTCTCCTGTCCTGTGCAAATTCCCTTCAGTGCAACACAACAGATGTGCTGAATTCCCTGACTTCGTGCAAGTCATTCTTGACGAGATCCCTTTCTGACCCCTGTGCCACTGCGCAGCTGCTGTGATGCCATAACATTCTGGGCTATCACTCCCACCATCAGGCACATTTCAGCTGCTTCACCCTCACTGCAGTGCCAGACTTCTCATCTCACCCTCAAATAAAGAAGGCTCAGCACAACCAAGCGATGCTGAAATCCCCCTGAGCACCTCAGCAGATCCCAGCCGCGCTTCAGCTCCAACCTGCGCATCCACACATCAGTTGTGGGAAGAAAAGCAAACACAGAACTTCTGAACGATGCTTTTTCAAAATGTTGAGTTAAACAGAAAAAAAAACCTCATTATGGTTTTGGGAGCAGACAATAGCACTCATAATAGAAAGCCAGGAATTTAATCAGTGATATTTTCTGTTTGGATCAGACGTCAATCTCTCTTTAATGTGAAGCTTAGAAGAAAACGCATACAGAAGACAATATCTCTAAATTGCTTCCACGTTTCTGCAGTTACTGTCATTACCAAGGAGCCCTCTTGGATTGAGCTCAGATTTTGGCAGCGAGTCTGCAGGCAAATAAACACTGAACCTCTTAGAAAATTCTGATTATAGGCTGCATGGCAAGCTGGGAGCACTGCAGACATCCCTGCGCTACAACTCGAGGGTACCCAGCAAATTAGAGGCTTCTAGCCAAAGGAAAACAAAATTAACACTTGTCAGTGCAATGACTTGGTATATTATGGCCAACCAGCTTAAGGGGGTGCGACAGTTAACTCAGTTAACTCACACACAAAGGCAGCACTGGGTGACAGCAGTGACAGGTGATGGTGGTGCAGTCTCAGCACTGTGCCACAGCCTCACAGCCCTCTCAGCAAAGGAACAACAGAAAGACGTGGGCTTTCTACCTCCAAACCACTCTGGAACCAACCCAAGCACGTCTTCTACTCAGTCCCATAACCTGACCTGATGGACACGGGGTCTGTGTCCCTGTGCACTGCAGGGAGCAGGACCAGCTGACTGCTGCAGGTCCCTTCCAACTCAATAATTTCTATGATATGCTATGATTTCAAGCTCACTCGCAGCCCCATCCCTGCGTGCCGTTACCTCATCTCTCGCTCTTCATGCTGTGCTATGAGGTTGCTGTAGAAGTTCTCCAGCGTCACCTTCGTCATCGTCACCCGCTCCTTGGTGTGGTTGCTCATAGAGGAGCACGGCGTGGGGCCGGTCATGGCCATGGCTGCGAGGACAGGAGGAACAGGTGACAGGAGCAGCACACAACCCTCAAAGCAGAGAGGTGCTCAGGAGGGAGATGCTGAATCACAGGGACCGGAGAGGACGTGAATGAGACACAAACAGCACGGCTGCCTAAGCTCAGATTGAGCAGGGAAAAAGTCTTACAAAATAAAGGTAAAGTCAAGCTTCCTGTTTTGCACATTTTTGACCTGAGAATAAGAGGGAAGGAAACTTAAGAAACACGGTGCCCCAGAAACCACAATTTCAGGCAGCACTGAAAGCAGGCATTGTTCCCAATGGGTTCTCAGCGTTCCTCTGCTAACCGAGGAGCTCCTGTACCCTCGTTGTGATCTCATCCAACTCCCAAAAGCCAACCAAGGAGGGAGAGGGGCAAGGCTGCTTTGAAGAACTCTCCATTTACACTGGAATCCCCACAGATCCAGCGGGTTGAACACCCACAGCACTTTGCTTCACACAGAATCACAGCACCACCAAGGTTGGAAAAGACCTTCAAGATCATCCAGTCCAGCCATCCCCCATCCCCAGTAGTACTCCCTAAACCACGTCCTTCAACGCAACAACAGCCGCAGCCGGGACTCTTTTTAGGCAACACCTCTGCGCACACCGGGCTGCATCGCTCTGCTCACCGAAATGCAGCAAAACGCGGAGATTTGAGGCAAAAAATTCAGCCTTTAGGGGAGCGTTGCGGGCGCTGCTCCCATTGACGGCACGGCGCTCCATTTGAGAGCCCGACAGCCGCGGAGCGCCGCTTGGTTTCCTTTCCCATGGAGCGGAGTGGGAGCGATCCAGGAGCCGCAGGTGGGAGGGGGGAAGGGTAAAAATGAAGGAGGAGAAAGGAGAAGTGCCGCCAGGTGCTCCCGCAGCGCGGAGCGGACAAAGGGCCCCGCCCGCCCCGCTGCCGCCCCCAGCCCCGCACACAGGCACGAAAGCGGCGGACGGCGGCTCTTACCAGAGTCCCCCCTCGGGAAGGGGGCGGTGAGGAGCGGACCGCAGCTCTGCGATCGCGGCGCAGGGACCCGGCGGCCGGGGGACGGGACGTCAGCGAAGCCGAGCGGAGCGCGCCCCCTCGAGAGCCGGCGGACCCCCCAACGCCGCACCCACCGCCCCCCGCACGGGCCGAGCGCCCTAACTACCGCCGTGGCACTGCGCATGCGCCACCACCACCCCCGGCCTCGCCCCCGTGGCCCGAGGGGCGGGGCTATCTCTGCTCCCGCCCTGCTTGAGGCGGCGCATGCGCGCTGTCGCCTGGCGGTTGGGCGGGAGGGTGTGTGTGAGGCGCGTGTCCTGAGGGCGGTGTGCTGTTTGTTGGTTTTAGTCTTGCTAACGATAAAACGCACGAATTCTGTTCGAAATTAACCTTGCTCTCTTCTGGGCTCAGCCCTGTGCGTTAGAGCTGTAAGCGTGAGGTGTCTGCAGTGCAGCCGCGGGGAGCTCCATCCTCCTCCTCACCTCTCCAAAATGGCGCTGCGTGGTCTCACAGTGCTGTGTGCTACAAGGAGGGCTGTTTTTTCCTCATCTGCACGGGGATGTGTTGGACTAGCTGGGATGGCCTCTCTTAGTGGGTGATTCCATGTTCATCCCGAACGCACGGAGATTGGCAAATGGTAATTTCACTTACATTTGTACAGAGGAACACAAGCGGTTCAGAGGGTGGGACGGTTTTTATTACAACACTGAGTTACTGGGGTTTGAATCTAGCACTGCAGAGCACTTCTTGCACACGCAGTTGAAATCTGTCGGCAGCAGAGGAATGTGAGGATTTAAAATGCCAGGCATGGGGACCCATGTGGTGGAAATGCGGATATATTCGTATCGCGACTGACATTTCATTTCTGAAAGACTGATTTTGCAGTTAAATCTGGTGTTGCTTTGCTTAGAGCTGATCAGCTTGAAGGTGAATAACAAAACTGAATCACGAGCGATCTGCTTCTATTTGAGGAAACACAATTGGCCTCATTAAGTTGGTTTTCTGCTCAGAAAACGCAATGCATTGCGTGGGCTCACAGGAACACAGAAAAGGTAGAAATTCTTGTAATAAAAGGCTCAACTATGGAGTCTGGAGGGTGATTCTCATCTTTTTCACCAGCAGAGGCGTAATGTGCAGTGCTTAGGTGGGGAGTGGTGGATCTGCTGCCTGCGGCATTGCAAAAAGTTTGCTACTCTGATGGTAAAGCTGAAAGATGAGATAGATTGAAAAAACAAACACCTTTGGACCTAAAGCATAAGGAGCATCATTACTACTACGGAGCAGGGGCAGAGCTGCAGGCAGGTGTGAAATAAAATAAAATGTTATTAGGAGGTAATGACTTTCTTAGGAGACAAAACATAAAACTTCAAGTGAAGCTGTGAACATGCAAGTTAATGAACTGAACATCCTGCTTTGCCTGGGCTGGGCTACAGAAATCTGCCACAGCCCTGCAAGTTACTGCTAACAGACAGGGAGGGCCTTGCCATGAAAAGGAAGATTTCTGGCCTCTTAAAAATCACTGCATCTCACAGTCATAATAGTCACTGCCTGCTTGGGAGGGAATCCAGGTCCTTAAAAGACTCTCTGTTCGACACTCACAAATAGGTAATGGAACAAATAGACACTATTTTTCAGCTCACCTTTGCAGGAGTGCTTTTCCTTACAACATCACGTATCTAAAGCAGTGCACAGGCTGAGCTGGAAGGGGGCTAGTGGGAAAAGTTCTGTGGCTGGTTGCTAGGATTTCTCTTTCTGCCAAACTCTTTGATTTGAAGGAGATCAAAAACATCTTGTGGGTTCCAGTTACCCTCTGGGGTCTTCAGATTCTGCAGCAAAGACTGCTTCTTCAGTGCGGGGAAGCTTTGCTCATCTTCCAGCAGTTTCAGGAGCTGCTTCATCGGGTTTGAGCTCTCATCACTGCTGATGCTGTTGTAGAGATCTGAGGGATCTCTGGTCTTCTGTGAATCCCATACGGCATTTGAAAGGGAAATATCCCTGCTGCTGGCTGTGTGCACACTACCCAGGGCGTTGTGGAGCCACATCAGGCGCTTCAGCCCTTGAAATGCCCTCCCCTTATCATGCATGAGCTGGTGCTCCGTCACTGCTCTTCTACTGCAACAGCAAAAAGGGTTCAGTTAGCAAACAAGCACAGCTGGTTTTCTGTTCCTATTTCAAAATCACTGCTTTGCATCCATCAATCTTAGATTCTCTATGCTGAGGAAGGAGATCTGGTCTGCGTAGGATATGGAGGGCAGCCCTGATGCCACGCTCAGAGTCAGCAGCCTGACCCATGAGAGCCCGCTCTGCAGTGCAAGGCAGCAGGCAGTCAGTTCCTGAAGGTGGAAACTGGACCTTTAATAGTAAAACCCTTTCCATGAACAATACAAGTGCTGTTACTGGCATCCAAATCGGCGTTGCACATGAGCCATTGCAGCTCTAGGCTGCAGCTACAGATTTGGATCTGAGTGGGAGCCTCATTATGGAATTGTAGTATGTGCCATTTCCGTGACTTGCCTTGCACACCTTTGCATGCTTTGCTACACTATTCTCAAAAGCATCAGCAGAAAGGCACTGGATATAGTATAATCCATGCATCTGAAAATGCAATTGGTATGATTCTGTACTGCATAAAAGCAGTAAAATGTATGCATTTTTTCTTCTGCTGTGCCTGAATTAATGACAGTGAAGAATACAGCCTCTTAAATCAAAAGCAAGCAGTCTGCCTATGATATTAAGTAAAAGGGTGATATTGCTTACTTTTCAGTGTCTTGACAAGTTGCAAAACAGGCAAGAAGAAAGACTGCAAAAAATGTAACCATCTGCAGAGATCTCTGGGGCAGGAACATTTTCTCTCTTCTTCAAATCTGATCAACAGGACAAGAAGCTGAAGGTATGACCAAAAGTCTTTCCTTCTCTCGTCATTCATTCACCTGATAAAACGAATTTTAGCCTTCAAGCACGAGTAAAAGTGGAGCAATTAAGTGATACATCACCCCCAGAACCTCCCAGAACATCAGACGTGTGGACTTGTACAACAGTAAAAGATGAGGAGATTTCGTGGTAAACTTATGCATTTCTTTGCTGAGAATCCTAAATCTCCTTTCCCTCTCCCACATCTCAATGTACTGCTTCCAACTCTTGTGCATTTGCAGGCACAGACTTTTTCATGTGGAGCTGGAAAGATAAAAACCTAGCAGAAATGTAACAAAAGGATTAGGATTGCTGCTTAAAACATCTCACAAAACTCAAAAGAGTTTAAGGCCGGACCGTGCAAATCAAAGTGAAAATGCAGACACAGCCCTGGGGTTTGGAGCTGAGTAATGCAGCCTTTTCCATGAGCAACACAAGTGCTGCTGTGGACATCCAAATCAGCCGCTGCACGTGAGATCCGATTAGTTTGATAGTGGATATTTTGTCTGTAAGGAAGTGGAGTTCTGGCTTAAGAGAAGCAACTGCAAAGTGTACAGAGGTTATTCTCATCTAAGAGAATTACTTTCTGAGCGATTTCCTTGGACAATTTGTTCACATTAAACTAGGCACGAAAGAACACATACTATTTCCCACTAAAATACGTAACGATACATGAAGTACATAGCAGTACGTAAGAGGTACAAACGTGCTTACATCCTGCCTGATATCTTAGCTGTGCAAACGTAGATCTGCTCACACACGACGGTTAAGCTGTGCTTACAGACTGTGATGAACAGAAAATGATGTAATAACTACAGAGCACCCCTGAGTTGCAGGGCTGACATCTACTCACCGCTGGTCTCGCGGAGATGGCAGTGAAGGTTCTGTCTGCACGGCTGCCTCTCCTTGCCAACCTCTCGTGATGCTCCAGTCGCAATGACAGCGAGCGCCTTTCGCCTTCTTTTATACCTGCCCAGGAACCACAGAACCAATAATCACTTCAGCACTTTGTGACTAAGACCTTTCCTCTCGTGTCAGTAAAAGGAGAGAGCTGGCTATTTCCAATGAGAACAAATCTCGGATTCTAAAGCATTCAGCTGTGACTAAGGAAAAGATGACGAGATTGCGGGAAGCGTGTTTTTCTTCTGCTGTCTCCTGTTCTGTTGTTGTTTGGGTGTTGGTTTTTTTTTAAGACCTTCATTCTGACGCAGTGTTACTGTGCCCCGAGGTGATGGAAGAAGGGATGTTCAAACTCGTTCCACTGGTGATCGTGAAAAAGTTCCCTGGTGTGCTTTGCTGTGTTCTTGGACTTGTGAATAGGTCGCAGTGTTTGCACAGGTGGAATCTGAATCAGCAGTGCTGTAAGTCTGTAGTGCAAATCTCCATGCAGTGTGAACGGAGAGTTACTGGCAGAAAATATGAGGGGTTTGTGAATAAGATCCCGCTGGATTTTAATGCTCAGCACAAATCTCATTGAAATTGCTTGCACAGTAAGATGTTTTTGTTTTTGATTTTACGAAGTGGGGAGATATGGAGAGGCCTTATCGACTTAGTAGATGATAAAAATGCAAGCAGTAGCTCACGCAAGAAGCCAAATTCTGATGTGAAACCATAGGACTCAGTGAGATGCAAGTCTGGATACTCACTTTATGATATCTAGTCAGGTAGTTCAATACAGTTTGGGAACTGAGGATATGGATGGACTGGAGCACCAGGCTGAACCACTAAATCTGTTCTAGAGGACCAGACCCTATTTCTCCAAGCAAATGAAAGTGAAATGAAAGTATTTGTCTCCTGTGAGAAAAGAATCCCTGGAAAAACTGAGGATACCATTTGCTTGGTGTAACCATAAGCTACTCGTTCGTTTCCCATAGGCACCGCCTCACCATCCCATTGAATTCAGTCTCAGGTGAGTGGAAATGCATTCTCTGATAACACAGACAGGCCAGGCCCTGCTAGCAGCGCTCTCACCTTCTCATACATTCTCGCAGCTTCTGTGGACATCAGGTGCTCTTTATTACATTCCTCGTGACAGCTTGTTGGGAGCCCTGCAATCAAATAAGCGTTCTTGATGACGTGAGTCTCAATTGTTAGTGTCACTCATTAAGGGGTATGAAGTGTGTCACCAATTACAAATGACATTTGTTAAATGTGGCTAAAGCAGAGGCCTGCTTCTCATCTTAAGTTTCCAGGGTAGCCTGCAGTGTCACTGAATTATCTGCCCATGGAGGCAAAGTTTCGTAGTTACATCCTCAAGGATTAATGAGCGTTGGCCAAAGTCGGGACTGAAGTCAGGACTGAAACATCTGGTCTAATTTGTCCCTGAACTTTTTGAGTCTCTGTCACATAATGGGCTCCCATTGACTGCACTTACTGGTGTCTGCAGCGAGAGAACAGGCATTGCGTTAAGCCAAGTGCCTGCAGGTGGGTCAGAGACGCTGCCAGGCTCAGTAAATGGGCACTTGAAGCATTCTGTAACGGCCAAAGTGCATTGCTGTGGCTACGTGCCTCCATTTGATGTTTGTTTCCACCCAAAGACTCAAAGAAGAGAAATTAACCTGTGTGCCTTCCTACCAGCTCCCTGAGAGGTGTCTGAGAACAGGCTGCACTGCAGGAGCGGTGCAGTTTTCACAAACATTCAGTGCAAACACATTGGCACGAACAGCGCAGTGAGGGAGAGATGCTTGCAGGGATTCATTCCGTGGTTTGCACCATTTCTAAGCAAAACATGAGATGCCTTGATCGCACAGCTTACACCACTGCCACACACACAGCAGCTAATATTTCTGATTATGATGGAAACGTTAATTCCACAACCACAAATTGCAAACAGAATTACCAGCTGATGACAATACAGTTCCCTCGGGCCTCAGGGCACCCTGCAGACTTTACTTTCAGCTTCAGAGGCCTCTGCTCCCACCTTATGGCATTTCCAGGCCTGGCTTTGCATTGGCCGCTGCCTTTGCTGCTCAGCCACCTTTTGCAGGGTGAGCTTTGGGTGAGGAGAGCTGTGCAAATTGCAGTTTCCCCATGAGTGATTCTTTTGTTTTGTTCAGGCCCTATCGCAGGGCAGCAGGTGTGGGAGGAAGGGAACGTGAAAGGGGAAAAAGAAAGGCTGAAGGTCCAGCTGGGGAGAGGGAACAGAAAACAAAGAAAATGCGCAAAGAGC
Organism: Tetrao urogallus; assembly: GCF_951394365.1. Lineage (NCBI taxonomy): Eukaryota > Metazoa > Chordata > Aves > Galliformes > Phasianidae > Tetrao > Tetrao urogallus. The sequence continues at coordinate 3,973,385 of NC_136837.1, read as the reverse complement.
AAGAGGGGACCCGGGCCTGGGCTTTAAAACTTAATTCAGTACTGCAGGAGGGACCCTCTGTCTTCAGGGAGGTGGACAGAGATCAGGTGCATCTTTCCCATGTGCAATTTTCTGTGATTCATCAGCAATAGAAGAAGCCTTGCTGCTTCTCTCGTGTAAAAATCCACTTTCTCTGTGCTCTCTTTAGCCTACCAGGCTGAAATTCACCCGAGCTGCTCACTGCGGTGTGTGGAACGAAAGGCACCGCCCTGCTTAGAGGAAACAGCCTGACCACAGTCGGATGGTAAATATAGTTCCCCCAAGCTGCTGGTGAGGCAGCTGCTAATGAATGGCTGCTCTCCCTTCCTGGCCTCCTTCATTGAGAGATCAGAGGAAATAACACCTGGCAGCAAACCCGGGGGCCACAGAGATCTTTGCACCCCCACAACCTGCAGCCGCCGCCATCGCTCTGCCCCGGGAGGACGGAGCAGCATCCCTGGTAACTGCTGGAGGGAGGTGAGATTCATGAAAGTGGGCTGCAGGCTTCCTTCTTTCTGCTGGCTGTGGGGAATTCTGTGCAACCCAGAGGGGACGGAGAGGAAAGGAATCCCACGTGCAATCCTCTGGATTGTGTGAGCTGCTGTAAATCTCATCCCCGAATCCATTACATCATGCCAGAGAGCGCTCCCATCTTCCAGGGGATTAAAACACGAGTCGAAGAGCAGTTCGTTGGGCTCAGAGGTTAACTTTCCATTTAGAGATTTCAAGCCAGACCTGGAGAAGTATCAGACACACAGCAGCAAGGCTGGCAGTTGTGACCTGCACAGCCTCCCCTGGAGCCACACTGGGGGCTGATTCCCCTTCCCCAAATGGAGTATTTTCTGCGTGCAAAACAAACAAAAGCCCAAACAGAGCCTCCAGTCCCTGTCACATCTGTTCAGCTTCGCCCTGCACCCAAAGCAAAAACAAAACATAAAGGAAGGGGGATCGCCCAATGCCTCCCGGTGCGGAGGTTCCCAGCAGCGGGGAATGCCGCCCTCTGCTGCTGGCGTCGGCTCAGGGAGCGCTTCAGAGCCCTGGGGGCGTTCTGCGAACAAGAAGCTCTTAGGAGATGCTGCAAACGGGCTTCCAAACATTGAAGCGAATTGGACGTGCTGTCTGTCCTTAACCCGCGTAATTCTGTCGTGCTGGTACGGTGCTAGCAGGTGGAGGAGGATTGCGTAAATCTCGCTTGGAAACACACCGCTTATGCTTTAACGCGTTCAGGAGGCTTTATTACACCCATCGTTACTCAGAAAACTATTAATTGCACTTGTGCCAGATATATTTATCTCATTTAGCAAGTCTGGACTAAATACAGCCTTCAGATATGGCTGCCAAGTGACGTTTTAGGAAGTAAATAAAACACTGTGTGCTGAAGTTAATAACAGAGCTATACCAAAAAGACACCAGTTTGCTCAGTACATTTGTTTAGAGCCTCTGCCCTCGTAAAGCGATGGCTCTTCCTAGATGCAAAACCCAAATTATGAGGGGAACATCCTAAGAAGCACGACCTGAATGTATCTTATGGAGAGAAAACCAGGAAATAAAAATTGTCCCTTTTAGCCGATGAAATAAGACTTCCTGGCTGTGTTGCCTTTTTCCTAATTCTGTGTCTGCAGCCTTCCCTCAATAACCAGCACCCGAAATTGAATTTTGGGGTGAGCGGCGGGAAATCTCCTCAGGCAGCGCCCCCAGCGCTGAGGAAAATCCCGCCTGCCGCCATTTTGGGCTGGACGGCGGGAACAAGAGCGCTCAGCGAGGGCGGCACACGGCGACCTGTCAATCAGAAGAACGGCGCCCTCTGATTCGCCTCAGCGCGGCGTCATGTGGGAGGGACCGCCCGTATATAATGGCGGGCGGGGCGGGCGCCAGCCGCCATTTTGTCCAGTGAGGAAAAACGGAACGGGAGCCTCGTTGAGGGTCGAGTCGGCTGCGAATTTAGCGCGGGCTCCCTTCGCGCGCCCTCCCTTTTAGCATCGGTGAGGACCGTCATCCTCGGAGGGCGGGCTGGGAGCGGCGCCCGCAGTCCGTTTCCCCAGGAGGGCGGATGGAAGCGGCGGGGCCCGGCGGCGGCAAACAAAGAGCCGCCGCCATTTTGTAAAGCTGGGCCGGCGCTGCGCTGAGGGAAGCCGGGCGGGGAGAGGGCGGGTAGGCCGCGGGTCGGCGTTGGAGCCCGCTCAGCTCTTTCTCTCCACGACTGCGGCCGGTGAGGCGAGGCGTGGCCGGGCGGGAGTCCCGGGGTGCGAGGCGCTTTTCCCCGCCGCACGCGGAGCGCTGAGCCGAGGTGCGGACGGATCGGCCGGGCGCTCCGCGTGGCTGCGACCGGGATCGGCGCTGCTGGCCCCGCGGGGCGGGCGGCTCTCCCCGCTCCGAGAACAATGGAGCGCTTATCCCGCGCGGCGCTCCCCCTGCAGGCCCGGCTCCGAGGCTGGGAGCGGGGCCGCATCCTCTTCCGCAGTAGGGAGCACGGAAGTAAACCCATATCCCTGAAATAATGAGCTTCAGTTATCGTGATATCAGCCAGCTTTTTTTTGTTTTATCCCTGCTTTCTCTCACCGCATTCAGAGGATGACGTTTTTACCATATAGCTGTTAAAGCTCCCGAGAAAAGCAGCTAACTGAATTATTCCTCCCTTAACAACATTTTATGTTGCTGACTGTGAGTTTTTTCCCTTTTTCTTGTCTTAGCCATGCATCGTGACTCTTGTCCGCTGGACTGCAAGGTTTATGTGGGTAACCTTGGGAACAATGGCAACAAAACTGAACTAGAGCGAGCGTTTGGCTACTATGGACCACTGCGCAGTGTGTGGGTGGCCAGGAATCCTCCCGGTTTTGCCTTTGTGGAATTTGAAGATCCACGTGATGCAGCTGATGCTGTAAGAGAACTTGATGGAAGGTAAAACGCGCTTAATGTGTGTTGGGCTTATCTGGTGAAAATGAGAATGTGGCTTGTGATGGTTGGAAAGCTTCAGCTGGCAGCATATCCATTCTGCAGTATTTATTTGAGCAACGATATAGAATAGGCCTATTTAGTGGCCCAGAAATAGCACTGGGATGGTTAGTTTTATGTCTTAGAGTGGAACTGCAGTTAGATGTGACTTCAACTTGGTTAAAATTCGGGACAGTTTTTTACTAAAGAGGCAGAACTCAGTGAGACGCTGCCTGGTTCCTGCTCTGCCTGCTTGAAGAGCATGGTGACCTTTCAGAAGTGGTCAGACTTCTTATCTGTTAAGCTGTAGTCTCCTTTGAATTCTGCATACTTTGCTTATTGCAGAATCCCAGACCCATAGGGGTTGGAGGGAACCTCTGGTGATCCCTCAGTCCAGTTCCGCTCCCCAGCAGGTTCTTTAGAGCAGGTTTCCCAGCAGAACACCGAGGTGGGTTTTGAATATCTCTAAAGATGGAGACATTGCCACCTGTGTGGGCAGCTTGTTTGAGCAGAGGGGAGGAGAACCTCCCTCACTCCAGGGTACCGTTGGCCACAGGGGCACCAGAGTCCTTCTCTGCAATGTTAACCCTTATTGTCTATTCCTTTTTCTCCATCTGATTCTGTAGTTTGTCTTTCTTGTTTCTTGCAGATAGTTGTTGGTGGAAATGTAACCAATGTCAACCTCTCTTCCCAGAACCCTGTGTGGGTGTCGTGTCAGAGTTGAACTCTCCAATGGTGAAAAACGGAGTCGGAACCGCGGCCCACCTCCATCGTGGGGCCGGCGCCCTCGAGATGACTATCGCAGGAGGAGTCCTCCTCCCCGCCGCAGGTACCCGGGGTCGAAGTACACTTGTAGAGCTCTTGGCACTTAGCATCATAGGAGCAGGCTTTTAAAAAGCATGTTGAAAACATTCATCTATTTGATTACAGATTGGAGATGCCAAACGCTTTTAAAAGAAAAAAAAGGGGGGGAAAAAAAATGGAGGTGAACATAAGTTGTGTTGAATGTTGGCTTTTGTCCTTAGGTCACTATGCAAGTTGGTAGTCAGCGCCCTCTGTCCCGGATTTATCCTCGCTCCTCTTAAAATCTGCTCATCTTCTAGTCACATTTTCCCTTTCTTCCCCATACTTCAACTTAGGTTGTTCCTTTCCTTTATTCCATAATGGCAAAACATGACATACAGCAGCTAAGCATTTTCATGCAGATGTGTTTCTCCGCTTTGTTTGCGCAGTTTAAATACTTAATAAGTAGGCAGCTGTTTAATAATAGATGGAGTAACAGTTGCTCTGAACATCTAGAACCTTTGCACTTAGCGTCGGTTTGAAATTAAAGCATCGTGTGGCAATTCTGTCCCTTGAGATTTGCAAACCCAGCTCTAGAATGTAGCAGCGTTTTTGGTAACTGAGACGTTCTTGGTCCCAGACTAGTCTGTCTGGTGCTTAAGTCTGCAGCGTGGTTTTTGCAGGACTGAATTTGCCTGTTGCAGGTGAGTGAAGTCCTCATGAGTCAGGGTTTCGAGCTTACCCTTTTGCTGTTGAAAAATAACACATTAGGAGTATTTGTTAGCTAATAGACGGTTGTACTGATGGCTTGTTTTCATTTTTTTTATGCTTTTTGGTCCATCTATTAATAAAAATGAACCCGTTACAGAGTCACCATCATGTCTCTTCTCACCACCCTCTGAGTCTGCATTAGCCAGCCAACTAGCCCTTTCAGCGTCATGTGACCAGCGCGCCCCATTCAGCTTGGCTGGTGTCGTTTCACATGACCCAGGCATGGCCAGTCGTCAGGTTGCACCGCCCTTTGGTTCCCGAGCATGCTGTTTTCTCTCAGCCTTCTCTCCAACCTTAACCAAATCGGCAGCAGCCACCTCGACCGCCCACACATTCCCGGCCAATCAGCTCAGCTGTTTATTTACCAAATGTCTTCACAACAACTACAGCAGCAGCCTTCGGCTAACAAAAAAGCAGGAAAAATCCACAACACCCCCTTCGCCAACCAACTAAATACAACGCAACATCTGGCAAAACCTTTTCAGCAAATTCTTCTTGGCAGTCAGTCCGGCAGCCTCACCTCACCATTTCTAGCTTGTTGAAACCAAAAACTAGTAAGTTTTTCCTGCTTATACAGTTTACTGCTGGTTAAAATAAGGAGTAAGCGGCTTATAAGTAATTACTTTTCTCAATCAAAGGCTGGCTGTGCATAATTGAATGGTAACGTACCTATGTTGCTTGAGGAAACTTTTAAGGGTGATATGGAAAGTCTTACTGTAAATAACATACAAACAAGTCTATTTGCATGTGAGATGCCAAGCTAAATTGTAATAAAGCTCTAACAAACTTAGCTTTTCCTTGCAAAAAAAAAAAAAAAATCCTATCACCTTTAAACGGTTTTACTAACAGTTTTCAGAACTTAAAACAATTACTTTTTGGGATGAACTGGGCCGAGCTAAGGTTATTTACTTTTTAAAAGTAGTCTAAACACACTATGGCATTAAGAATGACAATCACAGATATGCAGTTCTAATGTAGCACTTAATGGCGTTATCAATATTGACACTGAGCGCATTTTCACTTTTTTCCACTTGGTATCTCTTTATGTCTTGTCATGGACCTTTTTGGCTTGCATGGGTTCCAAAACATTTGGTCTGTGCTATTTTTTGGAACCACTTGTGGGACGTTGGTGTGGTGTTTTGGGCAGTGTATTTAGTTGAAATGGAAGTGTTGCATTGGACAACTCTGCTATGAAG
>NC_136837.1:3886991-3967486 GCF_951394365.1 Tetrao urogallus | reverse complement strand
ACTCGATTCCGTTTGGTCCTTAAAGCGATTGTAGCTGTCTGGTTTGGGTTGCTTGCTTTTAGGGAGGAAATCCTTCAAGGAGAGCATCCATCCTCCACAGCCACCTTCTGCTTTCAGCACCGTTACCCCACGTGCTGCCCTGGGATTCATCCCACGACAACCAGACCCACGTTCCTCCTCTGGGCACGCGAGCACTGCCAGCAGCAGAGGAGCAGCCCAGCATTGCACCTCCATCCTTGTCCGTGCCAGCTTGGTGAGCAGCAGTATCAGGGTGGAGCAGCAGTATCAGGGTGGAGCACGCTGTCACTCTGTCACTCTGGGTGCCAAGTTCCTGCTGGCTGGGAGATCGCTGCCACCAGCTGTGAGTGAGGAGCGTTATCTCTGCTGCAGCCCGGCCTGAATGCTTCCTGGTGCTGCCGAGTGGGGAATTGATGGGCTTCTCATGTGTGACTACTATAAGCTCTCTGGGAGGAGGTTGCTGCAGCTGAAGATGGGGTTCAGGTGTGGTGTGCTGCTGCTCCTGTCAGTGCTTATTCTGGTATCCAGGCTACACGTCCTGCTCTGGTGCTGAGGCTCACCAGCACTGCTGTGAGCAGTTCTGCACTGTGGTGGTTGGACATGAATTGGTGGAGAGGTTTTTGACCAATTCTATGGAGGCTGTCAGGTTTTCATGCTGTCTATTTCATCACCTCTTCTCTCTCCCTCCTGCTCCTTTTCATGCATGTTGGTTGTCTACAAAACTCATTTTTGTTACAGGACAGGGAGGATTCTGCACAGGGTCACTGCTGGCGGGTGAAGCACGGGGCACTGCTTCACTACTGACAGCACCTTCAAATTCAGCAGATCACCTTTCCTGGGCTCCATATGGATTCATAGAGAAGAAACTAAAAGGAAAAGGGTTTATATGAATACCAGCAAACTCCCAGCTCCCGTCCTCCTGTGGTGGGGCTGGGCTGAGCTCCACCTCAGCATGGTGCGCCCACACTCGTATCAGCTCACGCTCATATCAGACCAGGGGTGAGCTGCTGCTGGGGGGACTGACGTGTGAAAAGGAAAGTGCAACCGAGCCTCTCCTTGGCAGCTGTCACACCGGCTTTGTAGGATGTTGTGCACACAACTGCTCTGCTCTGCAGCGGCTGAGTCACCGTGCAGCCTGCCTGCCTGCACTGCAACGTGTGGCACGAGTGAGGAGATGCTGGCACACGGTGAGGCACTGCTGAAGAGGGCTGGTCCTGCAGAGCCAGGCTTTGGGGCTCCACGTGGGCGCAGTCAGGGCATGATGAGTGCAGCCACTGCTGCTGTGCTGGTTGCTTTGGTGCTGTGCAGAGCCAGGGCTCTGAAAGCAGGCACTGTGAGTCAGCTGCCCTCCGTAGGAGCACGCGTGGCTGTAAAGGACCAGCCTGTGCTCCTGGTGGATTCCAGGCAAACCCACGGCTGGTGCAGAAAAGCAGCCTCCATCAGCAGTGCTGTGTGTGTGTGTTGTCTGCTGGCAGGAGGTGACGAGGGTCATCGGCTTCCCTCTGCACCACCAACCCACACTGCATGCTTCTGGATGCCCGTAAGGAATGCTGGCACGCAGAAGGTTGGAGCAGTCCCTGTCCTCCTCCTCCACCCCAATGGGAAGCTTCTCCCGTGTGCGAGGAAGGGCTGAACTGAGACAGGAGGCTGTGGACCTTCTGGATTGATCTTCCCCTTTGCAAGAAGGTTTGCAAGAAGGTAAAGAGGATCTAAAAGGGCCCAGAGCTGTGCCTGCAGATCTGCGCTTCAGCCCTCCTGGCAGCACCAGGCTCTGCTGGTGGCAGCGGCCCCGTCCTTGGAGTCCTCCTCATCTAAGGGGAATTTGGCACCCCGTGAGCAGCCAGTAAATAACCACCCAAACACACAGCCAGGTACAGAACCACGAGGAACAATGAGCCCCTTTGCTGCCAGCTGAAAAAAAATAACAGCACAAAGCTGCCGAGCTGCTCATGGAAAGTCAGTGAAGCAATTACGTTAATGACTATGAATGGGGCTAAAAACAATCTTGGATGAAAATGAGTGAGGGGCTGAATGAAGCAAACAATTCATAGCTCCAGGAATATTTCCAGTATGCAGCCTTGTTTTAGGGCCTGTCTGATCTGCAATTTGTGCTCGCTGGGACTCTATTTCCACTCTGCTGGGTCCGGTGTCTCATCAAAATGCCTTCATAAATGGAGCAAACAAGGGCTGTATATGGCAGGGAAACAGTCAATTAACACGATCCAAGTTCTTTTAGGGGCAGAGTTAATCAAGCATTCAGCGTTTTGTCATTCTTGTCTTTCTTTCCTGGGAAAATCCTATTAGTTATAAAATCACTTAATTGGGCACTTCAAAGAGCTGATGGGAAAACAGCCTTCGCTGGAATATAAACGCCATTCAGCCGAACACTGGGCTCATTTAGACTTCTGCTGGAGCGTGAGCGTTTCATTAAGAGCCTTCACGTTCCCCCCCTTGAAACAAAAAAGCTTGTTAGCAGAGATAACAAAAAATCCTGGAGATCTGAATCGTGCTGAGGAGGGCCTGGATACTCGCGGCGTTGTTTCGTGCTTTGGTGCCCACTGGAGCACCCTGCACCTATCCTTAGTGATGCACTAAGAGAACGTGGAGCTCTGCTTCTCAGAGCCGGGCGGTTTCACACCTCTCTGGGGTGTTCTCAAGGTTGAAGGGTGTTGAGGAGGGGGACGATTCTTTTTGTGCCCCATGGGGGCTGGGCTCAGCCCCAGCTGCTCCTTGGGGTGCTGTGCTGTGCAGGGCAGGAGGGCTGTGGGGCACGAAGGGCCCTTTGCTGGGAGCACTGGTCAAAGGGGCTTTGTGCTGAGGCATGGAAGCACTGCCAAAGAACGGACGCGGTGATCTCAGTCCCCTCATTATCAGGGTGGGCAGAAATTGAGGCTTTTGTAGAGCTTGAGTTCCTGGTGCCTTGAAGAGTAGCGGTGTGTCATTGTGCCATCATCAGATGGCACAAAGGGGCCCATCTGCCTGAGCCCTTCTGCTGCTTCCCCCTACGTGGATCCATCCAATGGCACACTGTGTTTCCCATCAATCTGTGTCTCATTGCACCTTCCAGCACCACCAGACTCTGAGGCAGTGCTGTGGGCCAGGAGCTCTGCTGGGTTCGGTGGTCTGTCGGTGACATTTTGTACCCCACCTTTAGCAAAATCTCCCATATGAGTGCATTCAAAGCAGTTCAGAGCACAGACTTCTCTTCAGCAACCCAACCCACCAGGGGGTTTCTTGGCGCACATTCTTTGCTATGGGCTCAAATTGTGTGACTCCATGATACCAAAGTGCCCAAAGCCCCATTTCACCCCCCAGCTCAGACCATTCCTGCTCCCCTGCAGCCTCCATCCGCCTCCCAGCACCGGGGTGCTGCTCACTGCATCCCCAGCAGTGATGTCAGAGGAACTGTGCCCAGGCATGCTCCTCCACTGCTGCTGAGCAAGGACTGACTCACAGCTCCCTGCCTGCTGTGAATAATGTTTGCATACGTGTCTGAGGCCGCTTCCTCTGCCCTCTGTGTCCTCTGGGACCTACCTGGGGAGAGGAAATGCTCCCAAAGGATTTTCCCAGCCCTGATAGCAACATCCTGTCTGTTTTAAGTGCCTTACAAGGAGGATACTTTGAAGTTAGGAGATCTGCATTCATTTAGTCTATCTCTTTGGCCATCAGCCCTTGGGATCTATTTTCCAAGCAGATTGCAAGGAGGGATTCTCCCACATTGATGCCGTGGGGTTTGGGACAGCCCTTGTAGTGAGTAAGGATGGGATGGGGGCGACAGCTCTAATGTGGGGCTGCACCTGGAGGGGAGAAGGAAGCACTGTCCCCAGCACTGCTCCTGGATGCCATCCTGCCTGGTTCCCATCCGACCTCTTCCTACCATGCGTTGTCAGGACTGAACGTCATGAGTCACCTTTGGGCTTTTCCTTAGTTCCTGTACCACCTTCCTCATTCATCACACTTTTTTTTCCCTTTTTTGCTGATGATGCCACTGCAGACTTGACCACGCACCGCCTGACCCAGGCCCCGATGCTATTCCTCTCTCCACTTCCCATTTCCTCTGTGCGTTGATTCCACACCAGCATCTCAACCCCATCCCACCCCACCCCATCCCCATCCCACCCCCATCTCAACCCCATCCCATCCCAACTTCATCTCCAACCCCATTCCATCTCCATCCCAATGCCATCCCATCCCCATCCCAGCCCCATGGACACCACAAAGGATGCCTGCCACATGCTGGCTCACCCTGGGCTGTGTCCCTCCAAATGCAGCTGGGAGGACAGGCAGCAGCCAAACTGACACACATTCACCTCACATCAGGAGCACAGGTTGACTCTGTTGCGCCTGGAGATTTGGCAGCATCAGCCAGGATGGATTCTGTGCAACGTGCAATATTAATTTCGGATGATTTTGCATCCCCCAAGTGCCTGCAGGGCCCTTTCCTCCCCATCCCACATTGCCCATCCGGAGGGACCCAACCCCAAAGCAACCGCCTGGCCTGGCCCAGTGCTGCAGGAGGAACCGATGCTGGAAAACGCCGCTGTGTGATGCAGCTGCCTGCAGCCAGACATGTCCAAACATATCCTCAATCTGCTGCGCTGCTGGTCCAGCCTGGAAACCGATGCACGGAGGCTTTGCACAAGGAGGGTCTCACTGCCAGCACGGCTCAGCCGCATCCCCCCCTGCTGCAAAGGCGCCCACCGCCCTGCAGAAGCGCTTTCACCCGGCTCAGCGCATCGCCTGCCATCACGCTGCCATCTCCTCGCACCCCAAGCGCTGTGTTTGCACCTTCACTGCCCAAACCGTCGCGTCGAGGCGCTTTGCACCGTGCTGATGGTGCTGCAGCACCTGAACCCCACGCATCCCAGCCCGTGCTGGAACCCCGGGGGAGCCGTACTGTGCTCGGACCTTCCCTGCTGCGGGCCGGGGGGGCGTTTTGCAATGGGGCCAAACGTCCCTGCGGGTGCTCTGCAGCTCGCTGCATGCAGGACATGCACAGGCTTGTTCCTGCTGCTTGCTGAGCTCAGCCAAATGCTGCTCCCCGACCCGGCTCGCTGCTGGAGGGGTCCGCTGGTGGAGCAGAGGCCACCCCCGGGGCAAAACTCCGACAAGAGCGCCCTGGAACCCTGCAGGGCCGGAGCTGAGCCCGGGGAGCATCACCTGGAGCCAGACCCACCCCCCCCCACCAACCCCCGTGGTTCCCCCGGGGCTCCCCGTGATTTGCAGCGTCCCGCGGAAAATCCGCGCTGCGGTGACCCAGGGATGCGGGATCCCCAAATCTCAGCAAAGCCGTCTTGAAGGTCACCGCATCCCTTGGAGCGGCGGGGGGGGGGACCCGCATCGCGCTGAAGGCGACGCCCCGCGTTCCGTATAGGGGTCCGCGCAGCCCCGATGGGGGGAGAGGGGGGGGGGGGGTCCCGCACCGGGAGATGGGAACCGCCGAACCCCCCCTGATAACAGCAGCACTGCGGGCGGGGGGCGGGGGGGAAATCCCGGGCGACGCCGTGAGGCCCTGAGGCCCCTCCCTGCCCCATTATAAAGGGCGGAGTGCGGCTCCGGGAACCGCAGAGTGACGCGGAGCGCGGGGTGAGTGCGGGTGTGCGGGGCAGGGGGGAGGAGGAAAGGGACAGCAACAGCAACAGGGGGTGATTGGGGGGGTGGTGATGGGGTGCCGCGTCCGCTTGAGGTGTTGCGGGAGCTGCAGGCGGTGCCGGGTTCGGGTGTCGGTTGCGTTCCTTGCCGGCGTCCCTCGGAGCCGCTCCGTTCCGGGCTCAGCACGGCGCGGTCTCTCTGGGCGCGGCAGCGGTGCGGTGCGGCGGTTCCTCCCGTGTGCGGGGCTGCGCTGAGCGCTCCGTGCGGAACCCATTTCCCCCCATTCCCCCCTCTTCCCCCCCCCCCCCCCCCACCTGCCGAGCCGCCGGGACGTGCTGAGACTTGCCTGGCGCTGAGCTCGGCCCGCTGATAGGAAGCGGCTGTTTTGATGGGGGGGGGGCGATCCGTCGCCATTGGGGGCTGAGGGGGGCGGGGGGGTGTGGGGGCAGAGCGGCCGTTGCGGGCGGTGGAGTGGAGGGGGGGGGGGGATGGGGGCTGCGCACCTGTGTGACCCCAGCTTTGGGTGGGAGGTGACAAAAGCTGCTGTGTCACTTAGCAGCACCGGCCTCACACCGCGCGGGGATCCGTGTGGTTTTGTCCCATTAATGCATTTCTGCCCGGATTTGATGATTTTTCCCTCCCCCCCCCCTGCTGTACAAAAGCATCCCATCCCGGCTTTGCTCTGATAACTGCTCACCCTATGGGGGTCTCTCTGCCCCGCGTGCGCTTTGGAAGGAGCACAAGCTCATCCCGTGGAAGTCAAAGCTGTTGGCATTGATTTGAAAGAAAACAAACAGGCTCCTTCCCCCCCGGTTACCCAACAGCTCCTTGCAGACAGGAGGTGCTCGGTGGGGCTGTCAGGCTTGTGGTGAGTTCTTGCCCCTGTTTGAAAAGTTTCCTTGCCACTGGGCTGGGTTCTTCAGATGAAGAAACCAACCAGAAAAACAACATCCTCATTGCTTCACCTGCCCCTGTGCCGCTTTGCTCTGCCCTATGGCCGAGACACCCCTCAGTGTGAGCCCGGGATTGCTGGCAGGTCCCATGCTGTGCACAGCTCTGCCCCATTCGCCACCCTGGCCTCACATCCCTCCTGTATCCCCCTCCCCACAGCCGCAATGCCGCTGTCGCAGAGCAGAGCCGGGCCGATGCCGTGCAGCAGCAAAGTGTGCAGGAACCTCTTCGGCCCCGTGGACCACGAGCAGATCCAGAACGACTTTGAGGAACTGCTGAGGCAGCAGCTGGAAGAAGCTCAGCGGCGCTGGAACTTCAACTTCGAAACGGAGACACCCCTGGAAGGGCATTTCAAATGGGAGAGGGTCCTGCTGGCAGAGCAGCCCTCGCGGGGGGCCTTCAGCTTGGCCAAGGCCACCAGCGGGGGCGATCACGGGAGCTCAGCACCCCACAGGGTTCCTCCCAAGGATGGTGTCGGTGGGGCTCATCATGGGGCAGCCCAGCAGAGCTCGGAGCTCGCCAGGGTCGGTTCTCCACAGCGCTTGAAACGTGGGCAGACCACCGTCAAAGGTGAGTGGTGGGGGTGTGATGTCCCTCTGGGTGCTTCTGGGGGTGCTGTGGGAGGGACTGGGTGCACTCACAGCCGTGGACCAGCCTCAGTGCATCCCGTCTTTTGAGGGGAAAGGCTGCAGACTGGCTGAGGGGTGGGCAGCAGGACTGGGCTCGGATGTCCCATCAATAAAAATGCCCCAGAACAATTCAGCACCTTCAGCTCCTGTGGCCAGAAGTCCTCAGGCTCAGCAACGGAGATGTGGTGAGAGCGAGTGATGCAGGGCTCCGTGAATGTGGGCCTTTGGAGGTGTGAGTGCATCTGGTTGGGGTGCTGCCCTGGGAACGGCCTTCTCCTTCTGCTCCCTGATGCCTCCCAATTTCTCTTTGTGCCCTGCAGACTTCTACAGCTCCAAGAGAAGAGTTGTCCACGACAAGCCCAAGCTGTGACTGCCGCTGCTGGGGATGGATGCGGATGCTGACGTGCCCTGGGGGTGTCGTGGCTCTTTCCCTGCCCTGTGCTGTCTGAGCTGTCTATATGAAGCGATGCTGAGTCTGTAGTTCCCTATTTATGAGTAGCTCTGGGCTCCTGAGGGGCCCACACTGTGTGCAATGTATAGGAGGAGCTGACGCTGAAGACCACGGAAAGGACTGAGGAGGACTGGAATGCAGCAAGCGGGGCTGAGTGTCCCCTGCCCTGCGTTGGCGTGGTCCTTGCGGCATCCTGGTGCCCAGCACTGCCTGTTGCCTGGCATGGAGCAGCTCCAAAACCCTCAGTCTCACTGGTGTGGATCACGGCTGGGTGTGAGCCCTGCGTGGAGCTGCTCCCAGTGACTCAGCGATGCATTTGTCACAGAGTGGTGACAAACGTGCTGGAGGTGCCCCGTGGGGCCAGCGCTGCTCAGGAGGTGCTGGGCTGCTCCAGGCTCTGCTGCCCCATGGCTGGTGCTGTTCCTGGCGTGCTGTTGGCTTGCTGCGCCTCGTTCGATGCTGACACTAAGCTGGATGGAGAGCTGCTGCTGCTTGGCACTGCCAGGCTGCTGGAGGGGCGGAGAGCTGCTCAGCAGCAGCTGGAAGAAGTGACAGCCTTCTCCTGGACTATTTCCTACTTTGGAGCTGGGGGAGAGGACCCTGGCCTGGCTCTGCAGAGCAGCTGCTGTTGTCTCTGTGACCCAGGGATGTCCTGGATGATGCAGCCCTGCTCCGAGGCTCTCGGTGCTGTTGGATCTCAGCACTTTCACTGGGTTCCCCTCCTGCCCCTCTGTGCTGGGATTCGAAGGGGCGCAGGATGATCCCAGGCAGAGGAGGTGGGCGCTGCTCCCAGCTCGTACCGTGATGCACTTTGCTGTCAGAGATGCTGGCAGCTGCCCAGCACTAAATGTTTATTTATGAAAACGCTATTGAGGCTTCTTGGAAGGGGAAATACCTGTTTGTCTGTGAGTGTAACTGAATAAACACTTGTCTCATGGAAGGGAATGGGTGGCTGTTGATGGGAATAACTGCTGTGCAGTGTACTGGGAGTTGGGGGGGAGGGGAGGGGGTGTTGTATGTGGGTTGGGGGTTGCTTTAGGGGTGCAGCACCCACAGAGCTGCGGTTTCTATGGGTCCGGTGGGGAAAGGAGCTGTCACATATCTGGATGATGGATTGGGATGTGGGATGCCCAGCTGTGGGACGGAGCCTTTTTAATCTGGCTGCTGCCGGTGAGGACAGGAATGGGGGCTTCTCCTGGGGGGGTCTGGGTGGGTTGGGGTCCGTGGCTGAGCCCTCTGTGGTGCTGCAAACAGGAAACGTGTGCGTACCGGCAGTTGAGTGCAACCCCAAAGCGGAAGGCAGCCTTGAGTAAGAGAGAGAATGACGGTGTGGGGCCGGGAGGTGCGCAGCAGCAATGCAGTCTGTGTGGGGCTGATGTCCCCCCAGCCCTGGGGAGCCCCACGGTGCAGCCAGGCAGCGGCATCCCGAAACTGAGGGCGCGTGGAGGAGGTGAGCCTTGCTCTCAAGGGGTGGCTCGTGTTAATAGAGAAGTGGGGAAAAGAAGGGGGTTTGGGTGCTAGGGATGCAGGGTTGGTGCCTGGCCCTGCACCCGTGGGGCTTCTGGCAGTGGTGACCCTCCTGCCGCCCCTCAGCAGGAAGCATCTCAGACAGCCGCCGGTTTTTAAGTCCCTTTGGTATTTATTTTACAGCTTTTCCGTGTTCGGTGCCTCCATTTCATGGCACGCAACGGGCTCAGCTCGCTCTGTGGGGCAGGGGGAGGCACCGAGGGGATTTCCTTGCATCATAACCCCCCCCCCCCCCCCAATTCCCTCCCCAAAATGCTGCCGCTTTGGCTCTCTTAGTGGCTGGGACCACAGAATGGGGTACCCACATCCTGACTCCTCCCCCCTTCCCTCCTTGGGGCTCTGCCGACCTCACAGGGCCCCCCCCGTGTCTGTGTGATGCTGTGGGACGGTGCTGCAAGGGAGTGGAAGGGGATGGGGTCATTTTGGGGCCCGTTCCTTATTGCCAGCACACCTTAGGGCTGAGCGTTGCGAAAGGAGGGGTGGGGCGGTGGGGGGGTTTCCCCTCTCTCCCACTTTTTGTCCCAATTTGGGCACGCTTCAGAGCAATGAGGATGAGAGGGTTGAGCCGGGGGCGAAGGCAGGGGCGTGAATGGAAAACCTCCCCGAGGTCACAGGAGGTGACTCAGGGCTGCGGAAGCTGGGGGAGGAATATTCAGAGATGCTGAGGAGCTCCTGGAGCCGCTTGGAGCCTGCATCACCCCCACGACCCCGCGCTGAGGATGGGTGGGAGCACAGCGGGCAGAAACCACATCCCCCACCCGGGCTCTGGGCTGTGTGCAACCAGAGAGAAGTGCCTCTTATTGCCAAACTCGCGGCCCTTCTGAGCTGTTTAATGGGTTCCCCTCTGCAGGACCCCACTGTGAGACCATGGCTGAGCAGCGTGTGGGCTCCAGGGGTCGGCGCATGGGATCCAGCCGGCGGCGGCAGCTCCGCAGGGATGCGGCTGAAGAGCCACCGTGGGCAGCAGCTGTGATGCAGAAAGTCCAGGATGTGATCCAGGAGCAACGCGGGGACACGGAGGGGTTCATCACTCGTGCAGATATGCAGGTAAGGGATGGGGCCGGGGGGTTGTAGGGCTCCTTCCTACACAACTGTTTGATGGTCCTGCGGTTTGTTGTTAGAAACTGCAAGAGGAGGTTGTCCCGTGCAGCACGGAGGAGCTGGAGCTGCTCTTTGATGGGTTGGATGCTGCTGGCACCGGGCAGCTGAGCGTTGAGGAATTCACTGCTGGGCTCCGTAAGTGCCAACATGGTGACTCCACGCACCCAGTGCTTTCCAATGGGGATGCTCAGTGTTCTGGGTGGCACTCAGCTGCCCTGAAGCACCTGTGGCTCTGAGCCCATGGATCACTGGGGTGGGAAGCACTGGGATCCGGGTGCTGAGGGCTGTGTTTCTACAGGGCGGTTCCTGAGTTCCCAAAAAATCAGCAGGGAGCATCGGCGGCGGAAAGCAGCATCACGGAGGAGCTGCCTGGTCCTCGCCAGCCCCACGTGGGAAGAGACGGACAGCGAGGAGAAGAAACACTTTGCAGCCTTCATGGAGCAACTGGGAGTGGATGACAGATGGGAAGAGTGAGCAAAGCACCCCCGGGCGTCCCGCAGGATGGGACAGGACAGAGCTTTCCCCAGTTTGGTGCCCATGCGGGCAGAGCCGGAGCTGCCTTTGTCCCAGGGGCAGGAGCACGGCCAACCCCAGGACCACACAGCCCCAGTGATAGGGACCCCCAAATGATCCATCTTTTCTTGCTGCCCTGCTGCTCTCTCCCGGCAGGCAGGAGATCTGGCAGCTCTGGGCCAAGCTGAGGGAGGACGAGCCCCAACTCCTGGGCAACTTGGAGGATTTCCTGGCCAAGATGAGGCACCGCATCCAAGAAGCCCGGAGCAAGAAGGAGGCCTTGGAGGAGGCCCTCAACAAGTGAGTCCCTGCCAGGGAGGGGCACCCAAGGAGGGAGAAACGTGGGCGCAGAGGATTCACGCTGTGCCCATGTTTGGGGTTGGGCTCCATCTGCAGTCACGCACCCCATGGCCAAAGTGCCGGCCACATCCCTGCTGGGGGAAGGAACCTCCGTGCTCTCTGTGGGTCTGGTGGGCCACGCAGTGTCCCCACACCCACATCTACATGGCACAGTTCTGACCCTCCTGACCTCCCACCCCCCTCTCACCCCCCCAGACGCGTGGCTGAGCACAAACAGGAGGTGCAGCAGCTCTGCGAAGTCCTGGAGCAGCAGATCCAAGAGGAGCGGCAGCGAATGGAGCAGGAGGTGAGGGATCCATCCACCCCCCACCCCCCCCAGTCCCCCCAAAGGTACCCAGCACCCCAAACCCATCTGGGTGCTGATGTTCCCATTGACACCGCAGAGCACAGCCCGGAGCCGCCTGCACTGCGCGGTGCTGCAGCGAGCGCTGGATGCCAGAGGCAGGGAGGTGCAACGCTTGGTTGCAGCGCAGGAGGAGGTGAGCTGACCCCAAATGCTGACCCCAAACCCTGACACTTGGTGGTACAGTTCTTTAGGTTGCGCTCATGGCTTTGGCCTGGTGTTGTACACCTGAACCTGGATGCTCTCTGCAGTTCATCGCATCGCACCTCCATCGCTCACGCTCTGCCTCCATCCCCATGGGCTTCCCTTCCCTGGGGGCGCACAAACTGAGTTTCCCACCCAATACCCTGGGGAAAATCCAGCCCCAGCCTTGGAGCAGGAGGTGATCCTGCTGTCTCCCTGCAGCTGGAAGCACAGTGCCGCAGTCTCAGCAGCACACAGCGAGCTGCCAGTGCTGAGAACCGACAGCTGGAGGAGAACAAGCGGGCGCTGGAGGAGCAGCTGCAGCACATCCACACACAGCTGCAGCAGACCCATGAGTGCCTGAGGGCTGCCATGGCTCAGCAGAGGGCAGAGAAACCGCGGTGAGTGGCTTCTGCTCATACCTGGCTCCCTCCTGGGAGTTGCAGTGGATGGGGAGGAAGCTGGATGGGACTCAGCCACCGTTTTGCTTTGGGATGGTGTGAAAAGTGTGGGGATGTGGTGTGATTGGGTACAAAAGGTACTAGGAAGAGAAGTCAGGATTATCAGCATTGTGTTATCAGCGTTGTGCTGACAGGGCCCTTCCGGCACTGGTGCAAAGGCCACAGGTGGGCTCTGCTGTCCCACTCCCGAGCAGAACAGAGCACATCACTGCTTCCAGGGCTGCAGAGGATCCTGGGGAGGGGATGGAGGAGGTGAAGGGATGCAGTTTCCATTGTGACCCCGTGCTCTGTGCTTACAGGGATGAAGAGGAGGCAGAGCTGCCCAGCGAGACACTGCCATCCCTGCAGGTACAGCAGGTGTGCAGAGTGGGGATGTGGTGGGATGTCACACAGGGGTTTGGGTGCTTGGGAAGGGGTGAGCAGCAGCATACAGGGCTGCTACCCCCACATTTTGGGTGGGGATATCTGGAAACTGAAGCTGGAAAGCTGAACACCATTTCAAATGGATACACACTCTGCCAAGCTTTTTGTTTTCTCTTTTCCTCCCTTTGCCACAGATGAACCCAGGGCAGCAGTTGTCGGAGATGCATGTCAAGTTGGGCTCCCAGGGCAGCGAGCCCAAGCACAGGAGCACCCACCATGTGTAAGGGTCCTGGGCCCCAAGAACTGCACTCGCATCCTCCACCCTCCCCTGGCCAAAAATTCCTTCCTCTTCAGCGTTCTGTCCCAGTGTTGTGCTCACCCCATTTTCTGCTCTTCCCAGGGTGTGGGAAAAGCCAGCAGCAGACACAAACACGTCACGGCTGCTCTCTGTAGAAGAGGATCCCTTCCCCGAATTTCTGAAAGAGGAACGGTTTTCTGGCCAAGGCTCTTTGCTAAGAGAGATGAATGATGCAATAGCAGCTCTGAGCAGGCAGAAGCTGCAACCACTGGGAGATGCTGCTCACTGCCCACACGATGATGCTGAGCCCCAAACAGGACCAAGCGGCTCAGCCCCACGAGGGACCCACATCAGTCACAAGGTGTTGGAAGAAGACCCGAGAGAGGGACGAGCTGCAGCTGAGCTTCGTGCTGGGGACAGGACACAGGCTGGTGCGTCTGCAGGAGCTCAGGAGGAGGGGGCAGCTCAGGGAGACAGCGTGGAGAGAGCAGGGCAGAGCCCGGAGCGGATGGAAAGGGTGTTGTCTGTGCAGGAAAGGGGTGCTGGGGGGGAGCAGCAGGTGCTAAAAGAGGTTGAGAGGCCACAGGAGGCACTGGGAGAGAGCACAGAGATGGGTGAGCAGGCACGAGTGGGGTTGGAGGGAGAAGGATGGGAAAAGATGAAGTGGGAAAAGGTGCAGCTCCCAAGAGAAGGAGAAAATTTGGAGGCAGTCCTCAAAGCTCAGGAGGTGGAGCTCCCAGCAGGCAGCTTGGCCACCGATGTGCTTCAGGTGCCAGGATGGGTTGAGGTGCAAATGGCAGCAGTGCAGGGGGTGAGAGAAGCTCCCAACCCTGAAAAAGTGGATGGAGAGGATAGTGGTGCAGCGGGGCACTGCTGGGGAGAGATGGAAAGGACCGAGACTGAGCTGCAGCCCCTGAGTGTGGCTGATGACCTGGGTGCAGAGCAGGCAGAGAGCATGGGGCCAGAGGAGCAACTGCTGGAGGAGGCTGATAGAGCAGAGTCAGGGCTGGAGGGGGGAGCTGGGGCTGCAGTGCTTGGTGAGGGGCTTTCCCCAGCAGAAATCCCTGCAAGGAGCCCAGCTGATGGGCTGGTACTGGTCAGTGCTCAGGCACTGGAAATGGAAGAGGCAGAGGACTCTCCAGCAAGCACTCTGCTGCATGGGATTCCCAGCCCAGAAGCCTTGAGGGGTGGATTGGATGACACAGCTGTGCATCTCAGGGAGGATGCTGAGGAT
The DNA here is from genome assembly GCF_951394365.1 of Tetrao urogallus. NCBI lineage: Eukaryota > Metazoa > Chordata > Aves > Galliformes > Phasianidae > Tetrao > Tetrao urogallus. The sequence continues at coordinate 3,953,462 of NC_136837.1, read as the reverse complement.
GGAGGACAAGAACTGACTGAGCCTGGGCTGCCCAATCAGCCTGTGTGTGAACTGCAGGGAGCAGGAGCCAGGCAGGCAGAGGGGGCTGCTGTAGAGCTGTCACCCCAGGAGGAGTCTGGAAGCCTGGAGCTGCTGGAGGCCCTGAGTGGTGATTCCCATGTGAAGCTGTTTGCAGAGCTGAGGGAGATCAAAGGGAGCTTGGAGGCAGAGCTGCAACCTCTGTACCCAGGTCACCAGCCACACTCAGAGCAGGCAGAGAACGTGGGGCCAGAGGTGCAACTGGTGGCTGAGGTCAGTAAGCCAGAGTTAGTAGAAATGGAGGGGGAAGAGGACTCTCAGGTGGACACGCAGCTGCAGTGGGGTCCCAGTCAAGAAGCCCCTTTGGAAGGGGGGGGGCATACAGCTGTGCAGCTCACACAGGAGGTTGAGCATGAGAGACAAGATGTACAGCACTTGAAAGAAGAGAGGGAAATGGAAGTGGTGCAGGAAGAGGGCACTGATGAGGATGAGCTGGTCCTGATCAGTGCTCAGGAACTGGAACTAGAGGAGGCAGAGGACTCTCCAGCAAGCACTCTGCTGCATGGGATTCCCAGCCCAGAAGCCTTGAGGGGTGGATTGGATGACACAGCCGTGCATCTCAAGGAGGATGCTGAGGATGGAGGACAAGAACTGACTGAGCCTGGGCTGCCCAATCAGCCTGTGTGTGAACTGCAGGGAGCAGGAGCCAGGCAGGCAGAGGGGGCTGCTGTAGAGCTGTCACCCCAGGAAAAGGCTGGAAGCCTGGAGCTGCTGGAGGCCCTGAGTGGTGATACCCATGTGAAGCTAATTGCAAAGCTGGGGGAGGTTAAAGAGTGCCTGGAGGCAGAGCTGCAGCTCCTGAGTTTCGGTGATGATCTGGGTACAGAGCAAGCAGAGAGCATGGGGCCAGATGTGCAACTGCTGGAGGAGGCCGATAGAACAGAGCCAGGGCTGGAGGGGGGAGCTGGGGCTGCTGCAGTGCTTGGTGAGGGGCTTTCCCCAGCAGAAATCCCTGCTGGGAGTCCAGCTCCAGGTGGGCTGGTACAGGTCAGTGCTCAGGAGCTGGAAGGGAAGGAGGCAGAAGCCCATGGAGAGAGCATTGGAGCTGATGGGAAACCGCTGTGTGCATCAGGGCTGTGGGAAGGGGCAGAGAGCCCAGCTGTGGCTTTAGAAGCAGCTCCGTGCATGGCTGACAACACAGACATTTGGGACAGGAATGTTGAGCCTGCCCTGCATCCTGAGTATACTCAGTATGCTGCTGCTGAGCATGCTCATCCAGGGCTGGTAGCAGTCAGTGGTCCAGATGAGCAGATCCTGGAGGAAACCCAGGCAGCGAGTGCTGATGCAGAGGGGAGGCCTCTGGATGGAGCTCGAGGTCTGGAAGTGGTGCAGGGAGCGAGGCTGGAGGCAGAGGGAAGGATTTTAGTTGAAGCTCAGCATTTGGAACTAAAGCAGGGCCATGATGCCGATGCAGCCACACTTGCTTCTCCTGTCTCCGAGGTACCGTTACAAATCAGTGCGCTAAATCCGGGTGCGATGATGCAGGAGGATGTTCTCATTCCAGATGTGCAGCTGCTAGGTGGTTCGGGACAGGCAGCCCAGAGGCAGCTCCAGGAGCAGGTCTCAGCACAGGCAGACAAGGGGAGGCTTCGCACTGCTCCCCGGCAGCCACAGAAGCCACCAGGCGTGATGGAAGCAGAACAAGCAGCTGCTGGACCTGCTGAGACTCCGAAACAAGAAGTGCCACCAGCATCAGCCCTTCACACAGGGATCCTACAAGGGGAAGATGCTGTGAAGGATCTCTCAGGGATGGCCCTCGGGGACAGCCCGCTGGTGGAGGCGGTCAGCAGCGGGGCACAGCTCTCAGGAGAGCAGAGAGAAGAGCTCGATGTGGAGAAGAAACAAGAGATGGAGAAGAGCCCAGGAGGTGAGCCCAGCCCTGGAGAGCCAGAAGCTGTGACTGTGAATGGAGCAGGAGCTGCCCCAAAGGGCTCTCTGGAGCCAGACCACCTCTACAACGTGCTGTTTGTTGGGGACTCCCATGTGGGCAAAACCTCCTTTCTGTACCGACTGCATGCTGACACCTTCAACCCGCACCTCGCTGCCACCGTAGGTAGGTCAGCTCTGCACCCACGTGGGTGACCATCACGGTTCCCTTCCTTCCAACCCCACAGGTTGCTGGAGGTCATTACACACACATCACTGCTCACACCGTCCTGTCACCAAGGTCCAAACTGAGCCACGCACACCTGGATGCTTGCAAGTAGGCGATGCTTGCAAGTAGGCAATGCCAGCCCTCCTTGACCTCTCTGGGGCACCGATCCAACTGTCAAATATCCAAGGGTTGTGGGCTTCCTTGGAGCAGCCAGCTTGAGCTGCAGCCTCCACCATGTGGTTCCTGCATCTGTTTTACAAGAGGGAAACTCCACAATATCCAAATATCCCTTTCTGTGTCCCAGGGCTGGATTATCAGGTCAAAAACCTCGTGGTGGACAACAAGCGCTTTGCTCTCCGCCTGTGGGACTCAGCTGGGCAGGAAAGGTGAGGTGCTGTGCTGGGAGCCTGGGGAGAGAAACCTGGGGCAGCTTATAGAAAATGGATGTTCTTGCTTTGCAAAGGGGGTTGTTTGGGGAGGGACTCTATATAGCATGTGGTCTGAAAAGAATAATACTAGAGGAAGTCATTTGGATAAAAATAAGCGCTCAAACTCTCTGCAGTTTGAGTGATAGGAGCAAAAATAGGGTTTTGCCTTCTTGGTTGATCTGTGTTCCCAGCTTTTCCACTGGGATTTCAGGTTGGCTGTAGGCAATCCCTCCTCCCTCCCTCCCTCCTGGTGATGCTTTGCACTGCCTGCAGGTATCACAGTGTCACCAAGCAGTTCTTCCGGAAGGCAGACGGGGTGGTGCTGATGTACGACATCACATCACAGTACTCCTTCGCCAATGTGCACTACTGGCTCAGCTGCATCCAGGTGAGCAAAGCAGGGAAACCCAGCCCCATGAAAGAGGCGTTGGTGACATCTGACATCTAGAACAGCCCCCTTTCAGTCCTGGGAAATGGGGGTAACTCACAGCTATTGGCCCAAATCCATGCGCACCCTTCAGGATGTGTCTGGGCTGTGTGTCCAGCTGTGATTCAAGGAGGTGATGCTTGCATTTCTGATCCTCCCCTCTTTCACTGCCCAGGAGGGAGCAGAAGATGGAGTCACGGTTCTGCTTCTGGGGAACAAAACAGACTGTGCTGCAGAGAGGCAGGTCCCTACACTGGAGGGGGAGCGCCTGGCTCAGGTGGGTGCATGGCCCTGCTGCAGTGTCTTGCCCAGCTGGGGTCCCATTCCTCAGCACTGAATGTTGGTCTTGCAGCCACCAGAAAAGGCAGCAGTCCATCAGTTATTGGGTTACTTGTTTCCCAAGTCCTTCTGTTTCTGCTTGACCGTGATGCTCCCTGGCTATTCACTGTTGTATCGAATCACTGCAAAGCAGGGGAAGCACATTTCTCTGTGGGCTCTGTGTCTTCCAGGAGCATCAGCTCTTGTTTTATGAATGCAGCGCTGCCTCCGGCCACAACGTCACTGAGTCCATCATCAGCCTGGTCAGGTGAGGAGCGTGCTTGGGTTTTGCCAAGGTTTTAATGGGCTCCCACCTGCATTTCCTATGGGAAATGTTAGTGTGTCGCTGCCACCGGAGCTGCTACGTGGAGAGCTCAAAGAGCAGCACTGGGTGAAGTGGGGATGTACTGGGAGACATCTCCTGGGTGCTCTGCATGGCAAAGAGGTGGAAAAAACGAGACTTCTCAGGATGCTGCTGCTTTCTCCCTGGGTTGCTTAAATCAATTCTGTCTGTGATTGGATTTAGGCTGGGGTTTCCAGCAGTTCTCAAAGCACACTGAGCTGGAAAGGCCCCTGGCCCCTTTCGCTCGATGAGTAGAAGAGCAATATAAAATATGGGGGAAAATGCATGGCTTGTTTGCTTCCTTTTTGCCCAGGGCACTCAAAGTTTGTGAAGATCAATTGAGAAATAAGGCAGAAGAGATACCAAAGCTGCCTCAGAAGAAAAAAGGATGCTGTTGGTGATGGAGAGAGTCCTTGCTGTGGTCTGAAACTGCAACGGCAGCCAGAAAAGCAACTGGAGATGAGGAGAGACCACAGGATGACTGCTCAGAGAAATCAGGGTTATGAACTCCACCAGGGAGGGTGTGATATTGCAGTGCCAGCAGCTGAAGAAGCAACACAGCTCCAGCAGCTCTTTTAGACACGTGCATCTCCTCTGCAGCTCAGTGCCCCAGCACCTCTGTATCACCAGAGCCTCCATCCCCTACCTGGCTGCTCCCACCCCATCCCTCTGCCACCGCCTGTCCTCCCTTGGCCCTAATCCTTGAAGGACCTTTTTTGCTTGTTGCAATATATGTTCCCATGCACTCCCTGGCAATCCCCTTCTGCCACATTTCGTTATAAAATGATTTTATTACTGGGTGTGTTATGGGGCTGGCTTGAAGAATGGAGCGACTCAGGAAGAACTTCCATGGCTCAGCTCGGGGCTGAGGCTGGACTCGGTGTTCAGGTTACCCACAACAGGATTTTTTTGTGCCCATCTTCCCTATTTCTGCTTTGTTGTCTTATCTTAAAGCAATATAATCCCAAGAACCCTTTGCAAGTCTGGTCGATGATGAGAGGAGCACCATTCCAGCCTGACCAGCTCAAATGGGCACCTCTCACTGGCTCTGTATGACCCCCCTGCAAAGCTGCCCATGCACCGAAGCCTTTCAGCAGATCTGCTCTCTCCCTTCCCTAAACTTGCTGGGATTATGTGCAGCGGATGCTGCCCGTCCTGGGCAATCCCACTGCCGCTCCACGAGCAATTCATTTGCTCGCAAAAGTGTAAGGAGCTGAGCCTGAATTCCCCCATTAGATGGCAGCAAATGCGGCTGAACCTTCATTGCTGTTGCAAGCTAAGAACAGCAGGGCCTGAAACTGATCTGCAAAAGAAAAAGCTTCGCAGAGCAGCAGACAGAAAGAAACTTCTGTTCTCTTGGAAATCATGTCTATAGAAGAGGATTGAATCTGTGCCCGGATGCGTTGCAAGGCAGTAAAGCAGGCTGGAAAACACAGAGGTGGTGTTGGTCTCTATTCTCAGTGAGAGGATGCAAGGAAATGAGCTGGAGCTGTGGCAGGGCAGGTTCCAATTGGGTGTCAGGAAGGATTTCTTCACAGGGGAGGTGGGCAGGGACTGAAGGGGCTGCCCAGAGAGGTGGTGGAGCTGACATCCCTGGAGATATATAGGAAACACGTGGATGTAGCACTTGGGGACGTGACTTTGCATAGGACTTGTAGCGTTGGTTGGACTCTGATCTCAAAGGTGTTTTCCAACCTAAATGTCTGCGATTCTATTCTATGATTACTGAACCATAAGGACTGCTCACTTGCAAACACATTCATGAGTATTTCAAGGAGGATCGAGGTCTAAGATATGAACAGCAATAGGGAAATTCACGTTTGGACTACAGGAACTTTTTTTTAATGAGGTTCTTTCCCTTTGAGCTCTTTAAGGCGCCCCACATGAAAGAAAGGAGCTGCCTGAGTTGCATCAGGAATGCAAACCTCATTTCCAGCCCCAAGTCATCAGGTGTCCGCCTCCAATTTGCTTTGTTTGTGCACCTTGAGAGCCGGCAAACTGGGAGGGATCCTGACACGTTGGGACAAATTGTGTTAGGAGTGCCAGGTGCCAGCTTCCAGCAAAGCCAGCGTTTGCTTGTGAATGCCCAGTGGTGATCCTGGAGGATTTCCCTCCAGTCCTCTGGCATGGTGCTAAAGTGGAGTGGAGATTTCCCTACATCATCAGCTGGGGTTGGGAAGGCAGGAAATCCCTAGGGAATCCTCACGGTGTCTGATCGAGCTGCAGAACTCATTGCTGCAGGATGGTGCCGAGGCTGAGAGCTTGAATGAGGCTGAAATGGGGACCTGAGAGCAGCAGATACCAAAAACCAGCCTGTGATCATCGCGGGGGTCAGGGAGCAGATTGGGGGGTGCAGGGGTGCCTCGATGGAGGGGACACAACATCAGAAGGACATAACATATAGAAGAGCATCCAGAGCAGGGCTGTGAAGGTGGGGGAGGGTCTGGAGGGTGGGACAGGTGAGGGTTTGTTTGGTGGGCGGTGTGACTGGATGATCTCATAAGTCTTTTCCAAACTTGGGTGTTTCTGAGATTCTGTGATTCTGTTTGGCTGGAGGACAGGAGGCTGAGGGGAGGTCAGCCGGAGGGGGGGGGGGGGGGGGGGGGACTGAAAATCAAAATCAATTGAGAAACAAGGCAGAAAAAGGACTAAAGCTGCCTCAGAAAGAAAATCCTCCCCCCGCCGCCTCCCTCCTCTCCCTCCGCCGGAAGCAGGAAGCGGCCGGGCCCGCCTCCACCGCGGGCGGGAGGAGCCCGGAGCCGGGCGGCGGAGCGGGGTGAGGCCGGGGGCGGCGGGGCGGGCGGGAGCCGGGCGAGGGGGGGGGGCGGCCTGGGCCTGAGGGCCTCCCGTGGGCCGCGCGGGGCCGTGGAGGCGTTTTCTATCTGTGTTTATTTAATTATAACGATTTTTATTTATCTTAAAGCCTGGACGTTGGCTCACAGTCGGCGGTGGCCGCGCTGTGGCGGTGGGATGCAAGGCCTCGTTGTGGGCACGGCGCATCCAGAGCCCAGCGTGGAAATCTTCCCCTTGCGGCTCTCTGTCGGGTTTTCCCCATAGAAGCAGCCTTTCCCTTCTCGAGGTTTCTCCCGCAGCGCTCCTTGCTCAGTATTTCTCTCTTTAAGGCCCTCGTTCCCAACCCTGTGGGAGCAGAGCTGGCTTTGGTTGTTTGCTGGGACGCGTGGCTGCTGCCCGTCACCAAACGGAACCTCGAGGGCTGGCAGAGTTCATCGAAAATGGCACAGAACGTCTGGATGTTGCGCTGGGGAGGCCTGCCCTGTGAATAAGGCCCGCTCCATGTGCGTGTTGCATACAGTGGCCTCTTGTTGTTATTTTCTCAGCCTGGTTGTGTAGGAAGGAACATAATGGATTGTTATTTGTATATATATATATATTTAAGGCTTCGTCTGTTCTCAGAGTGGTGCCTTCAGCAGTGTTTCGTGTCCCGGCTGAGGATGCAGATTGCTGTTGGGTTTGCCAAGGAGTTACGCAGGGCTTTTCAGTGCCTTGTAACTCGCAGGGGTTGTCAGCAAACGTGCTTGCTCAGAGCTGAATACAAAGGTTGGGGTGGAGAGAACTAAGATCACAGAATGGCCTGGATTGAAAAGAACCACGACGATCATCTATTTTCAACCCCTGTGCCATGTGCAAGGTTGCCAACCAGCAGCCCAGGCTGCCCAGAGCCACATCCAGCCTGGCCTTGAATGCCTCTGGGGATGGGGCATCCACAGCCCCCTTGGGCAACCTGTTCCAGTGCATCAAGATGTCTCAGCAGTTTATTAGAGCAGGATGCTTCTGCTGTTTGGAAAGGAGGATGCTGCTGTTTGACAGCATTTCTGTAGGGATAAATGTGGAAGCAGCTCCAGGCAGATCCAGCAAGCAGAGGAATTCACACTGGGAGCTTCACGGGCAAAAGTTTTGGCACATAGGAACAAGAGGAAGCAAGATAACCTGTCACACACTGGTTGCATTGTCAAGGCAACCTAAAAGCTGAGGGGGAAAAAAAGGCACTTAATGTCATGCAGATGTGCTGGCTCTTTATTACGTAAATGAAAGAGTTAGTAAAGCAGTGCATTGTTTTTATACAGCTTGAGTGCACTCCACCTACTCTGCTGACCAGAGGAAAAGGTCCCTGCCTTGGGGAGCTTACAGTCCATAACGATGTATTGATCCAAACCTGCTTCTGGGCAGCTTTGCCAGCCCGTGAGGCTGCTCAGGTAGTGAGATCTGGGACAAATGTTTGCCCGAAATGGAGGGAATGGTGGCAGAACAGGGCTGGGAGCTAATTAACCAGGCAGTGCAGTGGAATATGTTCTCCTTGTGTGCTTTGAGTTCAGTTTTCTTTGTATTCTTTTGGTGTTTCTAAAGCTGTCGTTAAATATTTGACACTGCTGTTGCTGTAACGTGATGTGAAGTGTCTGAGTAAGGTGTACAGGCAGCTGCTGACTAAACAAGGTGGGACTGTTCTTCAGCAAGATGGTTTTCCTGATCTGATTCACTGTGTGGCCACGTAAATGTGCAAGAGCAGAACGTGGATGTTGTTGGGATGAGTGAAGCAGTTGCAGAAGCTGGTAGTCCTGCTGGTTTTGATCTGTTTTGTTTTTCTCTGAAACAACATCCTAGCATTGCAGAAAAATATTACAAGTGCTGTGGTTTGAGTTCTGGTTTGTAGAAACCCACAGTTTGGGGTGAGGGCGATCAGCCTGTTCTGTGCAGACAAATCTGCTCCTCTGGGTATTGCAGAGCTCTGCCTTTGTGGCAGACAAGGGGAGCAGCAGAGGAACAGGTTTCTTTTCCTGGTGTCTTAACATTCACCCCTCATAGGGTGCGTTCCTACAAGCTTCCCTTTGAAATCTCTTTGGGAAGTCAGTTGCCATCAGGTGCCATTTAGTGTCTGTCTGTAACTCACAATGCAGTTTGTCCTGCCTTTCTGCATGTGGGTGACCTGGAGGCAACCCCTCTGTGGGACACCAGGGTTCTCCTGCCTGCAGAGCACGCTGCTATCTTATTACTGTTACTTAATAATCAGTTGGCCTGGACATGAGGTTGCGAAAATTTGAACCAATTGCAAACTGTTGAACTTTACCCTGCACATACAGCTTGTTTCCCTGCCCTCCTCTTATTGCTGACAGGGTATTTAATGAAAACAAATCTATGTTAAAATAAGCAGCTACAGTTATAGAGCAGGAGAGCTTGGCTTGGCTGCTGTCTGTGGTGATCAGCTTTTAGTGCTGGCTCTCGTAGTCGGTAAGCAGTCGCTTTATGGCATGGATCGTTTGGAACAATGAATAAATAGAGTTTCACTGATTTCTGGGAAGTTCTGTTCATTTACACAATCTGCAAATCTCCGCTGCTTCTTTTGCTGTTAGGAAATTTTGCTGCTTCTTTCAGTGCCCTTCAGGGCACTCTCTTCATACTGGCCCAGCAGAGATCAGGACTGCAGCTGCCTTGTTTCTTTGTGTTCCTGGGATCTTTCTGCGCCTGCTGGTGTTGAGATGGGTGACTGCAGTGTGCTTTCTGTAATGCATTGAGTCTCTCTCCACAGGGATTTTTCATCAGAGGCCATGGAGCTTTCAGCCAACGAGCTCAGCATCTATGACAAGCTATCAGAGACAATTGATCTGGTGAGACAGACTGGGCACCAGTGTGGGATGTCAGAAAAAGCCATCGAGAAATTCATCAAGCAGCTCTTGGAAAGGAATGAACCCCAAAGGGGCCCTCCCCGCTACCCTGTCTTAGTGGCCATCTACAAGGTAAGGCATCTCTGTGCATGCACAGCACATTTGAGGCTCTGAATTTTTCCCTTTGCAGCTGAGCCTTTTGTTTCCCATTGCATTTTCCAAGTTCTTTACTGAAGAAGATGTTAAGCATAGCTTTCTTCTTTCCTCCCATAAGCTGGTTTGAAAATAGAAGGCAACCGACTGAGATTTGGAATTACTGGTGTGAATTGAAAGTTGAACATGTCAACACCTCCCTCTCCTTAAATTATTAAAGAACAAAGTCTTTGGATTGATTTTTCAGGCAGTGATTCCAAATGCCAGCACTCAGTGGAAATGTGAGGAAGGAAGGAGATTCCCAAAGTTCAGGGTTGTATAACGAAGGCATCCAAGTTCTGTTTCTGATTCTGTCCTGAGCTTCCACCCATCTTTATTCTCCTCCTAGTCTACAAAATGAACCTGCTGCCATGGTGCTCAATGAGAGAAAAATGCCTGGAGAAACTCAACTAAGAGATGCTGTAAAAAGCATTCCCAAGTAGGGGAAAGGATGCTATTCTGATAAGTAGGTAGGAGATGTTACAAGTATAAAGAACTTCTCAGTGGCATAATGATCAGGGGTGCTTTAGTGTTGTCTTTGCAGAATCATCACAGTGGTTTCCACTTAGAAAAAGTAATCATGCTGTTATCTTCCCTTCCTATACAAGCTGTAAAATGAGGCTGCAGAATGGGAAACCGGGAACCCGAACTTCCATCTTCTCTTCTGGATTTTGCTGTTGGTTCACTCTGACTTTGTCTGTTGGGGAGAAATGCATGGTGTCATCTCTCGAAGGCTTCTTTGGGATTGTGTGGGGGAGGGAGCTGGCACCACCTCTGCCAAAACGTTTCAAGGCTTGACAGATGTTTGCAAAAAGCTTTGAAAACCTGGTGTAAGAGGTATGGAGGAAGCGCAGGCTTTCATTTGGTGAGGTGGGAGGAATCTGAGCCATCTGTGGATGATCCTCTTTGCTTTGGTGCTGGGTGAACAGCAGCACTGAAATAAATGGACAGAGCTGTGCGGCTCTGTTTTGAAGGCTGCTTAATTTTGGTTTTGGATAGCAGTGAAACCGAGTGACATCTCTGTGTATGTGAAAAGCACCGCAGATAAGTGAGGACACACAGTGGAAATTTGGAGGTTCATCCTGCAGCGCCCATCCTCAGCATTCAGGTGTGTCCTGTGCTGAGGACACATCAGCTCACTGCAGTGTAATTAATTACGTGCCTGTTTGTTCTTGCAGGGCCTGCTCACGCTGGGACTGGTCTTGCTAACTGTGTACTTTGTGATCCAGCCATACAGCCCGCTGCCACCCGAAACTCCACTCTCCAGAGCCCACGCCTGGGGCTCCCTCATCGGCCACATCCGGCTGCTCTCTCTCCCTATTGCCAAGAAGTACATGCTTGAGAGTAAGGAAATCATTTTTCTTCTGTAACAGAAGCCTAGAAAGAAATACCAACTTAAATACCATCCACACAAATCACTTGAGTGTCTCCTTGGGCACCAAATGCGATATTGGATTGACACCGTGGTTTTCCCTTTTCCTTCCACTGCATTTAAAAATAGCATCCTGGCTTCTAGCCAGGGCACTTTCCCTTCTATTCACTGGGGCTGAAACATGTTTTATCTCTTCACTTCATGATTTCCTTCTTGCACATTCTTGTTTTCTTGCAGTTCTTGGAGCCACGGTGGGATAGCCATGCTGGGTAAACGTCACCTTTAGGCATACAAAACCAATTTGTTTTCATAGTTGTGTACAAAGTGTGGAAACCTCCAGATGTGACCTGGGCTTAAGAAAAAGTAGCTTTTGCCAAGTGGCATATTGGGAAAGGACTGTGGGCTTGAGTGCCTACAGTGTTCACAGCAGCTAAAGTAACATTAGGTACGGTGTGTGTGAGGAAGCTGGATGGATCTGTCACGAGATGGTGCTGTCATGGGAGATGGTCATAACAGAAATGGGAAAGTGTGAGTATTTCTCATTCCCACTTATTTCCACTGACTTAGGCTAGCACCTGGCAAAAGCATGGGCTCTGTGAGTTATTTTCAGCAGGGCTGTGGCACAGTGCTGATTGTCTGTTGGCTCACTGTAAAAACAAACTAATGTCTGTGCCCTCGGGTGGTTTATATTTAGCATGAGCAGCTCATTGTGTTGGAGCTCTCTGTTTGGGTCTGACCTTCCTGCTGTAGCTAAAAATGCCTCCCTGAAATGCCAGCACCATTCTGCATTCTCTCTGTGTCTCCCTGTGCTCCCCTGACGTGTGGCTGGCTGTTCATTTGGATTTGTATGGGTGGGCTGGGATATTCCCACTGTTTGCTTCCTTCCTTACTCATTGGGATCTCTCATAGAGAGGAAAAAACAAAGGTGAAGTGATGGCTCTGATGGCCGTTTGACACTTCTTTATCCCTCAGATCAATTCCCATATGAAAACTAATGCTCCCACCCTTTGTGTCTTCAAAGCCAACTCTATATCTGATGGCCTGTTATGTGTCAGTGTGTTTACGTGGGTCTGTGAACACCCCTCTGCTTCTGTATGCAGAAGGAAACAAATGGAGACTTTTGTGCCCAGGCCTGGGCTACTGATGTGAAAACCAGCTGATCAGAAAACATCCAGAGGGAACGTGAGGTTCTGGGAATCAGGATGTGAGGTGGTTGTTTAAATGCACATAAAATCCCCCGTGCCTCCACGAGTTCTGGGAATCTTACAAGAGTAGGGGATCTTGTAAGCAGGCCTAGCACTTTCCATTTGTATAGAAGACACCATGCAAGGAGTCTGCGCTGCAAAGGAAAATCACAGCCCAGGGACTCTTCTTCTGTTCTCTGAGTTGCTAGATTAATTTTTAGAAGGAGCTGAGGCTGAAACCTCTTGTGCTCAGGCACCAGTACAAGTCCAGCTTGGGCTGTTCATGCTGAAAGCCACCCCTTAGCAGTTTGGAGGCCGCCCTGGCCCACCGGCGGTGCTGGCGGCCTTCCCTTGGCCACACAGCCCAAAGTGGTGTGGACAAAGCCTGGATGCAGCCAGGCTTGTGTGGGTGGCTCATTTCACTTCCTCTGGGGCCGGTGGGGGCAGCCTGGCTGCCGTGGGGCTGAGGTGTGGGGCTGTGCTGTCCCTCCTGCGCCTGCTCTGGAAGCAGTTTTCCTGTTTGCAGGTTGGAGCCTGTTCCCTTGGTAGATGTGGGCTGGGCAGGCAGGTTTCCCCAAGAGCCCTAAATCAGTGTGATGACAGCACTTGGAGGTGAGCAGGGGTGTGGGATGGCTGCTCCCCCTCCCTCCAGCTCAGGGTAACCTACGTTCCTCCTAACCTCCATCCTAGTCCCTTCCACCCCAGGAGCCATGCTGTGGATGACAAGGGCTGCCTGTGCCAGTGGCTGTGGGAAGACCTTTGAGCCTCCACCTCACAGCCAAAGCGAAGAGTGCAGTGTGTGCAAAGCTGTGTCTGTTGCATTAGGTTTGTAGGATTGGGTCCAAAGTAAATTTCCTCTTTGACTCTCTTTCTCTTCTGCTCCTTGCCTTCTTTATCCCTCAGATCGATTCCCATATAAAAACTAATGCTCCCACCCTTTGCGTCTTCAAAGCCAACTCTGTATCTTTGGGTTTGGCCCCTGCGCCTCTGTTTCAGCTGTTTTCCCAAGGTTAGGAACCGAGGTCCCTTTGGTTGGGGTAAGGTTGTACACAAATGTGGTTTGCATTTACTCTTCCTGAGCTCATGTTTGTGCAGAGCTTGTGAAAACCCCAGTGCTGGGTCACACTGCCTGCTCTGGGCAGGGTGAGTGCCTCTCATCACGTGAGCATTTTGCTTTCTGCTGGACAACTGAGTGCCTCACATTGCGCCTATCCCCAGGGAGGTGGGAGATTTGCTGACCTTTGGGGTCTGTGTTTTGTAAGGAACACTGAATTTTGAGCAGGCATTTGGGTTAACACAGGATTCCCAGAGAGAAAGCAGGGCCTGTGTAACCTGGATTCGTTTCTTTTTTTCTGAATATTCTGGGATGGAGAAGTCGCTCTACCTGTGTTTCAGTTCTCTCCCTTCAAAGTTGGGCTGTGAGTGCTTCCTTTTCCCTTGCGAGTGTTGGGAGGAAATGCAATGAACTCCTTGAGTGTGTAGTAATAGGTGCCAGGTGAGACACTACATGTTTATCTGTGCTCCTTCCCTTTGTGATGCAGTGTGACATCTTTATAGTTCTTTTGATATCTAAATATGAATTTAGGTGTCATATTGGTAACTGTTCCCTGCCAACCACACAGAACAAGGATGTGGATGAGCAGAGCATGAATTGTTCTTACATTATCTCATATATCTGCCAGTGTGCAAAGTCCTTGCAGCTCAGAAACCTTGGTCAGTGGTGAATAGGCTCTCATCCAACAGTGTGACCATTTACAGGGGTTGTTTCCAGCATGTGGTGACCTAAAGGAATAGCCAGCTTTGCTTCTAATAACGAGACCCTGTCCTGACCGAATATATCTGACACAGTTCAAAATCAGCTGCATAAGTAGCTGCTCATCGCCTCAGAAATCAGATGCAAGCATACATGTAGCTCAGGGTTGGAGAAGTGATCCTGTGCAGTTATCCCCAGCTGAGAGATGACTCCTTGTGTTTAAAAACTCCCTTTTGCATAGACCAGAAGGGCTAGAAAACATGTTTGTTGGCTTTATTCATGATCTGTTTCAGAGAAACGGACCCTGCTAGAGGAGCTGTGTTTAAGCAACACCTTGTAAATGCATGTATCACACTGGGGGGCTGTCAGGTGCCTCTGAGAGCTCTTTGTGGGGATGGGTCACAGCAAGCTGGGTTACTGGGGCTGCTCAGCTGGGAGAAGACAGCAGCCTCTGCCTCTTGGCTGGCTACCTTCAGTTTGGCTCCAGGCTTGCCTTGGCGCCTGGCCAGGCTCTGGCTTCTTTTTGGACTTAACCCTTTGCAGGCAGCCTGTGATGGGCCAGCCACTACCGGATTTCTCTCTGTTCCAAGTTTGTTGCCTTCCCTCCTATTGTAGCCCTGCAGCGTGTTTATCCTTGGCTCAGCTCCATGCAAAAAGGGAGCATCCAGCATGCCTGTTTTACCTGAGGGAGAGGTTCTGCTTCCTGAGCTCAGTGTGGGCATAGAATCTAAGCATTCAGTCTGCCTTTCTCAGGAGGTTTTGCAGCCCACACTGCATCTGACCTGCTGGGTTCACTGATCTGTGAACCCAAGGAGTGTGGATCTGCTTTGAATGGAAGCTTTGAACAAGAAAGCTGCTTGGGACATAAAGTAGGGTCTGATTTCTAACTTGCTCATCATAACAGTCTAATCACCATACTGCCTTTCTTTCCTGCCTTCAGCACAGCCCTCTCATCTTGCTTACAACGGATCTTTTTTTTTTTCCTTCCTAAAGAAGGTGCATTTTGTCTGTTCAAGCTCTTTTGCTCTTCTATCTGTGCAAACACTCATGTTCCCACTTCAGGAGCTTGTGCATGTTGAGGTCTATGTGAGCATGGCCTGGGTTGCAGACAGGGCTTGCCTCCATCCCCTTTCAGCTGCCCATTTATCTGATCTGTGTGTATGTCAGCATCCTTTTATGACACAACCTGAAGCAGACCAGCAGACACCTGTGTTGGCCCATTGAAAGGAGGATTAAGAAAAGGCTGATGTTGCAGTGCAGTGAGATGCCAAGCTGTTTTCAAATGCTGCCTTACTTTGGCCTTGGTTCAGCCAGTGGAATGTTTATTTGGATTTGCTGGTAGTAAACTAACTCCCAACTAACTGCCAGTCTGGCACGTGAGGAACTCTTCCTGTTGCTTTTGTATTTTGGTGTCTTCAGAAGTTCTTGTCTCCTTGTTTGCCAAGTGAATTCTCATTTTGGTTTACTTCCCAGCAAAGAGGGCTTGTGCCATGTACAACCTGTTGCAGGGGCAGAGCTCTGTGCTGATGACTTGGGCATGTCAGACCTTCTGCAGAGTCAAGTGTCAGACAGCTGGAAGCAGCTGAGAGGGATCTGCTTCGAAAACGTTCTGTTTCTCCAGGCCAGACACTGCCAGAGCAGCACAGGGCACAGAACCAGAGGTGCAGGTTGTGGTGGGCTTTCCTGACAGCTTCATCCCTGCCTTCAGTTTTGTATATTGGCAGGTGAAGATTTTTCCTGGAAGTGATGCTCTTTTGTCCCACAGGACTGTGAGTTCCTCTTGGGCTGGGCTGAGCAGACTTGATTTCACAATGGCTTGTTGGATCAAAATAATTTTTGTGCTTGATTGGAGGTTGACTAATCACCCTTGGGTTGTTGGACCAGCCGTTACCCATTAGTGACATGAGGGAGCAGTTCTTCGAGCTGTTGATTTTTCACTCAGTTCAAAAATAAGGGTTTAGTAACGCATTCACTTGTAGCTGTTATTTTGTTGCTAGCTTTTCCTAAAAATGCTACAAAGCAAGCTGGGAGTTACTTTCTCCTCCAGGCATAAATATGTTCAAAATGGAGCTACAGAAGTGTTCAATGTGAGAAGGAGGTGAGGATCTTGTGCTGAACAGGGGCCCTTGTTGTGTAGTGTACATTTAAAACCTCACCGTGATGCTTTCCTTGATCAGGACTTCTACACTACAACTAGCAAGTATTGTTTATGACTTCTTTGGGAACCTACCAG
Source organism: Tetrao urogallus (assembly GCF_951394365.1). NCBI lineage: Eukaryota > Metazoa > Chordata > Aves > Galliformes > Phasianidae > Tetrao > Tetrao urogallus. The sequence goes on along the minus strand of NC_136837.1, from coordinate 3,937,421 downwards.
TTTAGCCTGACTTCAGATTGATATATGATTGATGTATAATAATGAATTGATGTCTGTGAACTCCTTCAATTTTTTAAAATATAATTTTAACTTCCCATAAAGTCTGGGAAAGACAGTGATAAGCTTGCTGCTGAAGGAGATACGAGCTGTTTACTTGAGGAGTGTGTATCTGTAAGTCTGCAGAGATCCCAACACAGCTGGAGGCCATTCTTGACTCAGAACCCAGGACAACCTGACCACAACCTGGTGGGGGGCCAGCAAGCTGTGTCCACACCTGCAGCTCTGCATGCAGAAAGGTTTTTGTTTGCAGCACTTTGTTAGGGTCCGAAGCTGCCCTTGGCTCCACGTGTCTTCCTGGAGCAAAAGCTTTGTCTGCCAGATGGTTTCCCTCTGACCCACTGCACTAGCAGACTGATAGTGGCCTCCTATGTGGACCCTTAAGAGAGCAGGGCTGTTGCTGAGGCCTTGCTGCTGCTCTCACATCTACGTGGGCAAGTTTCCATGAGTTTTGTTGCTTCAGTGCGGTGGGCAGAAGCAAGGCCAGGTCTTCTCAGTAACCTCAGAAGATCCAATGTGATCGTCCCCACCCTGCATCTCTGGGGCTGCGCACACACACCCCTCTGTAGATCTAGGGACAGCCAAAAAGCTTGGGAGATCCTCTGGAAATGGCCAAGTAGGGCGGGGTGCACATGTTAAACTGATTGTAAATTGAAAATTATTTCTTTGCATAGTGGAAAGTACAGCCACGAACTCCTGCCAGCATTAATCATAGACGCGTTTTAAGGGAAGTTATCTCTTCATCTGTGCTATGCTGGCAGCTGGAAGTCTACAGCCCTGGTGCTGCTAGGACCTATCCAGGCACAGGGGAGAAGACAGCCCTTGTCCTGCAGAGCTAACGAAGAACAAAAGCAGGTATTGGGTGAGTGTGATCAATGGGGAGCTGAGGTTCTGTGTGACAAACTGAAAGCTGCCCCTCCGAGGGCAACGAGAAAGCACAAGTGCAGAGGAGAGGTTCGCTGGGACTGGCCCACACTCGTGTCACGTAATGGGTAGTGGAGTGTGTCACTGCTACAGCTGCTTCCCTGCAGCCAGACTCCATAGGGATAGCTGCACACGCCCAGCACTTCAGTGTTTGCATGTGAGTGGATGGGACCATGGCGTGACGGCTGCGTGGAGATGGAGAGTGCATCTTTCAGGCTGTGTGTGCACAGGCAGTTTGCTTGGCTTAAACCAAAACAATCCCCCAGGGTGTCTGGGCAGGGTGATAATGTGAAAGGAATGCAGGGAGTGTAATCGAAAGGGAAGAATAAGCAGCCTTGGGAAACCTCCTGCTCTGGTCCCCAGTGTGCAGTTGCGTGCCCTCTCCTCTATGTGAGGTCCCATCTCCCTCCCTCCTTTGGAAGGGCAGGCCCTCCATGCTGTCCATACTTGTCATGCCAGTCACACGCGTGCTGGTGCACAGACTAACACCCTCAACAATCAATCTAAAAGATTAATTACCAAAAAAAAAAAAACCCCAAAAAAAAAGAGTCCCACAGTCCCACTTGCAGCATTTGAAATGCGTCTCAACTGTGCTCCGCTAGGGTTATTCATGGGGAAAAGAAATAACCTCCTGAATCAAGCAATTGAGAATGCAAATATCCCAGCCTGGCTCAAAGGAGGAATCAAGCTCTGTACTGTCAAAGCTGATTAGCATCCAGCTATGTGGGGTGCTGCCTTGAGACCTGGGAGAGAATTTTGGGACGTCTGAGCTTAAAGCTTTGGGATGAGCTCTGAGTTTTGCAGAGAAACAGATGATAGTGGTGTTGCTCTCTGCATCATGACAGACTATAAGATATGTTTTCTTGTTCTCTTCTGGTGACTGCCCTTCCTCTGGAGAGATCTTTCAGCCTTTTGTTTCTCATTGCTGACCAGCTGTTTTTTGTGAGTTGAGTTTTTTGTAGTAAAACCGAAGCTTTCTACAGCCAGTGGAACAAAGATTTTCTTTTTTCTCTTGTGAGCAGGGGAGGGAAAATGCTTTGGAACAGTTTCTCATGGGAGCGGGACTTCTGCTTGCAATCAGGTTTTTACACTCTGTTTTTCCTTTTTACTCCTTTCCCCAAAACCACCGTAGATGCTTCCTCCAGCAGGACTGCAGATTGCATCGTGATCCCTTCCCATCCATATCGCAGCAGTAGGGTGGGAAATTGCAGCATGTGTGGTTTGATTGGAGATATTCAGAGGAAAAAAGCAAAATGAATCCCAAAATGAATCCAAAATGAATCCAGACGATCCAAAATGAATCTTCTCCTCCTTGCAACACCCCCATGAGCCTGCAGCCCCCCGTGACATTGCTCTTTGTCTGCTGCAGACATCAGAGGGAAAAACGAAGCAAACGCTTTGCTGTTAAATGGTATTCATCAATTCTGAGCTGTAAGCAGGAGTGTGAGCGTGGCTGGATGCCACAGTCATAGCACCAGGCAGGCTGCAGGCCTGAGGAGCTGCTGTGCATCACTTTTCAACCATTTTGCAGGCAGGCTTCGCTGTCTCCTCTTTATCTCTCCTGTCTCATCCGCTCCGTTTCCCTGGGCGTTCTGCAGCAATGTCCAGGAGGCAGGAGCTGTTTTGACATGTGCTGGCACTGCAGGGAGGGCTGGGCCTGCTGTGAAGACAGATCTCTGGACTCCTCATCTGAGGCGTGTCCAGGGCCTCGGGTTGCCCTGAGCCACCCTGACAGATCAGGTGTTTGGGTGGATTTGCTGCATCTGCCCAGCTTCACATCTCCCTGTAGGACTGAGGTTGTAACGCCACGGCTGTCGCTGCCACTGAATCAGAGCTGTGCCTTCCTGGCGTGCTGGCTGCAGCTGTGGATCCCTTAACACAGAAATACATGGGATGTTCAGCAGTGTTTCCCCTCGTCCTGTTTGTTCAGTACTGCAACAAGTCACTTCTGTGAAGATTGACTTGCTTTCCTCGGCTGGGCTGCAAGTTGAAGGAGGGAGGTGAGCTGTAGATGTCAAGTAATGGTTTCACTTAGAACCTGTAGTTTTGAAGATATAAATATGTGCAGTGTTCACTGCAGGCCAGTTCAGCTAGTTTCTGAAGCTTAAAATGGACATGGCAGTAGTGCAGGGGGAGATAGGCAAGTTGTTGCATATATTGCCAAGATTTTCCTGACACTGGGACTTTTCTTCCCATTTTATCTTCAAGTCAGTGCATGAGAGGAAGGAACACATCAGCACCACGTCTTGCTGAAATCCCACATTTCCCAGCAGTATCTGCACATCACAGATGGCAAACTTTGCCCAGGACAGAGTCTTTCTGAGCTAATGCAGATGGAAAGGGGAGGGTTGTGGTTTCAAGGATGTGTTAACAGGGTCTGTGGCACCAACACTGACTGTTAGAGTTACTGTTCTCAACGTGGAGTTCTATTTTTGTCTTCTAGGTGTCTTTTTGATAAATGTTTGGATTGTTTTGAACAACTTACAGGCATTGGAAACTCTCCATGTTTCATGTTAGGAATAATGAGTTTATCATGGAGTTTTATCTCCTTTCCGTCTCGTTTTTGGTCTAATTAAGCTCATTTCTCTTGTTTCCTCTCAAGAATGCCAGGACTGGTGGGCAGCAGGTTGCAGACAAAACACTTCTACACTTCCTGCAAACTGCACAGCATGTTCTACTGTGAAAAGCCTTCAGATTGTGACAGACATTGGGGAGCTATCAGAAAAACTTCAGAGGTCTCAGCCTTTTCTAACCAAGGTAATACCTGGATTCGTAATTCATAATTAATTGAGGTGGAATGTACACCTAAGAATACATTTAGCCCAAATTTAGATATGTCAGAAGGGCAAAGAGCTGTCTGCATCCCTAGCAAGTTGTTCCTCTGATTAATTACCACTGTGGTTGGACACGTAGCAAACTTGGTGGCTGTCACTCTTGGATGTTCTTCAGTGGATGGAAACGGGAGAGGGGAGAAACCCTCAGTGCAAGGCTTTTTAATTTGTTTCTGTGTTGTTTAAGACAGGACAATCTCTCTCATACGAAGAACTAAAGCACTTTCAGTCCCAGGATCCTGAACTGGCAGAGATTATCATAGAAGAAAATTCATCTGAATTGTGGAGCTGCCTCCCAAGACAGAGCTTCCCATTTTTCCTTCCTTGGTGGGTCAAAGATGAAACCATGCAGGTGATGGATGTGTCCATCTGTGCTGCAGGGCTGCACAGGCTTTGTCTGTGTGAGCTCTCAGGAGCTTGCTAGTTGCACTTTAACAGGAGGGAAGGGGAAGGGGTGTGGGTGACAGACTTGTGTCTGCCTGCTGACTCTGACTTGATCCAAGCAGAGTGTTTATGCACTAAAATGAAGCTCTGCGTGCTGTGGCTTCATGCATGATAAAAATATCCCATGACTGCTTGGTCCTGTTCTTCAGGCCATGTGTTAATCAGTTGGGCTGTGGTCTGATCACCTGTGGCAACTGATTTGCATGTTTAATAACCTCTGGAAAGTCCTCCACTGTCTCTATTGGCTGAGAAGAGGTACCATGACTTTTGCAAAGCGCCAGGGAAGCCTGCAGGACAATTGGATAATTTGAAGGGAAGAGGGGAAGGAAGTTGTTTAGATATCCACAGTGTGTTTGTTCCCTGTTTATATTGTCCTGCTGCACGTACTAAAAGAGCTTAGGACAAGAATCTGGGAAGACAAATTTTACTCCTAAGTGATGTTTGTACTCTTAGCTTCTCTGGTCTGCCCCCACATCCCCATCCAAAAACAGACTGGTCTGCCAGCATCTGTGTTTATCAAGGATCAGTGTTAGTGAACAGTTTTGTTCTTGGAAGTATTATCATAGTGTGATCTTTCTGTAATACAATGTTCTTCTTGTTGGGCTTTTTTCACTTATTTTTTAGGAACAGGTCTGTGAACAGAACTCAGATTCTGCAGGAATTTTTCCCTACTTCCTCTTTGCTGGCTTTCCCCAAGACAGTCTCCCTGGAGAACTGCTTTCTCATCCGCCATCCTGATTTGGGGAATAAGGTGAGAAATTCATCCTGGAGCCATTGTCTCCCTGACTGTGAGTTGTCCTTCAGAAGCTCTAGGCCTTTTGGGGATTTGCATGTCTTCAGTTCTTTCCACTGCTGTGTGATGTGGCATCTCAAGGTTGCTGTACCCCCCAGAACTGGAGAGAAAGCATGTTGTGTCTACTTATGTGCTGCTGGGACACCGTGTCCCAGACCTCCCTCAGCAATAAGAAATGCCTATGGGGTGTCCCAGCTCCTCACATTTACATCCTGGTCTGTGTGCACAGTTGGGCACAATTCACTTGAAGGCCCCTTCTGGGAGTTGTTCCTGGTAGTAAGTTCTACCTGTTTTGGGATACCTGCAATGGGGGCACATCACAGAAATGAGTGTTTCCAGCCTGATCTTTGTTTCCATGTGAGTTTCGTGGAGGAACTGCCTTGGGAGGCTTTGCTTTGGTATCTGAGGGAGCAGCAAACCTGTAGTTTGTGCTGCCTCACCTCGTTGCAGGGCAGTAACTTGCCCTTGTTTAATCAGATTCAAGAAAAGCTGGCAAGGCTTGTGAAATATTCTTCTGTCTTCCTAGAGCTACAGTTTGCACAGCCTCTTTGTTGTTGGAAGTGGACAGCTCACCCTGACTGTTGTACCTCTGGACAAGTGCAGAGGACACTGCGAGATGTTCAAGGTGGATCTGGAAGCTGGAGATTTGGGTGAGTAGCTGTGCTGTAATCTGCAGGCTCTGGGAGCTGGGCTTTTCATAGCTGACACCTAAGGATGTAGTGTGTGCCTGCAGTGAGTGTTTGTAGCAAGACAGAAGCATGGTGATTTTGGGCTGGAATTCATGGCCTGGACTGCAACTGCATGCCATGAGATGCTGAGTGTAAAGATTGCTAAAACTGAGCTGCAGGGGCTGCACAAGACACAGTGCTCTGCTGGGTGTTACAAACTGAGGGCAGGGGCTCAAAGAGCTTCTGCGTGTCTTCTTCCCTTCGTGGGAAAGGCAAGCAGTCGTTAGGCATGAACTGAACTAATGATGCTTCTTCATTGCATCTCCCAAAGGTTATGCCAGCACGGATTACTGGACGATGAGCTTCGTGGCCAAAGGGACAGAACCAGCTGTTGTTTGTTATGGAGCTGCTAGCTAAGGACTGTGGCATAGGAAAACAGAGCTACTTCCAGGGCAAGAAGACTTTCAGCTTTGAAGCCAAGGCAACATCTCGAAAACGATAGAGTGGGGCAACTGTGACAGGCAGCTTTGCCACCCTGCATGTTTACAGTGTTAAAAAATGACTGTTGTCCTGACCCTTGAGGTAATTCTTTGCCTTTTCTCAGATGTATTTTTGGAGAAGCTCAAGCTATTTATGACCTTTCCTGTCCCCTCAGGTAAGCTGTGGGCTGGCAGCAAGGGTTTTTTTCCAGGAGCAACAGAAGGGTTTCTCAGGATGAGATTAATCTTGTGTCCTTTCTGGATTTATGGCACTTCTGAAACTTCGAGGGGGGGGAAGAGGGAACATTGGGAATGAAGGCTGTGTGTGTGACATTTCTGTATACATTCCTCCTGGGGAGGAGGCTTGAAGCCTGCCATGTCAGGCCATCTCTATAAAGGGAATGAATTGACATATCCCACCTCCACCCCATCTCTCACACGTGTGGCTGCGTGCCTCAGCAGTGCGCCCTGCATCGCCAGCCTCAGCTCTGTGCTTCTGGGCTGCCACAAGCACTGCAGCCTCAGTGCAGAGAGCCTCCCTCACCGCACCATTCTTGTACCAAATGAATCAGTTCAGACCTCTGTGATCACTCTCCTGCAGTTCTCTCTCAGCAGGCTGGAGGTGAGTCAAACTGTGACTCTGCTTTCTTCCCCCGCTTCTTTCCCTACAACAAAAATGCAGGTTTCTGTGAGGTGCTGAGAGTGCAGCAGTGGTTCTGTTTGGAGACGGGGCTGGATGCAGAGAAGCTCTCTGCAAGATCATCTTCTGATTGTGCACCTGAGACACAGTGGGGGTTGTGTGATTGCTTTCATATATCCCTTGCTTTGAGGCACTGCCTGTGTTCCCAGCCCCGGCTACCTGTGGGAGCACCAGAAATTTTCTGTGTCCCTAGCTTTTTTGTTTTGTTTTGTTTTGGCATCAATTTCTTCCAGACCTGAAACTTTGTCTTCAGAATGAATGTTGGTTTTTCCTGAGTCTGTTCCAAGCTGCCTTCGCATGCTTCCTGTTGCTTGAGCAACTGCTTTATCCAGTGCCCTGAGAGAGGCTTGGTTTCAGTGTTTGCAGGCTGCGGATGCTGCTGTCCCTTCCAAGTTTGATCCTTTGGGTCTGTTCCTGCTGCTGAAGATCATTTACAGATGTGTCAGGCTGAACTCATAGGCCAGGGCTGGGGTTCAGGACATACTCTCACACTTGTTAATATGGAATTGGGAGGGGTTTTGTTTGAAAGCAAGTTAACTCCGTTCTCAGGAGCAAAAACCTTTTCCTCTGTAAATATTTTAGATATACTTAAAGTGATAGATTGGAAAAATGTCTACCCAGCCTTTGTTTTTGAACAAGAGCAGGCACATGGGAGCAAATGTCTTACTAATCTCATTAAGGGCTGACGGCAGCTGCCAAGTGGGATGACCACGTCTGGCTCCTGCACAAGGACAAGGCAGAGGACGGTTCCTGCTCCAAAGAATTTAGCCTGAGAGAATTTAGTCTGCATCACAAACATTTCTGTGCATAACCCTTGTTTTTCCTCCTGTGAGCTAACGAGAACAACCCCAGCACTTGTGTTAGTCGGAGTGTTTGGCCTTTCACTCTGGACCAATGTGCTCCAGGTCCAATAGAACTGGAGGCTGACTCTGAACAGAAAAAGACTAATTTAATTTGTAGTAAAACATTAAAGGGAATTGGATTAACCAGACTTCTGTTAATATTGTTGATGCTTGGGGTGTGTTTTACCCTTGTGACACAACATGCAATCTTGTACATGCCAGCACACACACACACACACACACACACACCGCCCCTCTCCCTCTTCTTGAAGCCTGGATCTTAGTTAATGGAAATTCAGGAGCTCAGTGATGCTGGAATTAGGGCCCATGGAGTGACTGTTGCTATTTACGCTTTTGGCAGCTTCTCAAGTCAAATTCAGAGACCGACAAGGTTCCCTCACCTCTCCCTGTTTTTGTACCTGGTCCATTTCTGTAACACATGGGCTGGAGGTGCCCGTGGGAAGGAGCTGCTGGGCCCATTGCTGCTGGGATGGAGGGCGATTCGGTGATGCTGCTGCTTCTAAGCACCCTTGAATGAAACTTCTAAAAGAGCTGCAGAGACAATGAGCGTCTGTGAGGTGCCTGCATTTGGAGTGTCACACTTGTGGCTGTCTGGATCCTTTGGGAAAAAGCAGAGAAAATGGATCTATTTATGTTGCTGTTTACACTGGGGGAAGGGGGGACCGTAGGGTAAGTTTGTGCCTACTTAGCAAAAGTGCTCTCACGTGTTGCTTCCCCACTGCTCAGTGTTACAGCTGGTTGGCCAGGAGATGGTGGATCTGGACTTGTTGGCAGATTAGCTTTCCAAGTGCATTTTATGGTCTCTGCATAAAGTTTCCAGATCTGTGTCTAGGTGATACATTGCATATGTCCCAACCTTACTCCCTTTGGAGTTTACATCATTTGTTTTTAAACTTCCAGTATATTTTCTCTTCCTTTTCCAAGAGCTGTAAGGAATTAGCTGCTAAGCAGAAACAGGAGGGCAATTCTCTTGCTGATAAAGAGCTGATTTTGGCCACGGCTGCTGCTGAGTGCAGAGCCTCAATCTGTAGTGCAGCTTCTCGAGTAGCTGCTGTTGTCAGCTGCCAGAGGAGCAGTGCTAACACCTTCCACATTGCAGCACAGGCAGAGAGCCGGGTACCAACAACTCAGGTGAGGTCAAAGTGGCAAAATTCAGATGGCCAAAAAGAGGTTTGGATACCTTGGCTATGTGGCTGCAACTGAGCCCCAGCCATCTTCCATATCTGGAGCTCTGGCTTCACAGAACCTCACCTCACCTATAGAGCAGGCAGCTCCTAGCGAGCTGCTGAGCCTGGTGCAGAAGTGAGGGGAATGCATCTGCTTTCTCAGCTGTCAAGAGATTGCAACAACAAATGTGGTTGGATGAGTCACGGTGTGTCTGTCGTGGTCTCTCTTGCCTATAGCTTTGTTTTGGCACCTGTGCACCCTGTTTTGGGTAACAGCCCGCTTCCCATCCTGGCCAGCCTAGCGGGGTGCTCAGTAAATGTGTGCATCCTTATTCTTAACATTTCCGTGCTCTTTGCCTGTGAGCTGGGAGAGAAGGGACTTGTATTCACCTGACATCCCAGAGGTTGCAAAGCTTCTCCGAAGTCACGCCAGTCACTGAGAACCTTGTGGGCAGAAGTGGGGAAGGGTCGTTTCTCTGCTCCTCGAGGTGGAGAGGTGGGATGCTGGACCTCGGGATGGTTGTGCTTTAAAGCTGGTTTCCAAAAGCAGGGTCATTGACCATTGCTCTGAGTGCTGAACTCAAGGAGTGTTGTTTCCTTCGGTACCAGGAAATCAGCATCACTTCTAGGGGCCAAGCTGACAGTTTTTCTGTTGATTGTTTTCTGTCTCTCTCTGCTGATCCCAGCATCCAGCTGCCTTTGCAGTACCCTGGAGAACTTTCTAGGCTCAGGTTTCCTGGGCCTTTGGCTTCTCCTGCTGCAAGGATCTGGCAGGGAAGCTGGTTTTACTGCAAGGAGCTGGGCTGGCTCAGAGCACCTCCCTTCTCTCCCTGGTTTTGTAGCAGCAAGCCCAGCTCACGGCGTGGGAACTCCCTAAGTGAGAAGAGGTGTCCTCTTTGCAAATTCTGTTTGTAGAGCCATGTGTTTTCCCCTTCAGGAAACTGAATCTCATAAAGCACAGGTTTCATGTCCTGCTGAGTTAAATAAGGGAGATGCTGGTCTTCCCCTTGGCTTTGAAGATTCAAACCAATGGTAGGTGATTTATTTTTTGTGCTGTCGCTTTGTCTGTAGGGAGGGGGAGGCAATATAAAGGCTCAGGGGTGCAGGGAAGTAAAGCTATACATGCATAAAGACTGTTTCAGTGCTGAACACTATAAATTCAGTGGTGGATTAAAAGAAAAAGAATGTAAATATGCAATTAATGCAGAATTTTATGGATGGTCATAATTTAATATATTGAGAACTCTGTAAATACTTGGGAAAAAAAAAAAAAGTCTGTAAAGTGTGTAAATAAATGAGATTTGTATGTAAAGAAGAATAAAAAGAAAAGTTTTTACTTTTTGCAATGAAATGCAGTGTTACTGCACCTCTCCCCCTTTCCTGATTCTTATTTTCACATCGTGTCTCAGCCACTGAGGGGTCATTTAAACCTTTTAGGACACTGTGCAAAGTTGGAATGCTTTGGAAAATGTTTTGCCAGTTTGAAGCTGGTTCCCAAAGCAAAGGTGCTGCAGTGGCACCGTCTGTCTCTCCTTTCTTCCTACTAACAGTGTCTGTCCTTCCTTCACAATTCAGCTTATTTCAGCCAAGCACTGACAGAAGGGACAGAAGTTGGTAATTTCCAGAGCTGAATAAGGCAGGCAAAGGAGAGAAAGCTCCCGCTGCTACCAGGATAAAGTGCAAGCCTTGGTAGGCACCCAAGAAGCCACGTTGAAGACCTTCAAGACGTGAGTCAGTAGAAAATGAGGCTTTGCTGCTTCTGCAGTGCAGACTTGGGCCTTTTTGGAACCCGCCAGTGTTGAGCTGAAGCCTTTACACCCTCATCAGGTACCGGCATGGATCTCCTGTCTCATGCCGAGGCTGCTGGCTCCCAGGGGTGCAGCAGACTGCAGTGAGCAGCAGGAAAGCTGCATTCCTCACACACTTACTAATGCCGGCTGGACATGAGTTTGTCAGCTCCAGGGTGGGGCTTGGACCTCGTGCTGTTAATCTCCACGCTTCAGACACTGGCTCCAGAAGGAGCCACTAGGGTAGGTTGGGAGGTTGGGAAATTGTGCTGCATCCCCCTTCACCAGCAGCCGTGCCTGACCTTGCCAGATGCACTGGCTGTTACTCACGTCTCTCCATGAGCCACGTGCCCTGGTTGTGACTCTTCCAGACCTGTTTTCTCCGAAAGCACTGTGACCCAATTTTTCTTAATCCTCGTTGCTTCAGTAAGGTCTAGTGAGGATGCTGTGGTGCCAGGGGCTGCTTAAGGCTTAGCCCTTCATTTCTGCATTGCTTTGGAAATACCAGTAGGTTCGCTGAGGTCTTCTCATCACTGCCTTGTTCCTCATCTGCCAAGCTGCGGTGAGCTGGTAGGACTTGGGTCCTGATATTGTTCCTTTCTAGTTGTTTCTCCAGGTCTCCAGAGATGCAGCAGAGCTACTGGAGTGTCTTGTGAAGGAGGTGGGTTTGCCTTGACCCACACTCCAGGCCTGATGTTGACCTTAGCAATAAATGCGAACTGTGGTGAGATGTTAGCTCCAGATCCTGCTTGCAGAAGTTATTGAGCTACTGAAAGCATTTTAGACTCTGGACCTAATAAAGGAGTAGTTAATATGTGGAGGTAAGATCTGGTGGGGATGTAGGAGAGCAGTGGAGGCAAGAGAGCTGATGAGAGTGGTCTGAAGCAGAAGGACAACAGTAAAGCAGGGCCTGGAGAGCTGGGAAGGGAGGGGGAAAGGCAGCACTGACTGTGTGTGATGAACTTAGCTCTGCTAGCCAGAGCTGCCCCCCAGCTGACCCTTCAGAACAGTCTGTGACCCCCAGAGGCAGCTCCTGGAGTGGAGCTGGAAGGAGGAGGTGAGGGGGGTCTCTGCAGGACTGTCTCCAGCACAAGTGGGGCAGCGTGTGACTGGGGACGCTGATCCTGAGCCCTCCAGGTGTCTGGCTGTGGCTGCAGCGCGGTCTGTCCCTGCAGAGCTCATGGTCTGCTACTCCAGACAGACTCAAAGGCAGCTCTTGACTGCTAACTCCCCTTTTGGGGGCAATTTCAGCTCTTGATCTCGTTCTTCCTCCTCATCCTCCTGATGACAGAGGGAAGAGACATCAACCCTCTGCTATCTCTTCTTGGAGGGATGGACGGGGCAGGAGGCTGCTCCCCACTGCCTGCTGCTTTCAACCAGTGCACAGAGATAGGAGGTGGACAAGGGGAGCCCTTATAGCACTGCAAGCTGTTCTTAAGAGTTGCAGTTGCCCTTATTTCTAGAAGCACCTCAGTGACCAAGGAACACCCCTGTGTAAAACAGAGCTCTGCATTTATTTGTCAGTTGTTTGGGTTTTATTATTATTGTAGTTCAGGACAAAAGGTGGAAAAGGGACCACATAACAGATGGTTGAGGTGATGTCTGACGTTTGGAACAGCAGAGACTTACGTGAAAATGCCAGTGCAGGGAATTAGGATTGATGCACAGGGTCTGCCTTGGGGAGCGGACCAAGGGAGTTCTTTGGCACTGTATCCACTTCTGCTTCTCCATCAAGTCTGATATGTGAGATGGGTGTGTTCCATGTGGCTCTGAAACTCCTCTAATAAAGAACTATGTTTCCTCCCCGATCTTCAAGCTGTTGGGTGTTCCTTGCTTTTGGGAGGTGCTTTAAATCTGACTGCCAGAGCTGTGGGCTGCTAAGAGCAGAAGCTGTCTGCACGATGCTGAGCTCAGGTCTTTCTCCTCTTTTCCTGTTGCTCACAGCACTGGAGCTGAGCTGGTCCCTGACTGATGAAGAAAAGAGGATCATCTTGGATGAGCACAATAAATATCGCTCGCAGGTCTCTCCTCCTGCTGTGGATATGCTGAAGATGGTAAGTGGCTTTTATGGCAGGGAATCCCAGAATGGAATGGTGCAAGGTTTAACCTTAATGCCTGCAGGAATCGGGGTTTTGTCTGGGGGAGGCAGGGCAATAATTGCTTAGAGCTATTGATACCAATGGAGGGGTTCCCCAGATTGCCTCTACAAGGATGAGTCTCTTTTCATGCGTAGAGTTGACTGATCAGTTTTGGAAGTTCCTGAGCACAGTCTGTGTCTCCTGATGCTCTGTGAGAGCAGAGCAGCTTTCGCTCACGTGAAGCTCATTCAGAAAGGCAGGTGATGCCCTGAGCTGTGGTGCTGAGCAGGGCTACACAGCAGAGGGGGAATCCTATGCCAGCAGCTGGTGAAGCACTGCTCCGTGTGCTTCATTTACCTTTGCAGGTGATTGGGATCCAAAATTCAAGGGTGACCTCCAGGTTGTTTGGTTTGGGCTTTCCTTCATGTTCCTGAGCACCACGATTCCCACGGGCGTAGCAAGATGCAGAAAAGTCAGGGAATTTGGAGCCAAGCTCTTAGGGAAAGAATGAAGGAAACAATTTCCCACATGTCTAAAATGTGGGTCAAGATCCTTAGGTTGGTGGCGATTTGAAGCAGGGAGTGCTGTAGCAGCGGTGGCAGATCGCTTGCTTGGAGATGTTCCCCTCTGCAGGGCTGCATTGTTTTCTTCATTTAATCCAATCTCCTTGAACACATGGGACCTCCTGACGCTGCAGATCAGGAGCACCACAGATGTTCAGTGTCGAGCAGCCCTGACAGTTTCTTGTTAGAGGAGTTCCATGAAAGCCCCATTCTAACCTTCCTCCCCAGGACACAGTGCTGCTTGTGCCTTCCCTGTCTCTGACCTCACCTGCAGCTGCACCACGTTTCTGTTTGGGTCTGGTTGCTGTGGAAATAGTTAGATGATGGGGGGATTCAGAGCCTAAAGCCATTTATTTTGAACTGAGGCAAATGCTGCAGGTGCAAGCCCACTGTTTATGGAGCCCAGCTCTGTGCCAGAGGGAAACGGTGTGCGTTTCCCAAGCAGAGTTTCCAGCCCGTTGCTCTCAGCCTGGCTTGGGGCCATGGTGGGAGCTCAGCTGGCTCTCTGTCCCCCACCCAGATATTTTGGTGCTTCCCCCACAGTGCTACTGCTCAGGGGCTGTCCTTGTCCCCTCCACGCCCTGATGGCCAAATGCCCTGCAGCAGAGCTGTGTTCTGTGCCACTTTGTGCCCCTTTGTGCCCAGTGCTGGTTCTAGCCAGGAAAGCCCCCTTAGGACCCTCTGTTTGCTGGGCTGCCTTCCAGCCTGCTGCAGAAGCAAAGCTCCATCAAATGGAGCAAGGATGGTCAAAGCAGCTGCAGCACAGGGCTTCCCACTCATCTCCCTGCACAAAAGCCTCTGGGGCCTCAGCTGATGGGGGGCCACTGCTGGAGGGAGCTCTGTGTGTCTGTCAGGGGAGATTTGTCCTGCTCCACTCCTGTCCTCATCCCCGCTCCTGTGTGACCCAGGGTCCTCTTGTCCTCTATCAGACTTACAGCTCTCCGTGCTGAGCTGAGGGTGCTCCGTGCTGACATTTCAGGTGCTCCAGGCAAGGCTGAGAATTGTGCTGCTGCTCTGATCTACCCCTGTTTGATACGTTTGGTTTGTGCTGGGACGGACTGAGGAGATCCCTTCCCCATGCACTCCTCAGAAGGCACTCAGGGCACCCACGTATTGAGTAAGGGTTTGAATATGACTTCTGAATGGGAGATTCATGACCAGGCAGCTCAGGAGTCCTTCTTGTGTGTGTCAGAGAGCCCTGTGTCCCTCTCCATTTACTGACACTGAGCTCCTTGCAGAGCTGGGACACGGAGCTGGAGGCCTTTGCCCAGGCCTATGCAGAGAAGTGCATCTGGGACCACAACAAGGAGAGGGGCCGACGGGGGGAAAACCTCTTTGCTATGGCCCCGATGCTGGATCTGGAATTCGCTGTGGAGGACTGGAATGCAGAGGAGAAATTCTACAACCTGACGACTTCCACGTGTGTCTCTGGGCAGATGTGTGGCCACTACACCCAGGTACCAACCTGCTGGGGCAGAGGGGAAGCTTGGTGGGGAAGGATCTGTATCAGAGCCCTGGGTCCTCCCAGAGTCTTTGCAAAGAGATGGGGAATCTGTGCTGGGCACCAGCCGGGAATCACTGATACAGGGGGACCTGGGCACGGTGCCTTTTGGATAAGACCTCTTTGAAAATAGCTCTGCAGCTGTTTTTTGGCAGTGCAGCAGAGCTGGGTGCCAGCTTGCCTCAGGCAGAGATGAAATCTGAGTGTGTCTTTGCAGTGTGAGTGAGTGGGGGGAGTGGAGAGGAGCGTAGTCAGTGGTGGTGAGTGTCAGGATGGATCTGTGAAGGAGCCCTGGATCGAAACAGAGGTGGTGATGCTATGGAGTAGAAAAGCTGTGGCTGGGGAGCCCCTAGGCTGGGGAGGTGCTCCAGACAGATGCAGCTTCCAAGGCCACAGTATGGCCTGTCGACAAGGCATCTGCCTTCATCATCAACTCACCTTCACCCCTGGTCTTTGTCCTAGGTGGTCTGGGCAAGCACGCACCGCATTGGCTGTGGGTCAAAGTTTTGTGAGAAGATTGAAGGAATTGAAACAGAGGACATGCACCTGCTTGTCTGCAACTATTATCCCCCGTAAGTCCCATGCCTCACATGATTTGGTTCATCTTGGTGGGGCATCTGTGCTGGAAATGCCCTGCTATAGTCCCTATAAAATGGCAGGAAAAGCCTTTGGACTTGCTCAAAAATAAAGGCAAAGCAATTTTGAAAAAGGTCTTTGTTATCTTGGGTTGGTCGTAAAGGAAGGAAGGGTTGTTTGGTGATCCTTAGCCATGATTGTGATTCCTGCTGTCTGGTTCAGCTCCTGGCACAGACCAGGGAGGGAGGTCCCCCAGGAAACTGCCCAAGGCTGGTGCTGCAGCAGCTGAAAGTACAAACATCAAACAGCACCTGCTCTGTGCCTGGTGCTTCCCAATAGAGCAGTGATAGCCTGGTGAGGGGGGAACATGTTTTCTACCAGCAGAACAGTAAGATGTGGGAGGAAGGGTGGCTGCCTGCCTGTGAAGCCCTGGGATTAACCTTGGGAATCACTGACTCTGAGATGGAGAGCAACAGCAGACCTTCTTAGGAGCATTCAGCAAAAGGGAGACAAAGGCGTTTCCAAATGCCCACTGACTGCTCTTTTATAAGGGGCAGTGAAAGACCAGGTCCACAGAACTGTTTCCCTTGGTTTTAGCAGTCTTGGGTTCAGGACATGGATCAAGCTGTGCTGATCCAAGTGTGTGGCAGAAGACACGCTTAAATTCTGAGTTTTGTTTTGGCTGGGATATTCCAGTTGAATCAGACTCCCTCTTGGGGATGGGTGTTTTCTGCCTTGTCCTCACATTTTTTTGGTGTCTTCTGCTTCCAGGGGTAACATGAAAGGCCGGAAGCCATACAGGGAAGGACCCTCTTGTTCACAGTGTCCCGAGGACAGAGTTTGTGTCAACTCCTTGTGTGGTAAGTGAAGCAAAGCCATGCATGTGCCTTGTCAGGCTGTTGGGACTGAGACCCCTGGGTTGAGGTCCACGTTCTGAACCTGGACCAGCAGCTTCAGGTCTGGTCTAAGAGACATGACGTGTGATGGCAGCCCCTGAGAAAGGTCAACTGCCAAAAGATGAGGAGGATCGAACAAGGACCTCAGACCTCCCATAACCAGTGGTTATTGCTCCATGAGGATGCCCCGTTCTTAAGGGGAAGGAGATTGTGTAAAGGAGATGAGATTTCTCAGTGTTGGGAACTCTAAAGTGGTAGATGGCCCAGAGTGACCTAAGCAGCCTCTGGCTGCTCCTTCTACGCGCTGTTGACTTTTGCTGGCCCTGATCAGTTGAGGCCAGCTGACCCCTGTGCTAACCCATGGCACTTTCCATCTCTTACCAGAACCCACTATAGAAGAGACCACTCCACCCTCTGTGACAACAAAGGCAAGCCCATCCACCCCAGTCACACCAGAACGCACTACACCAGCACCCACCACAGTCACGGCCAAGCCAGAACCCACAGCCATGCCCTCAGCCACCACAACAGTAGCCAGCACAGCCAAGGCAGAGCCAAAACCTGCTACAACCAAGCCATCATACACCACACCGGTACTCACTACTGCTACATCCAAGCCAAAACCCACCATGCTAACAACCACCACTACAGCCAAGCCAGCACCCACCACACCAAAACCAACGACCACCGCACCAGAACCCACAACAACCACCACTACAACCAGCACTACGGCCAAACCGGCACCCACCACACCAAAACCAGCAACCACCACACCAGAACCCTCCACCACCACGCCAAAACCCACAACAACCACCACTACAACCAGCACCACACCAAAACCAACGACCACCACACCAGAACCCACAACAACCACCACCACAACCAGCACTACGGCCAAACCGGCACCCACCACACCAAAACCAGCAACCACCACACCAGAACCTACAACAACCACCACGCCAAAACCCACAACAACCACCACCACAACCAGCACTATGGCCAAACCAGTACCCACCACACCAAAACCAGCAACCACCACACCAGAACCCACCACCACCACGGCAAAACCCACCACAACCACCACTACAGCCAAGCCAGCACCCACCACAACCACCACTACAGCCAAGCCAGCACCCAGCACACCAAAACCAACAACCACCACACCAGAACCCACAACAACCACCACCACAACCACCACTATGGCCAAGCCAGCATCCACTACACCAAAACCCACAACAACCATTACAACCAAGTCAGCACCTACTACGCCAAAACCCACAACCACCACTGCAGCCAAGCCAGCACCCACCACACCAGAACCCACCACCACTCTGCCAGAACCCACAACAACCACTACAATCAAGCCAACACCCACCACAACAACGCCTGCAATCACCACGCCAAAACCAACCACCACTACAGCCAAGCCAACACCAACCACGCCAAAACCAACCACCACTACAGCCAAGCCAACACCAACCACGCCAAAACCAACCACCACTACAACCAAGCCAACACCAACCACGCCAAAACCAACCACCACTACAACCAAGCCAACACCAACCACGCCAAAACCAACCACCACTACAGCCATGCCAAAACCCATCACCCCCTCTACGACCAAGCCAACACCCACTATGCCAAAGCTCACAGCCACCACTACAGTAAAGCCAAAACCTGTTACAGCCAAGCCAACATCCACCACACCAACATTTACCACCACTACAGCCAAGCCAACATCCACTGCTATAACATCAGCAAAGCCAGAATCCACCACCACAACAAAGACAGAACACACCAAAACTGAAAGTCCCGATTATATTGCAACTGGGTTAACACTTTCCTTTGAGCCCACTTTAGACTCGGATTATAGAGCATCTCCAGAAGCAGAGTTAGATACTGAAGAGCCTGTTGCCTCCTTAGCTACAGAAAATCCAGACTTATTAGAAAGTATGGGCACAGCCATCAGTCCCAAATCAGTCCCAGAAACAAATAACGGTGTGAAAGAGGATGAGAGAGAGAAATCAGCCTTCTTTTCCAGTCCAACTCCAGCCCCCAGCCAGATTATTCCAGAGATCAAGTTAGGTTTCAATAAAGCTGAGCTCATAACCTCCTCAAAGTCAGTGGTCTCCAGCCCTGAAGAACCCATCTTCATGCGTTTAACGTCATCTTCCAAAGAAAAGGGGCAGAGCCCTGCTTTCCAGACCTCCCTCTCAGGTAAGGTAATTGTGGAATCTGACCTGGCATGGACATGCAGACGTTGAGTGATCCCCAAGCATGGAGCACACTTGGGAGGAGCCAGTATCACACTGGTCCTTTGGATCCTCGTCTTTGATGTGGCAACAACCCTTTTCCTCACTCTTTCCCCTAACGCTTAAAGGGTCTGATGGATGCCTGGTTTGTGAAGCATGGATTTGTTTACAGCCTGCTCCTCACTAACACCCACCGGCTGTGTCGTGTCTCCGTTGGATCTGTGTGCTGCTGCCTTGCACCTCGTGGTGTCGTCGCGCACATCCCTGACAGATCCCTGCATGAATGGGAGTTTCTCTTTTGCTCACATCTTCCCCTCTAACTTTGTGCTGTTTTTTTCTTTTCTGCCAGCAGATGCCTCGAATGCTGAAGAGCTGGAGACAAACTCAGACCATGAAGGCAAGCAGCAGCCCACAGCTGGAGCTCCCGGCACCCACAGGGGCCTTTTGCTCCTCCTCCTGCCCTGTGTCATCCTGGTGGGCCTTCTGCTTTGAACAGACTTTCTCAGCTGTCCCTGCACCGGTTGCCAAGGCTTTCTTCAGCATGGTTGTCCCACCACCCTGGTAGGCTTGGGAGACACCACGGGCAGTTCAGGTTGACACACTCTCTTCTTCCTCTGGCTCACCCGCTCCAGCCCTGCTGTGCCAAGGGCTACTGGCCATCACAGGGGCACTCAGTGCCCTTCCTGAGACAGCCCAGGGGCAGAAGGGTGTCTGCCATCACGCTAGTGAACTTGGGTACCAATACTTCTCCCTTCTTCCCAGCCAGCCTGGGCTTCTGCTCTGTTTCCAATAGGAGATGATAAGCTCTCGTTGCCCTGTGTGGCCGGCAGGTCCTGCTGCACCACGTCCCGGGGAAAGCAGAATGCCCTGGAAACCCAAATGGCAATGGGACATGGAGGTTGGCTTTGGTATTTGTTTGGAGGCAAGACACGATTGTTGCGTCTGATGTCTGTGTATCAGGATGGATTTCTACCAGAAATGCTCTCTTTCTCTCCTCGTGTGTCTGTTTGTCTCAGTTTTGGAGAAGTGTCACCTCTTCCTTCCTTGTCTAAAAATGGCATTTTTGTCCACAGAAGAGGTTTGTGTTTCCTACTTCTGGGTAGAGCTATGGCCAGTGTCTAGACATACTCCTTCTCCTGCCATCCTTCTGCAGTCTTTACCTCCTTCCTCACTTCTGCTCCAACATTTACTCCGTTGTCATGCCTTTATTGTACGCTTGTGCCTGCACGTGTGTGCCTGCACAGAAGAAAAACCTCCAGCACAGGAGAGGAGTTACTGCTCCTTTCTTCTGCACGGCTTCCCTCTTTGCAGATCTTAAGTGTACGACGTATTTGCAGTTAGATCCAGATCCTGGTTGATGTATATATGTGGGTCCAGGAGGAAAAATAATCAGGTCTGCTGGTGCAGTTTCAGCTTGAGAGAGCCAAGTGAATGACGTTAGAGGGTACCGGTGCTTCCAGGACTTGTTGCAGGATGGCTTTCATTCTCTGGAGCACTGTGTGTTGTATTCCTCCATGTTTCTGCTCTGTTCACCTGAAGATTCCCAGCAGGGGGTGTTAAATGTGGGGCAAGTTTTGCAGCCCAGCAGAAGGGATGAGGAGATCCAGTCCTTCTCTGGTTGCTGCATTCTTTAGTTTATTAAACAGATGAGGTGGAGATAAGTCCAATGTCTGAGTCCTCCTCCTGATGCTGTGTGCTGTGCATCTCCAGAGCATGCACTGAATAAATCCTGTTCTGAAAGTCTGCTGTGGGGCACATGGTTTCTTTTGGGGATCTCCAGAAGTCGGCTTGTATCTGAAAAACAATCCTGGTTGTGCATTTAAGTAGAATTGCTGCAAATCACCCTGGCTCCTTCCAAGTGCTCAATGTTGTTACTGTTTTTTGGCTTCTCGACAGCAATGGGTGCTGGGTTCTGCAGGATTGCAGCTTTTTGATCTTTTGGAACTCAATGATCTTTAAGGTCCCCTCCAACCTAAGCCATGATTCTATGGTTTATGTTTTTAGCCCAATTAAAAGCAGGAGGAGGAGGACGTTCAGCACGATAGGGAATAGAGAATCCCTATTCCCTATTATTTGTAGGGAATATTCCATCAGCTGAGTGCTGAGCAAAAATGTGTCTCCAGCAGGAATTTGTGGGCAAGGAAAGCAAGATGAAGGGAGCTCAGAGCAAAAAGAAACCAAGATGAAATGAATGCTGGAGTGCTTCTGGAGGCCAAGCAGCCTCCTCCCACCCCAGCACGTCTTCATCTGTGCGGCAATGAAAGAAGCTAAATGCAGTGTCCTCCCCTGTCCCTTCCCCACTGAACATCACAGCACCTGCACTGCAAGGGGTGAACCCACAGCACAGGAATGATGCTGACATTGGACCTTTGCTTGTTGCTTTGAGGCTGCTCTGTGCTTCCCCTCTCCCTGCGGTTCTGCTGCAGGAGCACAGCAGCACGGCTCCCTGATAGGAAGCAGCTGCCCGTGGGGTGTTTTTAGGTCATGGTCACTGCTAACCCTGCTGAATGGTGACCAGCAGATGGCAGTGGGACAGTCACTGCGGAGCAGTGAGCAGCACTGACCTCACTGTACAGTGCTCTATTTAATCACAAGCATCAGGTGTAGTTAAGAATCAGATTTTAAAATAATTTCTCCTAAGGGTTGTTGCATGGCTGAGCTCCTGCAAGCTGCAAGGGGAAAAGCACCCAGCATGGAGCTGCTGACAAGTGACAGAAGTACAGCCAGAGCGGCTGTTGTTCACCTTTTGCAAGGGCCTGCAGCCCTACCAGGGGTAAAGCAGGGACAGAGCTGGGATGGCACTTCAGGGCTGCAACTGTTTGCCCACCCGGGTGAAGGAGAGCGTATCATTAATTCCCTACCAATGATTAAAAGAGCAGAAAAGTGTTTCTCCTCCCAGCGAAATGAGAGCACTTGGTCAGCATTGGATTTGTTTTGAGGTGTTGGGTGCTTCCCCCTCTCCTAGCTCAATAACCACCGTGGGGCTCAGAGCAGCAGTAACAGAGTTTGCATGAGCCCATGCAAAGCATTCCAGAGGTGTTTTTTTTTAAAGTATTTTAAAGTATTTCATCTTTTTTTTATGGTTGTTTTCTTTTCCCGAAAGTTTTGACACTTGCAGTCACAGAATGGTGCAAGCACTATTTATAGAGTTCCTTGCAGCAGCAAATTCAAAACTAGAAGGCAGATTCTCCTTCTTCTTCCCCCTGTGCCCTGGGACAGCGGGGCTGAGCGCTGCCAGGGTGAAGATTTGGAGTGGTTTGGTTTAGTCCCAAATCAGGAGGATTTAGGGATGGAGGGAAGGCAGCTGCGTGGCAAACGTGGATTGAGAGTATGGTTGGTAAGCAGGGAAGGGCATGGAACATCCAAGGGAAACTTGTGAAGCATTTCCAGCTCTGTTTCTGGGGACGGCCTGAAGGATGCTCAGCCACTGAAGTGAGTTGGTGGGAGATTCCTGGAAGGAAAGGAGCCTGGCGAAGCTGCTGCAAGAGTCTGGGGACCCAGAGAGGAGGAGGTTTCCATGTGGCCACTCCTTCCCTGGCATGGAGGATCCCTGCTGGACGGGGCCTTGCTGCCTCTGTGGAGTTCTGTCACATTTCCCATCCTGGGCCCAGGACGGTGCCTGCTGACAGCAGGACCTACAGCCTCGGCTGCTCAGCCAACCCCACCTCCCCTTGTCATGTCCTGGTTTCCCCTTTGGGCTCAGGGCTTTGGTCACGTGCAGGGTTTGCTGGGTGACACACAGTCAGGAGCACCAGCCAACCCTGGCCCCAGCTCATCAGCCATGCTTGCTTCAAGGCAGTAAAAGACTCTATTAAAAAATATATAATACAATAATCAAAGCAAGTTTATTTTCACGGAAGAGTATCTCTAGTGGTATTTTACTCATGGTTTTCATCTCATACTGTTTTGCTGCTTAAAATTCTTTGCGTTAACATCAGTGCAGTGGATGGGGAGTGAACCGATTTCGTTCGGGACCCACAGGATTAATCCTTTTCCAGGAGACACCCCTTAAACACGAAGCTGATGTCCTGCCCTGTTCCCATAGTCATGCTGCTGCTTTGGTACCTTCCGAGCAATGCTGGGGGTAGAAGCCCTGGCCCTGAGGAGGTGCATAGAGGGTAAGAATGTGTAGAAGAGAAGCGAGCTGTAGCTTTGTGTGACAGGTTCCCATGACTCCTGGAAAGCCAGATGTATGGAGCAGAGGGCTGCATTCCTCTGCTGCTAGATACTCCAGCATCCCCACCCTCCAGCTGTTGCCCAGCCTGAGGAAGTCCCATCCCAGCCTTGCTGAAGCTACGCCCTATCCCAAGCAGCAGAGGAGCCTTAAATGAGCTGCTTCACTGATGGCAGTCCCACAGCCCAAGCAGCCAGCTCTGAGTCGCCCCGTGTTTCACTTCCAGGGTGAAATTTGAGGGCTCCAATTTCTTATTGCAGCTCTCTTCCTCCCAATTCATCTGAGAAGGTGCCCTCGGTTTGCCCTTGCTCCTCAGTGTCTCAGATCTCACGCGTTTCCCTGGCAGTGAGATGCTGCTGATAATGTCCCGAGACATCCTTCAGTCTTGAGAAACTGGTGCAGCCCTCATCGAGTTACAGTCCCTCCTGTGATCTGGATTCTATTTACTCTGGAATGTGGCGGAGGGGTTGTCCCATCTGCTGCTCACCAAGGGAAGAAATAACCATTCTCTGTCCCTTGTCAAGTGCCAGAGCTCTGAAGCAGGCTGTCATCTCCTGCATCTGCTGTCAGATGTCAGTGCCACCTACCTGGCAGGAACAAGAGGGATCAGGACTTGCTGCCTTTGGCTCATCTCTCTTTCTCACCTGTTTCCTGAGGAGGACGGGGCACTGGTCTGAATTGTTGGCTTATTTTACGTAAATACATAGGAGCCCAAATGTCTCCAGCAGGGTTTGCGTGTGAGTTGGGTTGATAGAGATTACCAAATCAGAAAGAACCACCCTGTAACTCTGTCCCATGGGACAGCTGGGAACTTGTCCAAAACCAGAATGGACTTTCAGGGGTCAACCAGCCAAAATCTGATCAGCTCACGGGGCTTTGAGTTTTTGGCTAAGCCAGCTCATTTCATTGTTTCTCTTGCAGCCATTAAAAATGAGAGATACATTTTTCTTTATGTGGATATTTGGTAGTTATTCCCTGGAATGACACAATCCTGGATGCTGCAGGAGAAGAGCCACACTGTGTTGTTCAATGGTGCCATGTGCTGTTTTTGCTCCAGGACCTCTGTGGCTGAGCATCTCCTCTGGTGGTATTGCTGCTCTTTAAGGAAGGCAATAGACTGTATAGTTATCACCTGAAATGGGATAGAATCCCTCCCACCAAACTATACAACCTACTACCTCACCTCCACAGAGCAGTACAGAGGTCTGCTGTGATTCCCTGCTTTGTGGAGGAGCAGGATTCAATGCACCACCTGTCTCCACGCTTCGTGTCGAAGCAGACGAGCTGAAGATCTGACTGTCTCCTTAGGAAAGACAGTAGATTGTATAGTTAGCTCAAAGGGAGGATAAGACTCCACAACTATTCAATCTACTACCTCAGCCTCAAGGACAGCTTGGGACCATTGCCATCCAGGGCAGTGAGATGATCCTCATCCAGGTACTGACTGCTCAGTGGTTCCTGTGAAGAGAAATGCATAAGAATTCATCAGACTTTGTGCTGCTGAAAGAAGCAAGTCTCACACTCAGCCTTGTCCTGGAGCTCCCTTTCCTCTTTATAGCTCCTTCAGTCCACTTGGACTATAATATATCCTTGAAAATCTTGCTGGTTGCAAACTTTATGCACCCAAGAGCTCATGGAAGCAGCAGATTGAGCCCAGGACCATGCACACAGCAAGCACAGCCTTCCTGAAGCTGCAGCAGCACCAAATAATATACAGGCAAGCTGACCTCACCTCTTGAACACACAGCATATCTAGAACAAACCTGCCAGACTAGATAAAATAATCTATCAATTTAGCTGTTATGCACTCCAGGGAACTGAGCAGATTAGAAATAACTGAGTACAAGGAAGCTTTTAGGCCGTGCATGTAATGGTATTGAGTATATCAAGGCAGATCTCATTTCCCAAACAAATGAGAGCAACATGCAGGTCCTTTAATGCTATAGCACAGCCAGGCACTATTGGCGGGGAGCAGAGACAGGCTGGCTTCCCCCCAAGCCCTTGGCTCACCTTCTGAGCCTTTTTCATTCTCTGTACACCTAACTGCAGATGCAAGGTATTACGCTGGCAGTTTAGAAGATGTGTGTGGTTCTCTTGCAGTGAGAAAGATTTTCCCTTCGAGATTAAAGGAGGATCTAAGGAAAAGGGAGTCACCAGCAGCACATGAAGGGGCTGCATGTGCAACGCAGCAAAGACCCAAAGGACTTCCCAAAAGAACTCAGTGCTGTGAAGCAGGAGGGGTCCCATCTGCCCACGGCTGGATGGGAGATGCAGGGGCTAAGGCATACATCACCAAAGGAACAGAGGATGCTTAACGAATTGCGTTTCCACAGCTAACAGGCAGCAGAGTGCATGAGTGAGATACCCAAAGCTCTGGTCAGCTGTTGTAGCTGGGCTCCCCAAGGTGAGAGTTTAAGATGGGCAGGAAAAAGGATATCTGTGCAGCGAGGCTTGGAAAGTGCCCACATTCCTTCGCCAAGCTGTCCAGAAATGCTTCTCAACTAACAGTCAGCACAGCCCAGTTAATTCTTTTAATTTCCTTTGACAAACTCAGCCTTGGGATGACCCACTGTGCCCGGCCATCTGGCCCAGGCCTCATCCTGTGTGATAACATACAAACAGTGTCAGAAAATCAGCATTGCAGGACTGATTCCCGTAGCATTAAAGTACCCGACCCGTCCACGGTGCCAAGCGCTTTGAATCCCAAACAGCCTTATGATGGGAAATAATATTCTTCCTATTTTATTGGCTCAGCAAACGATGCACAGCGGTTAAACCTCCCTCCTTAATGTTTAATGCAACAGCATCCAGAGCTTTGCAGCATTTACCATCAGGAACAGAGGGATTCATTTAGTCAGAAGTTTAGGAGTTAGGCTCCGTGATCCTTGTGGGTTCCTCTGACTCCAGGTTTTCAATCCGAAAGTGTTTTAGCTTCCCAAAGCTTAACCTGGTGCCACAGGCACCAACCAGAGGAGCAGGACTTTACAAGCTCACTTTTGATACCATTGCAGAGAATAGGAGTTTGGGTTAATACCAAACTATGGATTGGAAATTACGTTACATAGCCCCACATTTACATCAATCTAATTATACATGGGGAGGAGAAAAAAAAAAAAATCCCTTCTGACTTCTACAAGTAATCCTGAAAACAGGAGATTTAATTACGATAATTGTCTTAATGAGTGTAGGTTTCAGGAATACCGAGCTGCTGACACTGCAATCCTGATCCTGCCAGGACCTACGAAGAAAGCAGTCAAATAGGACAATTTAGAAATGCTGTAAGGATCAGTGTGACTCTCGTGGCCCCTGCGCCACTGTCACAGCTGGTGCTGTACGGATGGCCCCTCTCCACGATGGATTACGGTCTAAAGATGAGGAAAGAAGCAGCGATGTGACCAAATCTGCCAGAGATCACAAGATGGGTCCATAGGAAAGCTGGCAGTGGGAGCACCCTCAGCAGGTCCTGCTCCTGTCTCCAGGCACCTTCCCACCACCGCGGCTTCCCAGTTTCCAGGCGTCAGACCTTCCCTTCCAGCACACTGCCACTGAGCCACTCCATTTACAAGTGCCTGAATGCAATACTGCACTGCAAAAATCGGCATAAAACAGCCAGAAGGGTCCGCAGGGCTCAGGAGCCCATACCCCAAAGCCATCCACTGCCTTCTGAGCCCACAAAACCTGAAATTTTGGAAGATTTTTAGACACTTGACCTCTATGGATCAGGAAAACACCATTTTCTGAGCACAGATTTTTGGGGGGCAGCGCTGCTGTTCTCCCATTCCAGATCCATACGGGGACATAAAAATGAGCCAAAGGTGGGATAGGAATTGGCGGGTGAACGACGGCTAGGTTTCTTCCCAGCAAGATCTCTCATATAGGCAAAATGTCCATTCCACCCTGGCTTTCCTGCTTGTATTTTGAGATGGAAAAGTGACTGCAGCCAACACTGGAACCCCGGGAGATGCCTCAATGTGGACCCACAACTGTCTGTGGGTCTGAAGGCCAAAGAGGCCCTGCAGAGCCTCTGCCTTTCAAATCGTGGTGTTACGGAGCTTCGGAAAAGAGCTGGAACAGCTTTGAGGAGCTGATCTGGCTTATTAAGGAGAACTGAATGAAATGGAGGAGGAGGGGGGGAGGAAACCATGCAACAACAAGGTCGCTCCGTTCAAAGCAGGCGCAGCTTTCAGCCTTTGTATAGCAGCAGCGCTGAGCTCGGTGCCAAAATGTGCCGGGCACGGGCAGGACTTCCCAGAGGGAAATGCTGAGCCTCTGAGAGTCCTTTCAGCCCCATGGAGCCCCGGCAGGAGCAGGCAGAGGGGAAACGCGGAGCTGCCCGCAGCCACTGCCGGCTCCCACAAAATGGCTGCCTGACGGCCATTTTGTCGCCGTGGTTTTGCCGGTGGGGAAGGCCGTAGTGACAACGGAATGGGGAAATGAAAAGCAAATGGACAAAAAGAAAAGGAAAAGGAGAAAAAAAAAGAAAGAAAGAAAGAAAGAAAGAAAGGAGGCAGGAAAGTTTTCGGGAGCTCCCGATGCGTGCAGTGATGCCGCGTTGTGGGGAAGCAAAGTGGAGCTGACCCTGGGGCCGAGCGTGAAGATGCGAAAGAGTTAATTGGAGGCAGTGCAAGGAGGCAAAGGGGGACGGACACCAAAACTGGGGAAGTTCACCCCAAAAACAGCCCCACGTCTCAGCAGTGCTTTCCCCTGTGTGCTGTAATGTTGTCGGCAGTACTTTGCTTGTTTATATTAAACACTTACTGTTGTGTGAAACAATTAACAGGCATCCTAACGAATTTCCTGCTCATCTGATAGGGGTTGTCTTGAGTTCTGTCAGATGTTTGTCAACCTCTCGGTCCTCATTAATCAATTTGGTGTTTTTATCTACAAGATGTGCATCTGTAACACGCTCCTAATGCTATCTGTCTTTGATTAACCCTTCATAAACCCATTATTCAAGGTTGGAACAAATCCTGCTCAATCAGCATATCACACTTTCCTGAAGGAAAAATAAAAATCCCAGATTTTTTTTTGGTCACAAAATTAAAAACAAGTGCTACTGATGTTTCATAATTCCTTCGGAAGAGTAAAAATCAAAGAGATAAAAGGAAAAAAAACCCAAACTTTTAAGTGCTCTGTGTTCAATTCTATAGGATAATGCAATTCTATAGGATAACACGATGCTACAGGATAACGCAATGCTACAGGATAACAGAATTGTACAGGAAAATGCAATGCTGTAGGATAATGGAATTCTATAGGATAACAGAATGCTATAGGATAACGGGATTGTCTAGGAAAACGCAATGCTATAGGATAATGGAATTCTATGGGAATTCTATAGGAGAATGGAGTGCTACGGTGTGACGGAATTCTATAGGACAACAGAATTCTATAGGAAAACGCAATGCTATAGGATGACGCAATGCTATAGGATGACGCAGTGCTATAGGACAACACAAAGATCTGCGCAGAGAACACCCTGCTATATTCTGTAGGACTCTTCCATTAATTCTGCACTCCTTCAGTTCCAAACCTGCTTGCAAAAGGCTCACGTTCACCCCTAACATATATTTGGACCAAAACATGGAATTTGCGACGCGGTCCCGGCGCCCACCTATGCACCCCAACTCCAAGACCACCATTTCCACCACAATTGTCCTTCTGTACGAAAGCCAAGCAGATACGGAGGCAAATACCTTTCTACGCAAGGACAGCGATCCCCCCGCTCCTGCTCTCGCTCCCAGCATCTCTGCAGATGTCCAGCAATCCCTCCAGGAGAGGTGAGACCACCCCAAAGCTGACCCACAGCAGAGCCGATCCCCATTCTGTCACCAGAAATCCATTCCCCTCTGCCATCTGGGAGCAAAGAGCCACGACTGCAAACTGCGAAGCCATCCCAGCAACTGAGGGAAATGCAGAATCACTTAAAAAAAAAAAAAAAAAAAAAAAAAAAAAAAAAAAAAAAAAGGGCTTTTATTTGGCGCATGTTCTGGTGGGCTGTTTTTTTTTTTTGGGTTTTTTTTTTGCCATGCTTCTGCGCAACGTTGTATGGTAACGCCACCAAGTTCCCTTCAACTTTTAAGGCACGTTGCTTCCCCATGGCTTGTTGTGTCGCAGGATATGCAGCCTTGCAGTAAACAGCTTTGCTATCCCAGCACTGCACCGTCCCGGCAAGGAAAGCGAGTGCTTAAAAAGCCAGGAGCAGCTTCAATCTTTTAATATTTAAATGAAGATTTTTTTTTATTCCCGAGACGGAAAACTTTTCAGGCAATAAACAAAACGAAACAAAACCAAAATCCCTAAAAAAAAAATAATAATGATTAAAAAAAAAAAAAACAAAAAACGCTCCGGATCTCATTAACTAAAGCCAAATCTGCAGAAAGGTCACATATGCACCAAAAACGAAAGGACACACAACAGGTTAAACTGCTACCGTCCGGCGCTGACCGACTCTAATCATACCAAGCCGATGTGTAAAACCATCCGCCCGTCCAAAAACAAATTAGACAACAGTGCTCGCTGGTACTTTATAAATGCACAAGGAAGGAGGGCTGTTTTATTGAATGCAGCCAACAAACCTTTCCGTCCGGCTGTACCGTGCAGCCCCGCGGCTCTGCGTGCACCCGGCAGCCTTACCCTGCTAACACAAAAGCTCGGTTTGGCAATTCCAGGCATTTTCAGTGCTCAACATACGCCAAAACTGCCCACTCTCTGTCTCTGACTTTGGTCTCCTTCCAAAAGGTCCTTTTATTTATTTATTTATTTATTTTCCCCTCCCTGCTACAGCCGGTGCCACGTCGAGACGGGAGAGTTGGGCTCGAACATGGCCACAGCCTCCAAGGAAGAGCCAAGTCCCAGCGTCCTCGCTTCCCCCTTCCAGGCAGGAAACAAAATGGCCATGCAGCCATTTTGTTCGCTGGAGATGGGAGGGAAGAAGGGAAGGGAGGGGAAATGGGAGGGTAGGATGCAATAGGAACTGAACAGCTTGGCAGAGATGCCCAGTTCTGTCCTCCCTCCTGCCTCCTGCTGAGTGGACCTCTCCAGCCCCATAGCTGTATGGGGCTGTGGGTCAGGGTTTCCAGCACACGTGAGCTGGTTGAGGTCCTGGAAGGGGTTACGAGTCTTTGCTAGGTCTTGGCAGCACCTCTGGCCTCACCACAACCAGCTCTGTGGGGTTGTTCTCTGTTGAGAGCTCCCGATGGGAGCAGGGCAGGAGAACGGAAACCAACACGGTAACGTCCAACTCCTGTACTTCCCCGGGAAGGAAACGGTGTAAATAACACCCACAGGAGAGCGCGGGGAGGGGGAGAGGAACCCGGGGCAGTCAGCAAGGCCTTTGGGACAGAGGCTCCCAAATGGTTGGATACGAAGAACGAACCATCTGCTCTCCTTTCCAACCTAAGCCATTCCACAAAAGCCATCTTTGATATTCCTGAGCAGCGTGAGGGCATCACCCTTACCCTGCCCATCGTCCACAACGTAGGTGAGGTCTCTTTTTGACTACAGCCATCCCAGAGCAGGTGGTCAGAGCGGGACACAGCTCATGGGAGAGCACCCAACACAGAGCAAGACGAAGCTGTGAGAGTCACAGATGTTCCCAAGCCTTAGGATAAGTGAGAAGTCCTGGTTACAAACCCCATCCCTATGGATGAAGGGAACTGTAAATGCCACGAGCAAGCACAGCACAGATCTTGTGGGAAAACCCTGTAAGGAGGGGTGTTAATTGGCACTCTGTGCACATTTCCATATGGATAAATTGAAGCACCAGAGGACAAACCTGGTGAGCTATTGAGTCAGTGGGGAGGACAATTTTCCTGAAGGAGCAGAATTGCAATGCCAGCACCACTGTGAAGAAACCAAGGATGCTCTGACTTCTAATAACTGCTGTTTCTCACTATATTCCCACTTTCCTGCAGATGATCCTAAGATCTTCAGGTGAAAATGGTTGTGAATATATTACTTCTTACATTGGTGTGCTTGATTTTCTTTATTTGGAGATGAGCATCACCTGTAGCAAGCTGTCAGCAGTTGTCCCAACTCTTCATGCAGGGTTGGTGAGCAGCTGTGAGAACTTCTTCATAGGTAGGCTTGTGTTATATGTGCCAACAAAGCTTGGGAACTTTGAAGGTGTTTGAGAGATCCAAATTTTGTTTGTTTCAGTAGGGTTTGGGACAGCAGAGCCCACTGCTGAGGGGATGTCCTCATGGCCTGCAATCTGCAGCCTCTGAGCTGCACTGGTGGTAGACCAAGGCTGCTTTCACAGCCACATCTCTCCAGAGGACAGGACTCTTGCTCTCAATGCTCTCTGTCTCAGATATTGCTGCTGTGGCCTCACCACAGCTCTCATTCAAGGCACATCCTTGATGTTGGCTGTTCAATCTCTCAGAGTTGTGAGGGGTTCACTGTCTGGATGAAAGCTAGTCAAAAACCAGGAGCATGGCATTGGTAAGGCACGTGGGCCCCTCCTCCATCCCCAGGAGGCTCTCTTAGGAAAATAATTACTGAACGCAGGAGTTGGTGGTCATCCTGCAATGCGAGTCTACTTTCTGCCAAGGATCATTGTTTGATAGTAGATAGAACAAAGAATGCTGTTTGGCTTTGGATCAAAGATGGATGGGGAGAGAAAAAGACTGCCAAATTCTGTTTGAGACCAGGGCTCTTCAGACGGGGTCTGCGATGCTGCCAGGGGTCTTGCAAGCCAAAGCCCTCTAGCTCTGTTTTTTCGTGCTTTAGCTCTGTTTTTTCTTGCATGTTGTACAGCTGTGGCAGTCAGCTGCTCATCATCATGTGTCTGTGTCTTTGGACTTCCTCAGCATCAAAGCATTCCCTCTAGCTGTTTACTGGAGCCTCTTCAGGTCTTCTCCTGGTTATTCCCTCAATGTGAGCCCATTCGAATGCAGCCCCACTGCCTTATTGCAGATGCTCCTCCTCCCCACGCTGACCGTTTGGCTTCTGGCTCATAAATTTTAGGGGGGATGAAAATGCGAGTAAGAAGCAAAGGAATTTTATTCCTTTGATGATGAGAAAAACTTTCCTTTGAATGGGGAGGAAGTGTGTCAGCTTTTTTCCTTAGTTGGTGCAAGAGCATGGGTGAACCAAAATGCTTCCTCTGTGTATCTGTGGGCTGATTCTTTTCTTCTTCAGGCTTGTCCAGAGGCCCTTCTCCTCATTTCCCCTTCTCAGAAGTCTTTAGGACTCCTCCTCTGTTTCTGTCTATCGGGGATGATGTACAACAACAAAATGATTTGGGCAGGAAAACAGCAGACTTAACACAACCGCATTGCTGAGTTCCTGCATCTAGTCTTATTGAGTCACTTTGCCTTTGTTTTCTCCTCTGGGAGATAAATGCTCCCTACCTGGGATGGTGGGAAGGTTAATTAGTTAATCTGCTAATTAACTGAACATGTTTTGAACAATGTGTTTGCTTGAGGCAATAGATTTCATGAAGGTCTAACACTGGCTTTGGATGGATGGGCTCCTGGTTCTTATCAGCCAGGGCACCTCGCCCTCTGCCAGAGAGAAGAGAGCTGAACTTACCTGCATTGCTCAAACTGCTGCTACAGCTCTTCTGAAGCACAGATCAGCAGAGTCCCAGGTCTTCCCTGCCTTTTTCTCTCACCAGCACAGCTCTGGGGCTCCAGCCCAAGGAAGCAGAAATCCAAGATAGCTTTTTGGACAGCTGTGCCAGTCTGCTGTGTGCCGCAGCCATCTGAAACCCGTGTCCACCTTATGCTGGAGGACTGCGTACTCCAAAGTCAGTTTTTCCCCTTTCTTCTAGGAGGTGGATGGTAGGGAGCATCATCCTGCCTGCTAGGGTGAGAGGCAGCTTCGTTTTCCACATCTCTGGGACTTATTAGATACTGAATTTGAAGCTGTTGCTGCGAGCGATCCCATAAGCCGAATTATTTTAGATGTTGGCCGTCCTGAGCTCATCCAAAGACCACTGAATGCATCTTCATGCACCTTCCATGTCTGCTGAGGTGAAGTCACAGCCCACAGCAAAGGCTGTAACCTGGTTCTGACAAATCCTAACAAAGATGGAACCACTGGTGCTTATGGAGGTTGTTTGCTCACATTTTCTATAGTTCGTTACAAAACTTCCCTGTTCCAACTCAGAAACCATACAGATTCCTAATTGCAGCCAAGTTTGACCACAGATACCATAACACAAATCAATCTCTTTCCTCTTTGTTGATGCAAAAATGCCTCGGAGAGATAATAGCAGTAAGTCTTTGCTGACTGATGGCATTGTTTTGGCTTTGAGCAGGCCGTGGATTGGCCATCCTCCACTGCCATTTCCTAAAAGCAGTATTTTTCTGGTTGTTTATCTTCCCCAGCCTTGTGTGCAGCCATCGCCCAAAAGCCCCTCTCTGTCCAGGGAGCAGGATTTACTGCTTCTGTTTAAGTAGTGGCAGAGCACAGAACAACGGAGGCCCTATGCAAACATGTGCTGCTGTTTTCTTTCGCTTGCCATTTATTCTTTAGTGGTAAATCACAGCACTCGAAAGCAAACAAAACTCAGAAGATCCAGGACCCAAAGTGCTGACTTGAGCCATACAACAGGGGATGAAGACAGGTTGCACTGAGAAGCTAAGCAACAAATGGCCTTTGAAAGCAAAGATGTTTCGTCTCTGATGCTTGCCTCAGATTGTTTCTGGCTGGGTTTTGGCTCTCTTTGAACAAGGCAGAAGCTTTGTGCCTGGACTGCTTAGCACACGCAAGAGATCTGGGCTGAGTTTTACTCTGATTCGGGTAGGGACCATCTTTATCTTCTGTGTGTGAGCAGCACTGAGTACAATGGATCCCTCGAGATGTTCCAGTGACAAAATGTGACACAAGCAAGAGCTTGTTCACATGGTTTGAGTATACAGGACACCAGGGCTGGGAACGGTCACTGTTAGTTTATGTCTTGACTCTGCCACCAAGCCTGACCCTTCCAAAGGCCCTAAAGAACCAGGCAGGCTCACACCACTGCATTACAACAACAGATTGATCCCCATGCTAGCTCCTTCTTTGACCTCATTTCAGCCCAGGCTGACATCTGGCCCTGTGTTTTCAAGCCACTGCAGGGCTGACACAAGCTATTGCACAGTTGAGCAAGACTGCCAAGGGAAAGAAGGTGGAATGACTCCTCGGGAAGTGGCATCGGCACCTATCAACTTTAACCAGCGTTTCTACAGAGCGAGGCTGAAAGCTTGGTCCCTCCCATGACCAAGTGAGACAGCAGGACCTGTACTCAGGATCAGCACAGCTCTACAGCCTCACTGTGGCAGCCGAAACCAATCCACCTTTACCTACTTACAGCAGAGCTGAGCTCAAGGAAACAGGCAGGGTCCGGAAGGCTGAGCTTATCAGCACAGTGCAAAGATCTCTGCAGAAAGTGCAAAGCCCTTTGGAGAATATCCCCACCCACTGTCCCTCTGGGGAGCGCCTTCCTGGGCTTGGCACTGCCAGTCACCGTGATCGTGGTGGCTTTGGTGGCCACAGCTCTCCCAGGGCTTTGGCTGAGTCTATAGGGCAAAATGTAGGCATGGCTGTGGCATCCATATGGTCTTGTTGTCGGGCTGCATGGAGCAGCCATGGCAGACGCAGATAAAAGCAGAGCCCGAGAGGCATCTGCCTGCAGTGGGGTGTGCACCGCTAATGCGCAGGGATGAACAGATGGGTTGATTACACAGGGAGAAATGGACACTAATCGTATCCAGATTCACCAGCTGCAGGATTTCCTCCTGAGCCCTGAAGGACAGGAAGCCCTTACCTGCTTCTTTATCCTGTCTCTGTTCATTAGGCCCTTCCCCCGCCCTGGGAACCACGTCTGGGTTAATTCCCTGCGCCCAGACCGCAGAGCTCACATCCAGAGGGAACTCCCACAGCACTCCAGCATGGCTGCATGCAGCTCCAGCCCAGGGGCCTATTCTGTCTTTCAGCTCTGGCACAGCCTGGCTCATGTTTTCCTGCTTGGGGAACCCACTGCAAGACTCCTCTTGCCTTCCATGGCCTCTCTGAAGAGTGGGGAAGAATTTGGGGCAAATGAGAGCATGTTGTGCACCAAAGACTGCGCTGGGGATCAAAGCATTGTGTGCTACCATGTCCTGCACTGAGGTGCAGCCACTTCTGAGATAATGTCCAGTACGCCTTTGGTACACATCCAACGAAGCCAGGAATAAAGAAGGATTTTGCAGGCTTAAAACATCAGAAGCAACCCTCCAGCAGGCTGCACGATGATTCACTGGGCTGAACTGGGAGGTGATGTTGGAGAACTTAACTGCATTCTTGCTTCTGGGAGACTGAAACATCTTGAGCAGTCAGGTTTCATAGCCTGCTTAGGTCAGCAGTGCCAGCTTGAAGAAAGGAGCAGAAACCTCCCACCCTTCCTTATCTGCATCTGTCTGCATCCACCCCAGCTCTCTTCAGCCACAGTAAGCTGCTCCCAAAGCAGCATGGCTGCAGGGATGGCCTGAGGTGACCCCCTATGGGGGGGTCTGAGCCCCATCCTCATCCACAGACATGAGCCCTGGGAGCAGCTTACTGTGGTCATGCTGGTAGCAGCACTGCACTCACTTCTGATGGAGTGTCCACGTGAGGAGTAAGCTTGAAAAAGGCTACAGCTCAAGCTGGTGCTCCACGTGGGGCTCTGGGGGACCCTTTCTCCTTACGTGCTGAGGGTGCCTCTGTTCCTAGCCCTAGGCTTGTGTTGTCAGACTCGGTGTGTGCCAGCTCCCACACCATCCCTGGATGCCATGGGATGCCACGTGCTGCCCCTGCGAGCTGGTGCACGGATCCGAGCAAGCCAAGGCCAAAGGAGAGGAGAACCACTCCCTGCATTCTTGGTGTAATTCCCAGAACCTTCCTGCTCAGCCAAAGCTGCTTCAGGTCCCCGTGCCTGGCGCTGAAACATCAGCACAGCCATCCTGTGAGTTCAAATCAAACCCCAGGATGCTGACTGGGCAGTCAACCACGCTGAACAGAGCCGTGGCCGCTCTGCGGACCCCTCCAGGCAGGAGGAAGAGGAGGAAGCACAGCACTTTGCATGGTCTTGCGGGTGAGGAGAAGCCTCCTGCCCTGTCCAACCTCTTGGGCAGCTCCTCTGTCCCAGTAAAACAGTGACACTGATGTGCCAGCTGCAGCCATATGGCACAGCAGCACCTGGGTACAGACCTCTCCAAAGCACGAGGTGGTGCATGCAGGGTTATGCTGCGTTGTCATCATCAGAATAATGCCATACCTACCTCTTAGGCTTCCTCACCCTGTGCAGCCCCTTGTCGGGCTGCACCTTCTATGTTTTCTGCAGACAGGACTAACTCCTGAGTAAACATAGCATGCCAAATCCAGCACACAAAGTGCAAACCTCACGGGCTTCAGTGGGGGAAGCAGGCACTGCTCAGTGCCCACAGGGAGCCCTGCAAAAACAAACCTCACTTTGTCCTCCCCCAGCTCACTTTTCACAGCAGCCAGGTAACATCAAAGATAAAGAGGAGCCAAGAGCAACCTCACAACATCCATCCAGGATGATGGAAGAAGTGGATGGAAATCAGAGCATGAAAGAGGTGATTTATAGGGAATAAAAACTGCAGCAGGAAAGGTAAACAATACTGGTTCTTCTAAAGATGAGCTGTGGAGTGGTTCAGTGGTGAGCTGGCACTGGGTACCCCATGTTCCCCATGCTGCATGGAGTTGTGAGCATCCTTGGATGGGTTTCTACTGGGATCTCATTCAACTTGTGCCCCCAGATCCACTGCAACAAGCTGGCAACTACGAGGAGGAAGCCCACAAAGGCCTGATTTGCTCTGCCTGCCTTCAACATCCCATTTCTCCAGCAGAAGCGATTGCTGGAGTATAAAGCTGATTGTATGGACCGTGCAGCCTGGTGAATGATGGTCCTCATGGGCTCAGCCTGCACACAGACACAGCACGGCAGCACTGCAACTGCAAATCAGGCGACTTTCACCAGAGCTTCAAGTTAAAAAGAGAAAGAAAAAAAAAAAAGAGAGAGGAGAAAAAAAAAAAGAAAAAAAAAAGGAAAAAAAGGAAAACACAATCCAGGCTCTGCCTTGGCCAAACCTGGCCCTTTTAAGGAAAGGAAATTTCCCAGAGCCACCCTCGACAAACCTAGAGGCCCAATCCTGCTCTCAGGAATGCCAGTGCAAATCTAGAACAGCTCTGCCGGCCACTGGGGGGGTTATGGCAGCCGTGCGTGCATCCAGCCCTGCAGGGAAGCTCCTGCTCTCCCCCTGCTCTCTCCCCAGTGCAGAGCTTGCACTGCAACAGCCAGGGAGCAAACTCCAGGTTGAAATGCAGTCAGCATCGGAACGGTCTGCCTGCCAGCTTCAAGAATTTGTCCTTTTTGCTGAGCCACGATCTGGAAGCCCCAACCCTGTTTCGCTGCGAGCTGCGTGCGATAAAACAGCCGCGTCCCTTGGCTGGATGGCTGCTGCAGAGGGGCCACATGTTTTGCTTAGGGCATGTCCGAAGTGCTTCCTCGAGTTCAGACTTCCTCTGCTCAAGGGGCTGCCCACTGCACAGCCCAGCGGAGCGATGCCAGCAGCTTCAGTGGGTTTTTTTGGTAGCAGCCCTCTGCCAACTTCTCCCAGGGAAGCAAAAGAAATTGGGGGCAAACCTGCTTCCACCCCAGCCCCTGTTTATGTCAAAAATCTGCAAGGGAAAAGCTACAGCGATGAGTAAAATGTTCATGTTCCCTTCTCATTAGTATTAAAGGTCTGGATGTAAACCAGATGTAAATGGGCTCTGCTGCAGAGGGTATCCTGCCACATTTTGGGGCCAGATCTGACCGGCCCCATTTCCTGCTAACAGCAACGTGGGCATTCAGCTCCCCAGCCAACCACTGTGCAGCACGAGAGCCAGGGACCACAGCAAGCAGCCTCAAAAACGGGAACTGCCAGCAAAGTCCACGGCCCTGAGCTGCACTCCCCCCATTCACAATCCGTTTCAGCATCTCCCTGCTTCTGCTCGGCCCATTACAACCACTGAGCTGAACAACTACAACCTTAGAGCTGAAGAGCAAGCGAGTGGGAAGGTTCAGAGCAGAACCAAAGCACCCCAGCATCCAAAAATGCAGTGCACAAGGCAACGCAGGTTGCCACCGGGCCCACAAGGCACCCAGCACCTGAGAAAGCATCTCTAGGAGGTGAGTGGGGTACGAGACAAACTCAGGGATGTCCCCTGGAGAATGGGTGGGAGATGGAGGTGAAGCTGAGCTGGGGCTTTTGGGTGCTCTGCAGCCAGTTCAAAGGCTCTGCTGTAGGGCTGTGCGTCACTTGCTGAGAGAGAGAATATTGTTTTTGGAGAAGGGAGGAGGAGGGGGAAGCCAGCAGTGGGGAAGGAGGAGGAAAAATTTGGTGAAGGAGGAGGGGCAGTTCGCATGGCTCCTGAGCACCTGCATAGTGCGTGGCAGGAAGGAGGCAGGGAGACCCTGCCCTGCAGACAGGCTGCTTTTGTTGCATCCCAAACGGGCCTCGATTACGTCTGACAGAAAGAGGGCAGAGTCCCACACAGCTCGGACAAAACCCCCGAGCTCAGCAAGACCTGGAGAGCTTCGGCACAGCGGGGAGAGGTGTGAAGCTCCGCGAATCGCCCTCTGCAACGCCCAGTGCCTTGGCCAGGCAGCCCCTTCCCAGCTGCAGCCATCTCCAGAGCCTGGAGGCCACCGCGGCTCCACGGCAGCCCTCCCTGCTGCTCCCTTGCCCATCTTTGCCCAGCGCAGCCCTGTGCCCAGCTACGGGGTTTGGCCACGGCCCTGCGCCCATCCCGGCGTGTTGTGCCAGCTTCTAAACAGTTAACACCACCAGAACCAGACCGCAGCGGTTCCCTCGTCCGCAGATCCCTCCAAAAAAGAAAAGAAACGATCCTCTTATTCTCTCCTCCACCCACCTGGGCCGCCTCCTGGCACCCATCCCATGCCCACGACCAGCGCGAGGCTCGGGGGGCTGTGGGCTCCCACCACGCTCGCCGCGGCTGCCATGTTGAATTGCAAATCCGACATGAGTCGACATCTTTTTTTTCTCCCCCTCGGTGGTGGAAGCACAAAGCACCCGCGTGGGGGGACGGCGGTGAGCAGGGCGAGAGGAAAAAAGCACCTGGGCGGTGCTGCGAGGTGGGACGCGAGGGCGCATCCCTCCACATGGAGCGATTCGAGTCTCAGCACCGCGGGCTGCGGGGAAGGGGCTTTTGGGGAGAAGGCGGATTGCAGCAACAACAAAGCGCCGGGCGGAACGAAACGGTATTTCAAATCAAAGGCAAAAAGCACCCCAACCAACCAACCAACCAACCAACCAAAAAAACGAAGAGCGAGGTTCGATTCCGTACCGAGGCAGCGAGAGGGACGCACCGCCGGCAGAGTGGTTGTGTTGTGGAGCAGTGGCTGCTTTCAGCTCCGCTTATCCGGACAGTCACCAGGGAAGGATCCTTTTCCGAGAAAGGCCAGTTGGAGTGAGACAGCTTTTTTTTTTTTTTTTTTTTTTTTTGCTTTTTTTTTTTTTTCCCTTCTCTCGCTTGCTCTCTCTCCCCTTTCCTTCTCCTCTCAGCTCAACGCCAAGAAATGGGCGGTGCCTGGATGCCAGGCTCCATCCGAACGAGACGCCGAAGGCCGGGGCAGGCTGGCACAAAGGCGAGCTGGCAGGAATTCCTGCGCTCCGGCGCTCCGAAAATCCACTCTGAAGAGTTCTGCCCCATTTGGCCGCGAAGGGCACGAGGACGGGGCGGGGGGAATGGGGGGCGAATAATAACAATAATAATAATAATAATAAAGAATGGGGCAGAAATAAAGCTGGGACCTTCCTGTGCCTCGACCCAGGTTAAACAAAAGGCCTGGGGACGTGGATAGGGCGCTGTGCCCCCCCCCAAGAGCCGTGTGCTCTTTCCCGCCCGCACGCCCCCTCATCCCGCCTCGCGCTCGGTGCAAAAAAAGGGCAAAAAAAAAAAAAAAAGAAAAAGGGAAAAAAGCCGAAAGCGACGCGTCCGCCATGAGGGCAGCATGGCAGCAACCGCCTCCGACGGGGCAGATCGAGGGCGGTTTGTGTGTTTTAGGGTGTATTTGGGGCCTTTTTGTCGCTGCCGCGAGCACATGGGTTCGCCGATGATAAAAAGGGAGTCCCGGCGGGCTCGGGAGGGGGGCCGAGGGGCTGAGAGCGCTGCTGGGGAGATGCCAAGAGCACGGAACAAAACACGTTTTCATCTCGCCCGCACCAGGGGCCGAGGGGCGGCCGTGCACCCCGCAGCCTCCCGGGGAGCGGCTGCCAAGCCCGCCTTGGCACGGCTCCCCAAACAAAGCCGTCACCCATCCCCGAGCAGGCGCTGACAGTAAGCAAAGTGACAGGCGCATCTCCCGCATGTTAATCCAAACGACGAGGAGCGAGCGGTGCCAGCATCCTCCCCCCCCCCCCTACCCCCCCCTCTCCCCACACCCCCCTTTCCCCACATGCACGCGGACCCCCGGCCCCGTCCACCCCACCCTTGGCACCCGTCGGCCTCGTGCGGGGCCTTTCCTTTGGGCGGGTTTAAATCAAAACAAGCGGCCGAGCTTCGGGGGGCGAACGAGGCCGCTCGGCGTCGGCGGTACCTGCTCCGTTCCCGCTGTCTTCCTCTCGCCTTGGATGCGTGACAAGAGCCAACTCGCCTCTGGTGGGCTCTGGGAGCCGCGGGGCTGTAACCCTTTGCAGGAAGT
The DNA here is from genome assembly GCF_951394365.1 of Tetrao urogallus. Taxonomy (NCBI): domain Eukaryota; kingdom Metazoa; phylum Chordata; class Aves; order Galliformes; family Phasianidae; genus Tetrao; species Tetrao urogallus. Next base: position 3,896,989 of record NC_136837.1, on the reverse strand, counting down.
TGGCACGGCTCCCAGGTAGGACTCGACTCCCACATGGCTCCCCCCAGCAGCCGCCGCCGCTGCTCCCTCCCTCCTCTCCCCACCCGGCTCTGCCCCCAGGCCCGGCGTTGCCCCACGCTGTTGCCCATGGGGCTGCCCCACGCGTTGCCGCTCTTGCACACGTACCCGTGAAGGATGACCTGGGCAACACCGAGAACAACAACTTCCTGCTCCGGCTCCCTCCAACGCCTGTTTCCACGCGGTGTGCGGCGAGACGGGGGGAGCTGGGAGGAGGTTTGGGGGTTTGTCGTCATTGAATCATGCTTTTTTTTTTTTTCTTTTTTTTTTTGACCGTATATATATATATATATATCTATAAATTTTTTTTTGTTTTTTTTTTTTTTTTTGCTGGACCCAACACGAAAGGAAGAAAAATGGGAAGAGAACAGCTCCAAGCCAGCAAGACAATGCATGGAGGACAGGAGATTCGTACAGCTCTCGGGATCCATCTCTCCTGCCCCATTTCGGAACCCCACGCCTCATCCATGCGGTGCTCCTGAACGATTCCAGTCCGCAGTCCGGAGTCCCTCCGAGCTGCCAAGAGCATCGCAACAGGAAAGAAAGAAAGAGCGAGAGGGAGAGCGAGGCAGAGTCCTCACAATCGAGCAGCGAGAAGAGCAAGGAGAAATTAACATCCAATTAGCGCCGTGTTTAACGAGGGAGACAGAGGCGGCTGTTGTTTTATTGCCCTGTTCTTTTCAGGCACATCTGACAGGCAGCGGGGAAGGCACCCCAGCTCGAAGTGACGTCATCATATTTTATTTTTTTTTATATCTTTTCTATTTTTTCCTTTTCCCCCCGTCTTTCCTCCTTCCAAGTTGCAAGGCGAGGTCTCGGCAATGCGGCCAGGGCGACGCGGGGCTTCGAGCCGACGGCTTCGGCCTCCATCCATCCATCCATCCCCCCTCCCCAGCAGCGGCCCTGCAAAACAAACACCAACCCCGGCCCGAAGTCTTTGTTCTTCCAAACAATTAAAAAGAAAAAAAAAAAAAAAAAAGGAAAAAAATAAACATTCAGGTCAAGCCGGAGGGAACCCGGAGGAGGTTCTGCGCTCAGCGTGTCCCTGCGTCCGTCTCGCTGCCGTTCCTCTCCCGAGCCGGCTCTCTCTCGGCTTGTAAAACTTTGCTGCATGTGACGCTGCTCCCAACCTCCTTTGGCAGAGTGACAAGAACCGCGCTGCCGGGATCGGAGAGCGCAGGCGGCTTTTAAGGAAGAAACTCAATTCGCCCAGATTAGAGAATTAGGGATGTTTTAATCAAGGGACAGCGTGGGGCTGCCAGCGGGCGGCCGGGAGGGACGGCAGCGGGGTGAGCGGCCGTGAGGACGGCGATGCCGTGGCCCCGTGTGGGGCTGTGCTGTGGGGAGAGGAGCTGCGCTGCGAACCGGGGAGACTTAATGTCGTGGCCTCGGCTCTCTCCTCCCCCCGGGGCGGGGGGGCCATGCGAGCAGGGTGGGAGGAAGGCCCGACGGGGTCTCGTCGCAGGGAGGAAGCAAGGCTGCGGGGCCCCCGTGCTGCTGGATGGGGGGGGGGGGGGGGGGGGGGGGGGGTCGGCTGGGGGGGCGGGCAGAGTTTCCTCCGAATGGCTGTGTGCAAAGCAGGGGGTGTGAAATGCTGCTCGACACCTCGGAGCTGCCCGCAGACTGCGGCTGTGCGTGGGGACACGCGGCTGCATGGAGAGAGGCTGCACCCATCGCTGCCTCTCGTCCTCATCTCCGGCTGGATTTCCCTCTGATCCCTCCCTCTGCCTCTCGCTCTGTGCCCCCAGCAGGTCCCGTTCGATGCTCTCCATCACCTCCCACCTCACTCCTGCCCGCTCTGTGACCATCGTGCCCCAGTCCCAATTCCCCACCCTGAACCCTTCCCAGCAGGACTGGGCTGCACCAGTCGCCTCTCCAGGGGTTACTTTTATTATTAAGGAACTATTTGCCTCTATGGAGCTCCCTGCTGCAGGAGAGCTGCACAAAGAGACTCAGAGGGCAGCACTGCTGCGGGGCATTGCTCGCTGCCCATATGCCTAACACTGCAGTGACAGCACCAGGAAGGTGTGCTCAGGTCTTTGTCTTAGCTGAAGGGCTTTTAGCAGCAGAGCTCTGCAGGGGAAAAGGGCCCCAGGGGGGCTCAGGGCTGCCTCGACCTGAGTTTCCCTCTCCCAGCTTCAATCTCTGTCTCCTTTGTCCCCTCGGCAGCTGGGAGCAGATGAGGCCAAAGTCCCGATAATCTCCGCTTTCCACTGGGGAACGATAAACTGCAGGCACAGGGCGGTTGCAAACTCCACCCATCCCATTTTCTGTGCTGGAGAGTCAATATTTAAACACAAGTTTGCTTACTGGCCAGATAGGAGAACGCCAGGGCCGTGCACGGGTCCTCGGCGCCGGACCCAACCTCCTTCCATCCCACTTCATTTGTTCTCCCAACTGCAGTTTCAGCCCTGAGCTCCTCTGTTGTAGCAGCAGGGCCCCATCCTTGTCACCTGTGCTGCAGGGGCTGGGCGTCCAATTAACAGGCAGCAATTAAAAGGGAGGGGCTGGTGATGTTTTCTCCTTGCCTGTTCCTGGTGCAGCTGCTGTCCCAGTAGAGGGACAGCTCAAAGGAAGCGAGGGACAAGAAGAACCAGAAAGCAGGAGGTAAGGAAGTTAAGGACCGTATGAGTGACAGCCCCTGCTCTGAGGTCAGGCTGGGGTTGTGAATTGCCTCCTGTGTGCTACCTGAAGGCCTCTGAAACCTGGTTTTCATTTAAAATGGGTTGAAAGCTGCATTTAAGAGTTGTTTCGAGCAAAGTTTGTAAGCCACGGTGAATTGAAGAGAGGTGGTTAAAAGAAATAGTGCTTCTCAATTGCAGCCAGGGTGCATGCAAGGTGAAGGTACAGGAGGCTTTACAGAGATGTGAACAGCAGAAGGTGGCCTTTATTTGGAGGATAAAGACCAAGTGCCTGATGTGGGCTGTGCAGCACCTGATGTTGAGATGCACAGGAAATCAGCTCCTGCATTAAAAGAAATGCCTTAAATGGAGACCCTTCCTGAGCAAAGGAGCCCGTTGTACAAAACAGATTCACACTGCCTTAGAAAAGAAAAAGAAACAAGCAAGGAGAGTCGTTTTATAGCTGTAATTTGGAGCATAGTTAAATCCTCTTTAAAACAATTTCTGGTTAGGGGTCAGGGCCATGCATTGAGTGTTGTTACTGTAACACAAACCTTAGGGAGCAGGGGGGGAGGACAGACAGGACCGACTTCACAACACCAAAGGGAGCTTTTGGGGACAGCAGCCTCCACGTGTGCTGCTGCTGCCCCTGCCTGCAGCCTGCTCAGGGCCCCAAAACCTCTTCCCAGGGAGTGCAGTAACACACTGAACTCTGTGCAAAAGACTGCTTCGTGGGGAACTGAAGTGGGGGAAATCTGCCTGGCTGTGGTAGCAGCACAGACCGGTGGGGGGGGAAGGGGAGGAACAACAGTAATTCTGTGTCTGGGAACTGAGGATAAATCCTGCACTGCTGTCACAGGTGAGCCCTGCTATGCAAGGGGCCTGCCGTGTCACTGCATGTGTGAGAAGCCTGTGGCTCTGTTCCCAAGCCTTTGGCTGGCTGAGATTTATTCCTTTGCTTCAGACAGCGATGGGCCTGGTGCCTCTATTGCAAGACAAACCCTCCTGCTTGTAGCAGTTAGCAGATCAACACCTCCAACAGCCCAGCACCATAACGGGACTCTGTGCTTGTCCATCAGTGAGTGGTGATGCCGCCCTGGGGGGGAGATGCTCATGTGATGCAGCATGATCCAGCATGGAAACACTGTACCTGAGCAGGGGCTGATCCAACCAGGGACCAAACCCTTCCCTTAGAAACATGCACGCTGCCTGCAGTACACCCAGCTTCCCTGGGCTGTGAGGTGCATCCTAAATGTGCTCCTCCAGTGCAAAAAGCTTTCCCACAGCAGACACCGTGTGCCACGCACATCCTGAAGTGCCTTCTCCATCTTCTGATGCTGTCCTGGAGTCAAGTCATACCTTCCTCTTAAGGACACGTGTTGTACTTCATTGTAATGGGACTGTTTCTCTTTTCTGTTTTGAAATTATTACTTCCCTTTCATGCCCAAGGGAGCTGGGCTGCTCCCTAGAGTTTAGATAGCCTGAAGTATGCGTCTCAGTCTTGACTGTTCAGTACAAGCTACCTGCCACACACATCAGCCCTCTCCACGAGACACAAGACAGGAGCTGGTTGTGCTGCTGCTGCTTTTCTCAGCAGGGCAGCCCTGGATCTCTTGCCGCTTCTCAGCTTAGGCAGAACGAAGCAGTCTTTTGTCCCTGCATCCTGGGGCTGGTTTCTTTAGCATCCGGGCATTTTCTGGTTTCACAGGGCTTTCCCAGTATCATCAGATTCGCAGCCCAGACCAGAGAAACATCCTTCTGCTCTCTCTCCTATGCGTCCTGATCAAGATAGCCATGAGGAAGGGGCTTTGACTCAGCTGGAGCCTGAAGCCAGATCACTGCAGGCCAGCTGGTGGTTGGCCTTGCTGGAAAGGAGGTGCCTTGTTCTGGCACCACAGACTTTGGATCAAAAAGAACAAATATACATATGGAAACAAGCTTAGGGTTCTTCAAGGAGTCCAAGTTTGTACTTCTCCCTGCAAGCTGGGGTCAGTCGATAGGGAAGCAGGCTGCTTGCATGGGTGCTCTGCGGAAGAGCAGGCTGGAGCCACGGAACAGCTGCCCTGAGGAGGAAAACAATGGGGTTAGGGCATCCATGCTGAAGTGCTGCTTTGCTGCTAGGTTAGCAGGGAAGGAATGAGACGTGTCTGCTGCAGGGCTGCCAGCCCTGAGCACCCCAGGTTGCTACAGAAGAGAAAGTGGGGCTTCAACCCTGGGAGCATTGGGGTCAGGCACTTCTAACAAGGATGCCTGACAGGGCAGAGCTGTGGGGCTTTGCTCTTATGCAGTGCCTGAGGTTGGAGGCTGCAAGCTAAGGTAACAGGAACACACCAGTACTGCCGTGCCTGGTACCAGTGCCGTAACTGGAAGGATGGAAAGAGTTACAGAGCACATCAGGAATGCAGCACAGGTACCTGAGGGCGGTGCCAGAGCCCTCAGGAAGGAGTGAAGGGAACCCAAAGCACTGTGTGTGCCTTGCTCCCTCACCTGGCTACTGAGATACCTCCAGCAATGGATCCAGGATGTGAATGCAGGAGCATAAGGAGGGAGGCCGGCACGCAACCTGCATGGCAATGAAACATAGCTGAGATGATCTGTACAGCTGTCACAACATCCAGAGATAACACAAGTGTAAGTGAGGACACAGACGCAGTGTCTGCACTGGGCTGAAGGCCAAATGACCAGCTTGTTACACTGCAGTGGATCATCTAATTTCATTACCTCAGGAGCGTACAAACAAGGAGTGTTACCTGAATACCTTAAGAGTGCAGGACTGTCTGCTATATCTACACCTTCAAGGAGCAGATATCAAGAGAGCATCACGCAGTTGGTGAGATCCAAACCCATTCTCATAAGCACACACACAGAAAGACACAGGAAGCAGCAGAACTGGGCAAGCAGGCTAGGTGAAGGAGTTACTGCTGCTTGGTCCTGTTTCTCACCTGTCTCCCTGTGCTGCATTAACAGCTTTGCATTTCTTCATGCCTGTTCCCTTTGATCCCTTCTGCCTCTGGTCTAGTTCAGATCAGGCTGTACCACCACCACTCTCCCAATTATTCCTCCCCGTCTGAGCTTTCATTCTGCTTGCCTGCACCCTCTGATCTAACACTGTAAGTAACCTGGGATGGGAAACCAGGCGCCTATGCAAAGTGCCATACAATTTATGGTTCTGCATGAAGGCTTTAGGATGGTAAAGGCTTCAGACAACAAGAGACTGGAGGGAAAGCATCAGATCTCGGTGTGACAGACGTACCCACAGTTGTTCACTGCCATGAGATCTCCCACGAGAAGAAATGGATACGTCAGCATGCTCTATTTATGCAATCTGAAAGCACAGAAGTCTGGTAGCACCTCTCACGTTCACGACAAAAGCAGTATTTCTAGCATGTGAGTTCAATTATCCTTATCTTTGGATGCAGAGACTTCAAACGCACCCGCTTTGCCCCCAGACCACGAGCTCTCACCCCACAGACAGCAGGAGGCAGAGGGATGCTGTGGCAGCTGTCTACGTACCCCCATCACGAATTTCGTTGTAGCTCCGGATCACCGACGCCTGGCTGAACTGAAAAGAGAAGCCAAAGGATTATGGAGGAGGTGGATAATACCAGGCTGTCCCTGTCGCTTCGTGACATCCCTCTGAGCCTGACATTAGTCTGTTCCAGTGTTAGTCTCCCCTCCCGTTGATGCCTTGCAGCTCAAAGTGCTCGGTGCAGATTCCCAAGCCCTTTGCAGGGCAGTTCCACTCACATTATCGTCCACTGCGTAGGTGTTGATGAAGTGAGCCAAGAGATTGCAGCACCAGAGGAAGATGACATCCCCCAGGATGTGAGGGACTAAACCTCTGCAATGGTAAAAACACAGGCGTGAGGTGCAGAAGGATCCAAGCCCCCCCCTTCCCTCTGCCAACACGGAGGAATCCCACTCCCCAGAATGCATCTTTATTTTGGGAGGAGCTGAAAGGAGAAGGGGAGACTTTAGGGAAGGGCTCTCGTGGACCTCAGGGGATCGGTTTTGTTTCCTGCTCTGATTGCTGCAGCAGTAGAAAGCAGTTGGGAAACATGCTCTGGAGCAGCCTGTTCCACTTGCTGTTTTATTGTCAAGAGCATTTCAGAGCCCAGAGAACTGGTGCTGGTCTGCTTGCAGCAGGAGATTGCTGCAGATACAGGGGAATCAAGTCAGTCCATCCACTGAAATATCTTCCTCTCTAGCTGGACATGCCCTCAGAGTGAGTGTAGAGGTTGTCAGGCAATGAGAAATAAATGGTCCTCAATGATTGTAAGGGAATTCAGATGGCACTAGGAGCACTGAGAGCAAAACAGCAACAGTTTGGGCCTGCAGACGTAGTTTGTGTTCCCCTTGTGGCAGTGTGATTTCCTAGCGGAGTCGCAGAGCATACAGAACTTCAAAGCCCTCTTGAGACGTTTTGCATTGTGTTAAAACCTTTTCCTGTGAACCACGAAGTTTAATTAGGCTACCAACAGTGTTTATTTTATTGGAAAGAGGGAACATAGCCAGCTCCTTCCATGGGCTGTTTTTAGGAGCTGGAGGAGAGGGGACTGAGGCTGAAGCTCAGGGAGCATCGTGGAGGAAATGGCATTCAGGGGTGATGTGGAGCTGCAGATCCTGCAGAACAGCTGTAGGCTGCAAGTTAGATGTGGTGACACCTGGTTAAGGGGGGTCTCTGTAGACCTCCAGCTCTTTCTCCGTGGGGAAAAATAGTGAGGCACCCTGTTCACCTCTTGCTGATGTGTTCCTGTTTCATCTGAAAGCTCAGATTTTGTGATTCCAGAGCCAAACACATCAGGCCTGAAAGCCCTCCTGAAATTTCAGAGCTGCCTTTACCATGATTGAAGTAATAAAGCAAGTTACCTCTGCACCAGGAGCAGAGGCAGCAGGAAGCTCTGTCTTACAGATGTGAGAAAAAGTCAAGAAGTGTTAATTAAGAACTGAAGCAAGAAGTGTCTGCTGGACCTCTGCTTTAGTGATGCTGTCAGTTCACCATGCTTCACACGATGGGGTCTGAGCTCCTTTGGACAAGCTGCTGTGGGCAGCAGTGCCCCTGCACTGTGCAGTGTTCTGCTCCTATCAGATGGGCAAACCTGCTGCCAGCATGAACCACCTGTTCATTACAAGCACCCGTGGTGCTTTTCAGAGGAATGTGCTTCTTATCCAGGCCCTGGCTCTTATTTCAACAAGGAGCCTCATTGTTGCACTTGAACTTGGTGCCTGTTGCACAAACAAATGCTTTAAATGCTTCTTTGCTGAAACACAAAGAAGCACGAGCAGCGTGGGAGGGGTAAAAGCTCAGTAAAAATACTGAGTTTTCCCTGGGCTCTAAAAGTATGATTGAAGATAAGATCAGGGGAAAACTTAATGGTCAAACTGGAGCTCTGTCAAAGGCACAGATTCAAGCTCTGCTCACAGGAGTGATGTGAGAGCCCTGCAGGCAGACAAGGCTACTGGTAGGAGGGAGCTCAGGGGGTCATCAGCACCCATGGGAGAAGATATTCAAACAACTCACGTACACAAAGAATCCCAGGATCCCTTCCTCCTTGAATATCCTGCCAATAGCTCTGAATACACCGCTGCCAAGAAAGGAGGAGAGCTATAAGCATGTGGAGGTTGTCCCTCAGACAGCTTCCCTTTCTATCAGCATTTAAAACAAAAAGGCAGGAATCTCACTGAGTGATCAGCAAGGTGCACTGCAGCCACCAAAACACCCAGTGGCACAAAGCTGAACTGAAAGGGATTCCAGGGGCAGAGTCCAGCCTTCCCACATCCCTTCACCCCGCTGTCATCCACCCTCTAAACACAGCTCAGATTCTTTTTTCTGTCTCCCAGACCTCCTGGATTACCACATCCCCCACAGCGTGGGAGCACCAGGCAGGCCTGACTTCAGGACTTGTGTTTTTCTGTGCCCAAACTCTCCACAACTGCAGCCATTCACCTGTATTTGACTTCCCGGCCGACAAACTGGACCATGCAGCGCATAGAGATCACTAAGAGGAAAGAAAGAAAGGAGTTTGGGTTGCAATGGATGCAATGGAGAATGTAACCCAGTCTTTTTTGCCAGCCCTTCATGCAGGTCAGCTCCTCTCAGTGGCCTTCATCAATGCAAGGCACGTTACATACTGGTCCTCTCCCTCAGTATGTAGTTATGGGTCGGTTCCTCACGGCCAAGCTGAATATCAGCCATCTCAACACTGGGACCCACATCTGTTCTGTGGTTTCATACAAAGCCGCTTCTGTTTACGGGATGAGCTTCTCTATCAGAGTTTTGGGGGCTGTGCTCAGTCAGGGCAGGGTTCCTTGGCCTGGGGAGGACGGGCAGAGGGACAGGACTCACCGTGCAGCGGATGTGACACAACCCGGGACACGCACTGCATCATCATCTCGTGAGATGTCTGCAGAGAAAATGGCACGAAAAGTTCCTCCTGTGCAGACTGGGTCCCTTCCCTCAGTGCAGCTCAACCCACTTCAGATCCCAGACCTGCTTTTCAATCTGTTTTTTTTGTGGCAAGCCTCTATTTCTATGAAATATTTCACATCTGCGTACAGTGGCTCCTAAATGCTGCAGCCTTTTTACCTGGAATTCCTCCACAAGTAATTCCACCCACAAGCCACGGTTTAAGCTGCCTCTGCTTTCAAGGCACATCCCCAGTGTGATCTCCCTCATCACTCGCTGACACTGCACAGCCATTTCTCACCTCTTTCACCACTTTCCTAAGGGAAGTCTTCACATCATCCTTGTTAGACACGTGTTCCATGTCCTCCAGTGGAAAGGCCTGAGGAGGAAGAGAAGAAACACAAGGTCAAAACTGATGGAGATGCCGACCTGCAAGCCCTTGACTTCTGAAGAGGAAAACCATGAGCTTCTGTGCTCTAAAATGCATGGGAAAAAAAATCCAGGAAAAAGGAAAGACGGGGGAAGGATGGGTGGAAAGAAAAATGGTTGAAAACCATCATGAAACTGCTTGCCAAAGACAAAAGGCAAATGGTCGCTCAAGTTAAATGAAGATTGCCAATAAAATAAGTTTTGGGGATATGGGTATTTTTTTCCTTTTGTCCTGGAGGACTATTTGGAGCATATGCAGTCATGGCTGGTTGCAAGCATGTGCAGCCTCTGTGGCTCTGCTGCAGTAGCACTGGCTGCCCCGACAAGCTGATTTATGGAGAGAGAAGCCGACCTTTACCTTCTTTACGCTCCCCCTGGTGATGGTTGATAAAGTGCTTGAGATGAGGCGAGGAGTAAGGCCACGGAAGAGGCCTCTCTTCCCATCCACTTTCACAATGTGTCTGGCTGGGTAAGAAAACACCAGG